>NW_024070188.1:89964648-90009670 GCF_014754425.2 Oryx dammah | reverse complement strand
CCTTCCTCAGCGAGCGTGCTCCTTCCTCAGCGAGCGTGCTCCTTGCTGCAGCAGCGCTGAGCCCTGTGTGTCCCCGGCACCTCAGCTTCACTGCACCATGTGCAGGGATTTTACCTGTTTCATGCATTTCTTACATGTGTTTAAGCCTATAAATTTCTCTCTGAATGCCGCTGTGGTTGTAATTTGCCAGTTTAGCAAGTGGCCTTTTGATTTAGCAGTAAATATTTTCTGATTTTTTTCAACCTAGTCTTTATTTACATACAAGCTTTCAGTTTTCCACATACATAAACTAATTTGTTGTTTGGCCGCTCACTTGTATCCAGCTATTTGTGACCCCATGGACTACAGCACGCCAGGCTTCCCTGTCCTTCACCATCTCCCGGAACTTTCTCAAACTCATGTCCATTGAGTCGGTGATGCCATCCAACCATCTCACCCTCTGTCATCCCCTTCTCCTCCTGCCTTCAATCTTTCTCAGCATCAGGGTCTTTTCCAATGAGTCAGTTCTTCTCATCAGGTGGTCAAAGTATTGGAGTTTCAGCTTCAGCATCAGTCCTTCCAAAGAATATTTAGGGTTGATTTCCTTTAGGATTGACTGGTTTGACCTCCTTACAGCCCAAGAGACTCAAGAATCTTCTCCACAGTTGAAAAGCATTAATTCTTCGGTGCTCAGCTTTCTTTAGAGTCCAACTGTCACATCCATACATGACTACAGAAAAAACCATAGTTTTGACTATACAGACCTTTGTTAGTAAAGTTATGTCTCTGCTTTTTAATATGCTGTTTAGGTTTGTCATAGCTTTTGTTCCAAGGAGCAAGTGTCTTTTAATTTTATGAATGCAGTCACAATCTGCAGTGGTTTGGAGCCCAAGAAAATAAAGTCTGTCACTGTTTCCATTGTTTCCCCATTTATTTGCCATGAAGTGATGGGACGAGGTGCCATGATCTTAGTTTTTTGAATGTTTAGTTTTAAGCCAAGTTTTTCACTCTTCTCTTTCACCTTTATCAAGAGGCTCTTTAGTTCCTCTTTGCTTTCTGCCATAAGGGTGGTGTCACCCTGTTTGTTTAACCTATATGCTGAGTACATCTTGAGAAATGCCGGGCTGTATGAGTTACAAACTGGAATCAAAATAGGTGGGAGAAACATCAACAACCTCAGATATGCAGATAATACCACTCTAATGGCAGAAAGCGAAAAGAAATAAACAGCCTTTTGATGAGGGTGAAGGAGAAGAGCGAAAGAGGCAGCTTAAGATTAATATTAAAAAAACTAAGATCACGGCATTTGGCCCCAGGGCTGCATGGCAGATAGAAGGAGAAAAGGCGGAAGTAGTGACAGAATCGCTCTTCTCGGGCTCCAGAATCACTGCAGAGGCTGACCGCAGCCATGAAATCAAGAGACGATTGCTTCTCGGCAGGAAAGTGAAGACAAACCTAGAGAGACGTTGAAAAGCAGAGGCTTTACTCTGCTGACAGTGGCTGTGAGACCTGGGCTGTGAATTTGGCAGAACACCTAAGAATTGATGCCTTCGAACTGTGGTGCTGGAGAACACTCCCGAAAGTCCCTACTACAAGGAGACCAAACCAGTCAATCTTAAGGGAGATCAACCCTGAATATTCATGGAAGGACTGATGCTGAAGCTGAAGCTCCAGTATTTTGGTCATCTGATGCAAAAAATTGAGGGCAGAAGAAGAGGGCGTCAGAGGATGAGATGGCTGGATGGCATCACTGACGCAATGAACGTGAACTTGGGCAAACCTCGGGAGATAGTGAGGGACAGGGAGGCCCAGCATGCTGCGGTCCATGGGGTCGCAAAGAGTTGGACACGACTGGGTGACTGAACAACAATATCTTATATTTTCAGAGATAGTTGTTTTTATCACTTTCAAAAACGATTACTAGTTAGGTGTACTTTCAGTTCAGTTCAGTTCAGTTGCTCAGTCATGTCCAACTCTTTGAGACAGCATGGACTGCAGCACGCCAGGCTTCCCTGTCCATCACCAACTCCTGGAGATTGCTCAAACTCATGTCCATTGAGTCGGTGATGCCATCCAGCCATCTCATCCTCTGTCGTCCCCTTCTCCTCCTGCCTTCAATCTTTCCCAGCATCAGTGTCTTTTTCCAATGAGTCAGTTCTTCACATCAGGTGGCCAAAGTATTGGAGTTTCAGCTTCAACCTCAGTCCTGCCAATGAATATTCAGGACTGATTTCCTTTAAGATGGACAGGTTGGATCTCCTTGCAGTCCAAGGGACCCTCAAGAGTCTTCTCCAACACTACAGTTCAAAAGCATCAATTCTATGGTGCTCAGCTTTCTTTCTAGTACAAATCACACATCCATGCATGACCACTGGAAAAACCACAGCCTTGACTAGATGGACCTTTGATGGCAAAGTAATGACTCTGCTTTTTAATATGCTGTCTAGGTTGGTCATAACTTTTCTTCCAAGAAGCAAGTGTCTTTTAATTTCATGGCTGCGGTTACCATCTGCAGTGATTTTGGAGCCCCCCAAAAATAAAGTCTGTCACTGTTTCCATTGTTTTCCTATGATCTTAGTTTTCTGAATGTTGAGTTTTAAGCCAACTTTTTCACTCTCCTCTTTCACTTTCATCAAGAGGCTCTTCAGTTCTTCACTTTCTGCCATAAGGGTGGTGTCATCTGCATATCTGAGGTTATTGATTTTTCTGCCAGCAATCTTGATTCCAGCTTGTGCTTCATCCAGGCCAACATTTCTCATAATGTACTCTGCATATAAGTTAAATAAGCAGGGTGACAATATACAACCTTACATACTCCTTTTCCTATTTGGAACCAGTCTGTTGTTCCATGTCCAGTTCTAACTGTTGCTTCCTGACCTGCATACAGATTTCTCAGGAGGCAGGTCAGGTGGTCTGGTATGCCCATCTCTCTCAGAATTTTCCACAGTTTATTGTGATCCACACAGTCAAAGGCTTTGGCATAGTCAATAAAGCAGAAGTAGATGTTTTTCTGGAACTCTCTTGCTTTTTCAATGATCCAGCAGATGTTGGCAATTTGATCTCTGGTTCCTCTGCCTTTTTAAAATCCAGCTTGAATATCTGGAATTTCATGGTTCACATACTGTTGAAGCCTGGCTTGGAGAATTTTGAGCATTACTTTATTAGCATGTGAGATGAGTGCAATTGTGCAGTAGTTTGAGCATTCTTTGGCATTGCCTTTCTTTGGGATTGGAATGAAAACTGACCTTTTCCAGTCCTGTGGCCACTGCTGAGTTTTCCAAATGTGCTGACATATTGAGTGCAGCACTTTCACAGCATCATCTTTCAGGATTTGAAATAGCTCAACTGGAATTCCATTACCTCCACTAGCTTTGTTCGTAGTGATGCTTCCTAAGGCCCACTTGACTTCACATTCCAGGGTGTCTGGCTCTAGGTGAGTGATCACACCATCGTGATTATCTTGGTTGTGAAGATCCTTTTTGCATAGATCTGTGTACTCTTGCTACCTCTTCTTGCTATCTTCTGCTTCTGTTAGGTCCATACCATTTCTGTCCTTTACTGAGCCCATCTTTGCATAAAATGTTCCCTTGATGTCTCTCATTTTCTTGAAGAGATCTCTAGTCTTTTCTTTTCTTGAAGAGATCTCTAGTCTAGTAAGGTGTACTTTGCCTTACTTCTATGTTTTTCTTAATATTTATACAATCAATCTTTCCTCCTTTTAAATAGCATATGCTATTTTCCCCCACCCTTTACTTTCAACCGTTAAAATTAGTATATTTTAAGTGTTTTTATTGAAATCCAACTAGGAATCTTTCTTTTATTTGTTGAGCTTACTGTTAGAAATGATTATGACGACTCATCAGTTGATCTTATTTTGTTTTTCTCTTCAATCTTTAAAAAGAACAGTTCACTTTCTATTTATCATGAATTCTTAGCTTCATTTTTTCCCTTCAGTCTCTACTGGATTGATGAGATATTTTTCTAAATTCTTTTTTTCCCCTTGAAAGGTTTGACCTCTGTATATTATTTCTGTGTTTTTCCCCCCATTTTTTGCTGTTCAGTTTCAGGAAACTAGCAATGTTGTAAGTTCTTATAACTGCACACCCATCTCTCTGTTAAACTGGGCCTTTGTTTTGTTCTTTCTACGTTCAGGCTGTTGCAGAGCACCCAGCATTCAGTAGGTGACCTGTAAGTGTTCGCTGGGTGTCTGTTGTTTCTCTATTACGAGTTATCGAGCCGTCTTAACCCAGTTTCAGCTTGTGTATCACTGTGCTGTGTTGATCTTAGTAACTGGGTGGCAGTGAGTGGGCCCCTCTGTGTGTCAGGCTTCTCGTATGAAGAAGGGAGTGAAATAGCTGAGCCTCCCCAGGTTTGGGAGGAGGAGGGACTGTGAAGTGCTCGGAATGCTGTGGCCCAGAGTTAAAACTCAGCGCAGATTCGTTTGCTTGTCCAGTCATTGAATGTGTATAAGCCTTTGTTTCCCGGTTGTAAATGAAGAATCACTCGTAGGCATCGTAAGCATAAATGCTTGTGGGCACACGTTATTAGATTTGTCTTAACAGTGATGTTTGGATATTCTTGACATAGCAGGAAGATGGAAATTATTATAAACCACATTATATTTACATAAAGTTTGGGGCCAGATGGCTCTGCAGATGGAGTTCCGTTTCAGTCCACTAGACACTGAACATCATGGCGACAGTTCTTCTGACAGCAGCTTGGAGAAGGTGAGGGCCCAGTGACCAGGCCAGATGCAGGTCCTCGGAAGGGTCAGCGTCTGCTGGACACATTTCACCCAAGTCAGCGTCACAGGCACCTGCTCAGGGGGTCTCAGGGTTTGATAATCAGGAAACTAATAACTGACGTCAAGCTTTAAATGCCTTAGTAAGACCATCTTTCAGGTAATTTATTGGTTATGTCTTATGACCCACACTTTTAAAAAATTGGTGTATTGTTATCAGTCTTTTGATCTTTTGCCATCTGTACTCTGTAACTTTCCGTAGCATCGTATATAGAGAAAACATATGTTGGTAGTTCTTAAGGTCCAAATGTTCCACTAGCAATTATTCATAGGAAGTTTTTGGAGTCCAATTCTAAAATTTTATAAGTAAAAAAGCTATTTGTTAATTTCTTTCTTTAGATTCAGTGTTGTTAGATATGATTAGGGTAATGTTTATTAATTAAACCTGTAAAAAACATGCCTGATTTTCCCCTTATAATTACAGGGGTCATCATTTGCAACCCAGCAATCCCAGGCTTATAATCTCTTTGCGACTGCAGCCACTGGTGACGGGATAAAGCTCTGGGACCTGAGGACCCTGCGGTGCGGCCCCCTCTGCTTTTCGGGTTGCGGTTGGGAGTGAGGCTGGACAGACCACAGAGAGTGTGTTTTAATTAAAGCTCGTGGTAAACTCCACTTGAGCTTGTTTTTCCAAGTATGACAAGGTTGTGGTGAATCTATTCACACTGACTAAGAAGAGTCTGATTTATGCACAGAAAGGGTCACACGGTTTGGAATGATAAAAAGGCAGATACGGTCTTTCCTCTGCTACATGTGACTTGTGGCCTCTGACTGCTGGAAATGAACAGGAAGTTAACTGATCACTTCACTGTTAGACTAGAGTGTGCATGTGTGTAAGTGAGATGCATATGTGTGTGTGCAAGCATGCACACACACTGTAAGAGGCACATGTAACAGTGAGACGCATGTATATTTGCATATAAACATATATGTACACACAGTGATACCTACATGTTACAGTTAGATGTGTGTATATATGTATACAAAGTATGTGCATATATGTCTGTGTGTACACACACAGGGATACATACATGTGACAGCGAGATGTATATGTATGTATGCAAGCATGTACTGGGAGGGATTGGGGGCAGAGGATGAGATGGCTGGATGGCATCACTGACTCGATGGACATGAGTCTGAGTGAACTCCGGGTGATGGACAGGGAGGCCTGGTGTGCTGCGATTCATGGGGTCGCAAAGAGTCGGACACGACTGAGCAACTGAACTGAACTGAAGCATGTACACACACAGTGAAATGTACATGTAACAGTGAGGTGTACATATATTTGTACATAAATATATATATATATACACACAAGGTTACATACATCTAACAGTAAGATGTGTATGTATGTATACAAATATACACACACACACAGTGATATGACCATGTAACAGTGAGATGTACGTACAAATGTATATAAATACATGTACACACAGTGTTACATGCATATTATAGTCAGATGTGTGTGTGTATGTGTACAAAATGTGTGTGTGTGTATATATATATAAATACACGGGGTGCATACATGTAACAGTGAGATGTATACATATATTTATATATGTACACAAACATATATATACACACAGTGATAGACACACACACATATATATTCATAAACACACACATAATTCTATTCCTTAAAATGTTCTGATTGATAGTTATGGCAGACAGACATTCAGTATAGAATGTATCTAAAAAAAATAGAATAACTACTTACATTTGTTTCTGTATCTGTGTGTGTGACATATACATACATATTCATAAGGACAATAGTAGCAGACTGCCTTTGTTTTCTTCTTCACTCACTAAATAAGTATAAACCCTCTGTTTCTATCCTGTGTGACTTTTGTATACTTCTCATATATAAAAAGTTTATTTACTGTTATTTTTGTTATTTTTGTGCATTTATGATGTTAAAAGATGTTCATCATTTTTAAAAGGTCTTCAGAACCGCCTGCCTCACCATTTATTATCAATAATCCTCACTCAGTATTAAACAACCTCGCAGTAAAGGTGTTGTTTCTCTGTTGGTTTGCTCATTTTTGTGAAGACAAGTCAGTATCTTCCTCGTAATTTATGTTAAAAATTGAGAAATCCTTTGTTCTCTTGCTGTTTTTCCTTCCTTGTAGGTGTGAGCGCCGTTTTGAAGGCCATCCAAGCCGCTGCTACCCGTGTGGAATTGCTTTCAGCCCTTGCGGCCGATTCGTGGCTTGTGGTGCTGAAGACAGACACGTATGTGCTGCCGTGACAGTGTGTTGGTCTTCAGGCGCAGGTTCTGCACTCGTTCTTGGGGAGACAGTTAATACTGCTGTATTCTGTTAGGGCAGAATCTTGACTATGGGCCAGTTCTCTGAGGCCGCCACGTCGTGACGGTATTGAACAGCAGCCACACAAGGTGTGACAGGCCAGCCACAGGACGGGTACCGTGTGACCCTACTCATCTGAGGAACTTAACGCAGACTCACAGAGGCGGACAGTGGAAAGCGGGGCCAGGAGCTCGGGTGGGGGGTGGGAGATTCTGGGCAGGGGGCACAGGGGTTGGTCACGCAGGACGAGCAGGACTGGACTCTGCTGTAAACGTGGCGCCTGAGGTCTGCAGCACCGCACTGCGTCCATGAGCCTCGTGAAGAAGGTGACCTTATGCCGAACATCATCAGTACAGTTGAAAACCAGGCTTGTGGGAAATCCTCCCAGGGGCCACCATTGGTGCCACTGAGTATGGAACCGCTGAGATGCCAGTCTGTGTCACTAATGCTGCTTAAGGTGTCTGCCTCGCTAGTCTGCGCCAGGAGGCAGTCCTGTGACAACAGGGGAGCCCGAAGCTAACCGAGTCTTTGTAGGTAACTTCTGGCTTAAGAGAAAATACACAGGATAATGGAACAAATCAAAAGGGCACACAAAGAAGCAGACAGACAGATCCTGGATACGGAGCATCCTTGAGGACACTGGTCCAGTTCCTTCAGCAAGAATGTGGCGTGAAAAAGAGGCAGGCAGGGGGAGGATTGCTCCAAAATAGGGAGACATAAGAGCAATGTACAGATCTTGACTGGATCCCTCTTGACCCCACATAACTGTTAAAAGACATTTGCGAATGCTTGAGGAAGGTATTGATATTTACTGGGTAGTAAATATTGGCAAATTATTATTCTTTTAGATGTAAAAATGGCAGTACAGTTAGTATAAAATGCCCATGTTTTTAAATGCTTAGAAAATACATAGGACTCATTTTTGCAGTTTGCTTCAAAATACTACATACCTTTTAACTGCAAAAACTAGAAAGAAAAGGAAAAAAGGGTTCGATACTTGCAGCAAGTATAGCAAGTCTTGATAATTCATTTGGGCCGTGTGTGTGTGTAGCTCCTTGTATAATTCTCTGTACTTTTGCACATATTTGAAAAACTTCCAAGTGCAAGGCCACACACGGGCATTGGGAGCGGTCCTTGACGTGGACAAGCTTGACTTCACCTTGGCAGGAGCCCCTTTGCGATCTCCTCGAGGGCCAGGCACTGAAGGGGGTGCTCAGCTGCGGGGAGCCTGCATCTGTGTGCTGTTCTTAGCAAAGGGAACCGCCGGTTCTCTGATCCGTGGTGTTTCCATCTGTCATAGTGCACGGTGGTGCCTGCTGAGGGAAGAGGAGGCAGTATGTGTGTGTGGCTGTGTTTCAGAAATGCCGCTTGAATCTTACTGTGCGGAAAGCTGTGACCGCACCGTGACGACTCCCTCAGGATCACACCAACACCCTGGTCCTGCTATTTCATTGTAGGATCACCTTTTCAGAGAAATCAAAATGAAGGCATGAACTGATGGACACCTGCAGATAATTAGCTGCATATTTGATCACAGGTCCACAGATGCTGAGAAAGACCAAGCAGTTATTGGAAACCAGGTTGATTTCTGCTTCTCCCTTGGGTGGGCCACACCGACGGTCAGACCCACAGTCAGGGCCGTCCAGTGATCTGCATGCTCTGTATCCTGAGAGGAGCTTGTCACCTTTTTTGTGACAGTTCTGGTTGTCCGGGCTTGGTGGGGATCCATGAGAGGAGAAGGAGGCTGTGTGTCTGCCTCAGGCCTGATGAGAGAGCCCAGAGCAGCATCACCAGCATTTTCTAACAAACTCTCCACTTCTTTCTGGATGCAGGCTGCGTTTCTGCCTCAGTGAGATTTTAAATAAGGCTATGCATTAAACCTTGACTATTTTGGTCTTCTGAGAAAAGATTTTATTTTAATAAAAATTCAGTGATCTGAAGAAATGTGCACAGTTCTGAGAAATATCATTTTTGGAAATATTTTAAAAAGCAAAGTAAGTGTCCATAGTTTGACAGTTGATTCCCCCATGGCCCATATAATTATTATGAAGCTTCAGAAATACAGAATTCACTTCTGTTTGCAGTTCTTTTTTTCTTCTGTGGGGTTAATTCGGGAAAAGGGAAAATGAAGGACACATGTTAGAATCCTGTGAGATGAAAAAATGAAAGACACTTCATCTTCACGGATACGGTTCAACAGAGTTACAAGACAGTTGTGATGAGCTGGTCTGGTCCTGTTTGCAAAACGCCGATCTTCCCAGTGGTGCATTCGGCCCCGTACACTTTCTGTGAAAATAGTTTTGAGCAGTGTTATTCCAGCCCCCTGTAGCTTCTGCCACATCATCTTTTTGCCTGAAAAATGTTGCTTCACTTTTCCTCACCCCTCTTCCCAGGGATTGATTTAGTTTCAGAGTAACACTTACTCTATCCAGGTTTTATCTCAGTTTCTTTTATTTTCTTAGCACATTTTAGCTAACATTTATTTCTCTTTGATGGGGAGAAGTTGCTTCATGAATCAATAACTGTTATTACCTCTCATTAAAACATTTTGTTCTTGCCATGGATTGTAATAAAACTGAGTCAGTTGCAGAATTCCTTGTTACTTTTCCACTCTTTACATAAAGTACACTTTGTCCTTTTGGACTGGTCGGTTGCCACTGTGTGGAAGTAACAGCTCGTGATAAGTACGTATCTAATAAAATATTTCTGATATTGGGAGCTGCAAACTGCTGTTTTTGTTGACTCAGAAACCTTCTGGGCGAAAAGATATGTTTCATTTATTAATTTTTTTTTCTGTTTGTTCCCTTTGTTCATTCTTTGTTTTCCTTTCTTTTTCTAAGTTTGTTTTTTGATGCACACGGGCTTCCTCTGGTTGCGGGGAGTGGGGGCTCCTCTTCATTCTGCTGCATGGCCGTCTCACTTCAGTGGCTTCTCGTTGCAGAGCACGGGCTCTGGGCACACAGCCTGTGGTGGTGGTGGTACCAGGTGGCATGCGGAACCCTCCCACACCAGGGATCGAACCCATGTCCCCTGCATTGGCAGGTGGGTTATTATCCACAGGAAAGTCCTAAAAGATATGCTTCATTTAATACCATTTTCATGCAGAACACAGAAGCCTGTTTCTTAGATGACTCCTAGAATCTGCTTCACAATGAACACCACAGTGTTGTCTTACGTGCATTTTGAGATTCCAGGCCGACACAAGCCAGTGTTAGTTCCCATTTGGATTTAGGTAAACATGAGGAGTCTCAGGAAGGACTTTTCGACAAGAGATAACCTGTGACAGAAGCTGACTAGCGCAGGAACTCAAGCCTCGAGCCCTGCCTGCGAGTTCTCGGAGCTGCCGTCTGCCGTCAGCCCTCCAGTCCTGTGTCTGTGCTCGCCCTTGTCCGTGGTCTGTCAGGGTAGGGAGCACGCAGAGGCAGCCTCTTTCTCTGCTGGCTGGTGCTGCAGCTGCCTGGGCGCATCCACTCTTGAGCTTCCAGGCACTGTTGCGTCAGAGATCTTTCAGTCTCTTCCTTGACCTGTTTTCCATTAGCCCACAGGCGAGTTCTCTGGGCCTTTGAAACACTAACGTAAGCCAGAAGCTTGCACTTACCTTGCCTTTGTACTCGTGTCTGTCACACATCACACTGAGACGCCTAACATCAGCCCCGTTACCCAGGTCTCCTTTCCCCGCCCTTTTCTTATCTCTTGAAATCTTTTGCTCTGGTCGCTTCTCTTTAGACACTTGTCGAGTTGTTCTCTGACTCTTCATCTCGCATCTTCTGTTGTAAATTCAACCATGATTTGAGCTGTTCATGCATCACAAGTTGAATACACGTCACTCTCTGATGCCAGCCTCTTCCTGCTTCCTGAGTGTGGCAGCTGCTTTGTGTCACCTGAAGGCCTGGCTGTCTTAGCCTTAGGAACTTACACACGGTGACTGGTCTCCGTGGAATGCCCGCTGCTCGAGGCAGCAGCCTCACTCCAGTTTGGTCCCAGTGGTTTTCAGCCCTTTAGCTGCATCATGGAGACCTCTGTGGCGACCAGAAACCTGCTTCTCCCTCCTCCAGAGCCTGGACTCTCGAGGCGGGGGTGTGTGTGTGTGCTCATGCCCAGCGTATGTGTAGTGACGGGCAATACAGCAAATGCCTTACATGTAAGCCTTCAGGTTGCGAACCTTCAGAGACGTGAACGTGCGTCGGCGTGTCCAGTCACACAGATTGGCTCACGTGCCAGGTGTACACTGCCGTGTGCGTGCATCTTCCACAAGTGGCTGTGCTTGTGTGTCCTTCACTGTATAGAATCCAGTAGTCTGTTATCTTTATTTCAGGTCCAGAATTTCTAGAAGCAAGTGTGAAAGCGGCAGTGTAGCTGGTACTGCTGTACTTTTTTGGGTACTATGCCGTAAGATTAAAAATGTTTTCTTTATTTGTATTTGTTTCTGTGTATTATTTGTGTGAAAAGTATTATAAACCTATTACAGTACAGTACTGTATAGCTGATTATGTTATTTGGGTACCTTGGCTGACTGTTAGTAAAGTAATGCTCAAAATTCTCCAAGCCAGGCTTCAGCAATACGTGAACCGTGAACTCCCTGATGTTCAAGCTGGTTTTAGAAAAGGCAGAGGAACCAGAGATCAAATTGCCAACATCTGCTGGATCACAGAAAAAGCAAGAGAGTTCCAGAAAAACATCTATTTCTGCTTTATTGACTATGCCAAAGCCTTTGACTGTGTGGATCACAATAAACTGTGAAAAATTCTTCAAGAGATGGGAATACCAGACCACCTGACCTGTCTCCTGAGAAATCTGTATGCAGGTCAGGAAGCAACGGTTAGAACTGGACACAGAACAACAGACTGGTTCCAAATAGGAAAAGGAGTATGTCAAGGCTATATATTATCACCCTGCTTATTTAACTTCTATGCAGAGTACATCATGAGAAAACCTGGACTGGAAGAAACACAAGCTGGAATCAAGATTGCCAGGAGAAACATCAATAACCTCAGATATGCAGATGACACCACCCTTATGGCAGAAAGTGAAGAGGAACTAAAAAGCCTCTTGATGAAAGTGAAAGAGGAGAGTGAAAAAGTTGGCTTAAAGCTCAACATTCAGAAAACGAAGATCATGGCATCCGGTCCCATCACTTCATGGCAAATAGATGGGGAAACAGTGGAAACAGTATTTTTTTGGGCTCCCAAATCACTGCAGATGGTGACTGCAGCCATGAAATTAAAAGACACTTGTGCTTGTGTGTACTTTCCTTGGAAGAAAAGTTATGACCAACCTAGATAGTATATTCAAAAGCAGAGACATTACTTTGCCAACTAAGGTCCGTCTAGTCAAGGCTATGGTTTTTCCTGTGGTCATGTATGGATGTGAGAGTTGGACTGTCAAGAAAGCCAAGTGCCGAAGAATTGATGCTTTTGAACTGTGGTGTTGGAGAAGACTCTTGAGATTCCATTGGACTGCAAGGAGATCCAGCCAGTCCATTCTGAAGGAGATCAGCCCTGGGATTTCTTTGGAAGGAATGATGCTAAAGCTGAAACTCCAGTACTTTGGCCATCTCTTGCAAAGAGTTGACTCATTGGAAAAGACTCTGATGCTGGGAGGGATTGGGGGCAGGAGGAGAAGGGGATGACTGAGGATGAGATGGCTGGATGGCATCACGGACTCGATGGACGTGAGTCTGAGTGAACTCCGGGAGATGGTGATGGACAGGGAGGCCTGGCGTGCTGCGATTCACGGGGTTGCAAAGAGTCGGACACGACTGAGCGACTGAACTGAACTGAACTGAACTGAACTGGCTGACTGTTGGGCTTATGAGCAAATTGAACTTATGAATGCACTTTTGGAATGGAGCTCATTCATATGTAGGGGACGTGGTGTATATTCCTCCAAAAATTATAGTTTTATTGACATATTTATAGCCAGGTCATAAAGCAGTTGTATGGTTAACTTTTCTGAAGCAAGTTGCTAACAGCAGTTATGGACATCTGTTTTCGTTTCTTTTTGGTGTGTACAGAGCTGTGAGATTGCTGGGTCAGAAGGCTAGTGTAGGTTTAATTTTGTTGGAAGCTTCCAAGGCAGCTATACCATTTGAACAATCGAGCACCAAATGTTTGGCGCGCACACACAGACCCAGACATACACACATGCACACACATGCACAGACACAAACACAAAATGCACCCAGATGCACACCCACATCCACACCCAGGCGTACACATATATGCACACATGTGCTCCCAGATGTGCACACACACGCACACACATGCACACACATGCATCTAGATGAACACACAGGCACACACACACACGGGCATCCAGACACACACGCATGCACCCAGACGTACACACAGGTGCACCCATACACATGCACTCAGTTGTACACACACATGCACGCACGAGCACACAGAACACACACCCAGACACACACGTGTACACAGATGTACACCTGTGCACACGTGCACCCAGATGTACACAGGTGGACCCAGATGCGTGCACGCACACACACCTCCAGACACACACACACGTGCACATAGATGTACACGTGCGCTCAGATGCAGACATTTGCACCCAGACATACACACGTGCACCCAGATGTACACACACGTGCACACATGTGAACCCATGTGTACATACACAGAGACGTACACACGCACACAGATGTCCATACACATGCACCCAGGCACACACACGTGCACACAGGTGTACACACTGGTGCACACAGGTGTACACACGTGTATATACACAAATATACACACATGGGGAGACGTGCACACACACACACATGCACACAGCACATGCACAGATGTGCACACAGATATAAACACATTTTCTCACAGATGCACACACATGTGCACACAAGCTACAGTTACGGTGACGACACACAATATGGAACATGCAGAAGGAGGTGGAGGCTCCGGAAGACCTCGCAGGGCTGCTCCTGAGAGGAGCCCAGATGCTGGAGGGAGGCAGCTGTGGTGTCCAACCTGGTTTCAGCTCCTGCAGCTGCAAGATCTGGGAAGAGTGCCCACCTCCAGTTCTGGTTTCCTTGCCAGTAGAATTGGGACAATGACTGTATTTTTCTGTAAGACTCTAGAGAGGATTGCATGAGGAATTCGATATCCAAGTTAGGTTCATTGAGTGTCTGCTTTCATCATTAATCTCGGTATCTTACAGTTGGAAATAATAGATGCAACAGAGGTGTGGTCATTGTTGTTTCTCTTATCCACTCAATCTGAACAGCAGACAAGAGAGCTCTGATTCCGAGAAAGCCTGCAGAATTAATGAGAGCACCCCTCAGCATGTGGGCAAGAAACATCACGGATGGTTTTGAAGCATCTGTGGGGCTAGAGGGACTCTGGAGGCCCACGCCCTTTAGAAAGGGTGTTGTCAGAAAAGCAGTCGAAAATCTCAGTGTGGACACCTGATGGCTGTGCTAGTGGCTTGCTCACTTCATGACTTGGCTTCCTCAGTAGCGTATGAAGTGTCAGCTGTCTCACATGCACACGCCCTGGCCAGCTGTGGTTGACGGGAGAGCTGTGAAGGGTTTTGCAGCCAGAGATACACGGTACAGGTGTCATGGCTACTCTAGCCCTGAGTTCTCAGAGTGGGGTCTCCCCTGGGAACTGTTAGAAATGCATATTCTCAAGTTGTCTTCAGGTCTCACCCCAGTAGCTACATGAGAAGTCTTAGAGTTAAGTAAACATATTCATTACAAATAAATGCATCTTTGGGCCAGGAAGAAAAGGCAGACATTTTACTTCTCCACTTTAGTTTGGAATATATAAAATCTCTGTGTAGACTTTATCGCAACACACTGTTTCAGTTCAGTTCAGTTCAGTAGTTCAGTCATGTCTGACTCTGCGACCCCAAGGACTGCAGCACGCCAGGCTTCCCTGTCCCATCACCAATTCCCAGAGTTTGCTCAAACTCAGGTCCATCGAGTCGGTGATGCCATCCAACCATTTCATCCTCTATCGACCCCTTCTCCTCCTGCTTTCAATCTTCCCAGCATCAGGGTCTTTTCCAGTGAGTCACTTCTTCGCATCAGTTTCAGCTTCAGCATCAGTCCTTCCACTGTTTAGCCAATGACAGAATCACTTGGAAAGTCTAAATGTGAAGGACTCATTGGTACATTAAAGTTGATTTTTTTGGAGAAAAGGAATCAAATTTGAGGTCTTTCTCCTGCAATATGGCACTTGTCTTAATTATCAGTGGAGTTTAGATAATACTTGTTGGCACATTTTGTTGCTCAATAATTAGAATTGTTCTCCCACACCCGGGAACCAGAGTTTATCCCTAAAATGAAGCATTCAGTGGTGACTCTACACATATATAGAAATACAATTAGAGAGGAAGGTATGTTTTTACTTTTCATTTCATCAACTGCTTGGAGAAAATTCTAAATGTTTGAGTTGCTCCAACTCCAAGCTGATTAGTAGGAAACAAAGTATAGACATTTCTCTCTCAAGTTTATGGAAAAGGGCTATAAAACAGATTTTCCCACTCAATTTGGGACTTCCAGAGAAGGCTGAAATAGAAAACCTTTTACTTAAAATCAATCCTCACACATGAGCATATATTTAAAACTGTTCACGGTTTTGTGGAGGCTCATGGCAGAAAACAGGATGATGTAAATTTGTGAAGATGACAGACTGTCTCAAAGGGGAAAGAGAAACGCGTGCTTCACGGCAGCACTCCGCGGCTTACGCAGGGTGTCGTCCGCTGCCCCGGGTGCGGCTCTGATGCTTAATCAGCTGGGAACGTGCTTCCGCTTGCACGGTTCCTTGACTCCTTGCAGATTATTCGCATCTGCAACACAGCATCTGTGCATTCTGTCTTCCAGGCGTACGTGTACGAAACCAGCTCCAGCACTTTCTGCCGCAGACTCGCAGGACACACCAGCACGGTAACCGCGGTGGCCTTCAGCCCGGTTGCCACTCAGGTACGGTTTCCTCTGCTTCACACAAGTCTCACGGCATAGCTGTTGCCTCTGTCAGACTGTGTTTGGGTAGACTTTTATCATATTTAAGTTTACCTGCTAGTTCTCATTGAGTGAAGGGAGATGAACTTTGAAAATCGACCTTTACTAGGGAGGAAGAGAAATGGAGAGGTTTTCATTTTACAATGAAAGTATTTGTCATTCTGTGCCGATGGACATTTGCTCCGACGGAAATGTAGAAAAATAAGGAGATCTTCGTGGACAGGAAGATGGAAGGAGGAAAGCAAGTACAGTGCAAGTAAGGGATGGATTTTGAAATTCCCCAGAAAAGAGTTTGGAGGGAGAAGGAGAGCCTCAAAATTTAAAGAATCTTAATTAGGAGAAAGGATTAAGATACAGTAACGTCTGTTGCAAATCAACCCAGAAAAGTGAATGATCTTGTTGTTACAGTACAGAGGGAGATCAGAATTCCCAAATACCCAGTTCTCACTAGTGTTCAATACGGCTCCCGTCTTTTGCTCCAGAGCTCCCTCTGTTTGTGTCTCTGGTTGTCTGGTCAACACTGGCTGCTCCGCGGTGGCCCTGGTGTTGCTCAGGCCCAAGACCATGCTGGACTTGGGGGGCGGCGGGCGGGCTCCGCAGACCTGCTGGCCATGTTCCTGCGGCCCAGACCTTGTTTAAGGGCGCGTTCACGAGGATTAGCAAAGTGGGCACTAGCCTCCACATCTCCTGGTCAGGAAGGAGACGAGGACGCCCGGGGTGGTGCCAGCTTTGTTCCAGGGACACTGCGTAGCTTTGGGGGAAGTCAGGAGACAGATCCCATGGCTAGCTTTTTTCTTTGTAAATTAATTTTAATTGAGAGAAATATTATACCCTTTCAAAAATTAAAGTTTTGAGTCCCTTGGAATAAGTTGCTAGATATGGTCCCAGAGTAGACTTTTTCATTATTGATGTTGCTCAGGTGTCAAAATAAGACTTGTGAGTCTTTTGGAAGAAGCTTATACTTGTACTGATGAAATGATTCCAACAGTGTGTGTGGCTCAGGGAAAAGGGCTCTGACAGTGACGGGGGTCCTACCAGCTCACCGGGAGCAGAGCCTCCACAGGGTGGCCGAGGCCTGAGGGGCTGTGAGGATGCTGCCCGCTATGGTTCTGCCAGGATGCATGGCTGAGCCAGGTGGCCAGGTCCAATGTGGTCCAGAGGGCGGGTGGTCAGCTTTGGGTCTATAGAAGGTGGTGTGTTTGTCTTAAGATACTTCAGTGTTGAGCTGGAGATGAACTTCACAGTTAATCTGTCCCGGCTGCAATGGCAGCCAAGCAAGAGTGTGATTTCTAGCAGAACAGTGCAGGGTATTCAAAGCAGAGATCAGGAGACAGGAGAGGGAGTGTGCGGGCTGCAGGGAGCAGGTCTGTGGCCCCTCAGGGAGGAAGGTGAGGAGACGTGCCAGGGGGCCGCAGAGGAGAGCCGCCGCACGTGAAGACAGAGGTGGGGGACGTTTGTTGGAATGCACAGCAGTCACAAATACAGCTTTACTTCATGTCTTCAAAGGTATCTTACATTGATATCACAGCATCCATTTTACCTGATGTCAGTTATAAAATAATGAAATACAGCATAGATGAAAGGTAACATAAAAGCCCTTTCTTACTGACAGTGGATATTTAGGGTATTAAGTAGGTATTTATTTTCCGTTTTCCATTTCTGTGCCGTGTGGGGTTTATTATGGAAAATTCTGCTTTGATCTTTCCACCTTTACTGGGTTGCACTTAACTACGTCACTAGCATTACCCAAGAAATAGAGTAGGAAGATGAAAGACCTCAGACTGTTTATGCAAAGAGACAAGACGCAGGTGGGGTCCAGCTCCAGGTGTGGCTTAGACCCAGCGGAGGAAGAACCGGGAGTAGTTACGGGATGTGTGCAAGGGGCTGTGGCCTCTGTCCTCCCTGCCTCGGGCCAGCTGGCGTCTGGGGAAGGGGGACTAAAGGGATGGAAACCTGAAAATTCTTGTTTTGCTTTGAGATTAGTGGTACTTTCATCATGGACACTTGAATTGTTCTCGATGTTGTCGTGTTGACGTGCATCTCCGTGTACACAGCGTTTTCTGTGACTAGGTTTATCAGGAGCAGTGGTGCTGAGTAAAATAGTAAAACTCTGAAAGGATTCTGATAAATACAGAAAAACACTTCTTAAAGTGCTGCTGGTTTCCCCACCAGCATCAGTTGTTAACACTTTGATTATCTTGTTAAATTCATTATCAAGAAATAGTGTCCCATTATTTTGATGTGAATTTCTCTGAATGTTAGGCTACCCATTATTTCATATGCTGTCACAATTCAGGTTTTTTCTTCTCATTTGTAAATTGCTTGTTTTTGTCCTTCATATCTTTGTCTTTTTGCTTACTGATTGTTCCAGCTTTTAAGTTAAAATTGACTGTGATAACACGTGTGCTGGCTCCCCCGGAACGCGGCTCCAACTTACTATAGATTAGAAAGTGTTTCTTCAGTGATTACAGTTAAATATAGAGATAAGTACATATGCCTGCACTCTAAGTAGACTTTCAAAAATTGAGGAATAATCAGAAGATAAGTGGTATTTAAGATGCTTGTTGTTTACTTCCCTGGTGGCGCAGACAGTAAAGCGTCTGTCTACAATGTGGGAGACCCGGGTTTGATCCCTGGGTTGGGAAGATCCCCTGGAGAAGGAAATGGCAATCCACTCCAGGACTATTGCCTGGAAAATCCCATGGACAGAGAAGCCTGGTGGGCTACAGCCCATGGTGTCGCAAAGAGCTGGACACGACTGAGCGACTTCACTTTCTAAGGTGTTTGTAAATGTTTTAAGGACTTTGTTATACTAAAGTATCTGATTCTAATTTGAAATGTGAACTGACTTTTGACTTGTGACTTTTTATCTGAGAAAAATAAAATTTCACTAAGTTTTTGAGCAGCATTTTCATTTTTAAGAGGACTTGAGAGTCATCATCATAACAAACCATGGAAAATTCTTCAAGAGATGGGAATACCAAACTACCTTACCTGCCTTCTGAGAAACCTGTATGCAGCTCAAGAAGCAACAGTTAGAACTGGATACAGAACAACAGACTGGTTCCAAATAGGGAAAGGAATACATCAAGGCTGTATATTGTCATCCTGCTTATTTAACTCATATGCAGAGTTAACATGAGAAATGGTGGGGTGGATAAAGCACAAGCTGGAATCAAGATTGTGAGAAGAAATATCAATAATCTCAGACATGCAGATGACAGCACACTTATGGCAGAAAGTGAAGAAGAACTAAAGAGCCTCTTGATAAAAGTGAAAGAATAGAGTCAAAAAGTGGACTTAAAACTCAACATTCAGAAAACTAAGATCACAGCATCCGGTCCCATCACTTCATGGGAAATAGATGGGGAAACAATGGAAATAGCAACATTTTATTTGGGGGGCTCCAAAATCACTGCAGATGGTGGCTGAAGCCATAAAATTAAAAGACGCTTGCTCCTTGGAAGAAAAGTTATGACCAACCTAGATAGCATAATAAAAAGCAGAGACATTACTTTGCCAACAAAGGTCCAGCTAGTCAAAGCTATGGTTTTTCCAGTAGTCATGTCTGGGTGTGAGAGCTGGACTATAAAGAAAGCTGAGCACCAAAGAATTGATGCTTTTGAACTGTGGTGTTGGAGAAGACTCTTGAGAGTCCCTTGGACTGCAAGGAGATCAAACCAGTCCATCCTAAAGGAGATCACCTTTGAATATTCATTGGAAGGACTGATGCTGAAGCTGAAACTCCAATACTTTGGCCACCTGATGTGAAGAACTAGAAAAGACCCTGATGCTGAGAAAGATCGAAGGCAGGAGAAGAAGGGGACGACAGAGGATGAGATGGTTGGATGGCATCACCGACTCAATGAACAGGAGTTCAAGTGAACCCCCGGAGTTGGTGATGGACAGGGAGGCCTGGCGTGCTGCAGCCCATGGGGTCATAAAGAGTCAGACACGACTAAGCGACTGGACTGAGCTGAGAGTCATCATATCGATACAGTTTAGGTTATTAGATTTTTGAGAATTAAGAACTTGGGAGCATTGGGGGTTTTTTTTTGTCATTTAAAGAAATGTAATATATTACATTTGAAATGAATCAATAATTTTAAGAGAATTTAAATTATATTAAATCATTGCCTAAGGGATTTCAATCTGTTCGTCATGAGCAGAGTCAACACAAATTGAAGGCCACTTTGCATGTGATGGTCCAAATCTACTCGAGTTCTACATGTGATAAATAAGATATTGAAAGGCTTAAGGAAACTAGGTCTTACAATTTAAACATTAATAGGATGGATGAAAATTTACAAATGAAAACGAGCCCCAGGTCAGTTTCTTCTGCACGAAATCACCATGGTGCATCGAGACCCTCGTTGCCGTGGTGACCAGCACCAACCGCCCTGTTTGCGTCGCTGGTCCTTCTGCGTCAGTGTCTCCTCTGAGGCACCGAGATTCACTGTGTCTGTGCTGGTGGAAGAGGCCTCAGCATGACGGAGCTTCTGCTCCCCAGCCAGAAAGAGGCTTTGCTGCGTGAGCATCCGCGGCCCTGGGCAGGGGCATCCTGCCTGCCTCCAGCCTGGATTTACACCCAAGTCACAGGGCCACGGGCTTCCCTAGTGGTTCAGCTGGTAAAGAATCCGCCTGCAATGCAGGAGACCCCGGTTCGATTCCTGGGTTGGGAAGATCCTCTGGAGGAGGGCATGGCAACCCACTCCAGTATTCTTGCCTGGAGAATCCCCATGGACAGAGAAGCCTGGTGGAATGCAGTCCATGGGGTCGCAAAGAGATGGGACACAGCTGAGTGGCTGAGCACAGTGCGGGGCCATGTCCCACAAAGACAATTTTGCATATGTGGGACCTGACATGAAACAACGTTGTTTTCTCTCAGCTTCACTTTTTGTTAAGACTTGAAATCCTAAATGAAGCATCAAAGCACGAATGTTGAACAGCACAGTTCATTCCCCGTCAGCTACCGCAGATCATCAGTTCACAAGGAATCCTGAAATCCTCCTGCCCTGGTTCTCCTCAGGAACGTGCACTATTGAGAAGTCCAGTCCTCTCCCTCTCTCAGCCGCCTTGACCTTGTTTTCCTGGAAAAGAGAAAGGAGTCTTTTCCGGTCCTCTGTTCTTTGCTCCGCATCCTGAGGATGGGTTTTCCATGGCCTCAGGCCCACTGATTTCCAGGGGCTGGGTTCATTTGTGCTTCTGGTCTTTGCACGGCCGCCTTGTTCTCTGTGAGCCGCTCCCCCTCCCCGTAATTTGTATGTTGATGTCTCCTGGATCAGTGTGGCCCGTTTGCTTCTCTTGTCCTTGTCAAACTACCCATTTACTGATGGAGTTGCAGCCTCACATTGACGTGGGAAGCGAGGTCCTGGTGGGGAGATGGCCCTGAGGATCTGGCGGCCGCCCTGTGTCCTGCGTTTCCAAGCTGGGGCGCCCGTGCGGCTCACCGGGCTGCAGGCTGCCCAGGACCTCGTCCTGCCCTGTACAATCGCATTGTTTCAGAGGGTGGTGCGTGTTTATGCCATTTGTTTCTCAATCTATATCCTTTAGTCTTGTGGTTACAGGAAAATATCTTCCAGATTTTTGCAGTCGAATGTCTGTGGCTGGTGCTTGTTTGTGATGTTGTAATTTTCATTTTTGGTTGGAGACTGTTGGGGGGGGGCATTTGGGATTCTGAGCTGATTCCATTTTATTCCATATTTATTTCTGTGCTGACTTCCAGAAGTCGTGATAGAAGCAAAACTACATATTTAGGAAGAGCTTAAGGACAGCTTCTGTGATAATTAACTTTATGTCCTCGTGACTGGTGAGGGAGGCCAGACGCCTGGTGAAGCACTGTCTCTGTGCGTGTCTGGGAGGGTCTCCAAGGAGAGGGACATCTGTGCTGGTGAGCTGAAGGACTGCCCTCCCACCGTGGGGGCCTCACCCACTGCCGAGGGCCTGGAGCTGCACGCGGTGGAAGGAAGGGTGAACTCTTCCCTTCGCTTGGGCGGGGTGTCCGTCTCCTCCTGCTTGGACATCAGCCCCCTGGCCCTCAGGCTGGACTGAGTGACCCCTGCAGCCATTGTGGCTCTCTCGGCCTCTGTCTCCACGTGGGCCGCCTCCTGGAATAAATCTCATCATACCGTGTCCTTATCTGTCCTGCTGGTTGTTTCTCTGGAGAACCTGACGCATCTCCTCATTCCTAATTGTTACTCTAAAGTTCATATGCTCTTGGTAGATAGAAACCTGAGCTGTCCTCCTGTGGGATACAAACCTGCCCTGTCCTCGCACAGAGATGGTCTTGTCAGGGTGCTGGGCCGTACCTCCTGCCCTGGACCTCTTGTTTCTGTAGGAAAATGCATTCGAACGGTTCCTCAGGTCACTGTCCCAAAACATGCACAACTGTCCACTCGCAGCCAGACTCACATCCCCGGTCCCTTCCCACTGACGCTGGGAGCCCCCAATGGTGCTGATGTTTCCAGATGCCCCTGGGCTGCAGAGCGGCCAGATCCGAGCCCGCCCATGTGAAGCCCTGTCCCAGCCTCTCCCAGTTCCCCTGGTTCCTGCTCTGTCTGGGGCTTGGGAAGGAGCCCAGCAATTGCCTCATGTCCATGCTGACTGCCTCCCCTCTGCCTGGGCCACTGTGGGCCTTTTTTAAAGATTCACAGTAAAACCAAGCATATTCAATATTATTTTGTCATTGGAGCTCCCAGTTTTGAGTGTCCACACTGTGTTAACACACAGATTGTGGCTGAGATGTTTCTCCTGAACTCGCCAAATGGAATATCTGATGACCTTTTTTTAAAGAAAGCATTTCTCCATTTTCATTTTGCTTCTTAGATGCCACTCTCTAAAGAAGATAGAGGCAGGAGGAAGATGTTAGGACAAGGACCAGCTTGTAAATCTTGTAACAGTGATATTTATCAACTGTTTTTAAAAAAATGATTGAAGTATAGTTGGTTTGGAACTTCCCTGGTAGTTCAGCTGGTAAAGAATCTGCCTGGAATGCAGGAGACTCTGGTTTGATTCCTGGGTCAAGAAGATCCCCTGGAGAAAGGGATAGGCTACCCGCTCCAGTATTCTTGGGTTTCCCTTGTGGCTCAGACAGTAAAGAATCCTCCTGCAATGTGGAGGACCTGGGTTCAATCCCTGGGTTGGGAAGATCCCCTGGAGGAGGGCATGGCAACCCACTCCAGTATTCTTGCCTGGAGAATCCCCATGGACAGAGGTGCCTGGCGCGCTAGAGTCTATGGGGTTACAAACAGTCAGACACGACTGAGTGACTGAACTGAACTGAGACTGTAGTACCCCAGGCTTCCTTGTCCTTCACTATCTCTTGGAGTTCGCTCAAACTCATGTCCATTGAGTCGGTGATGCCATCCAACCATCTCATCCTCTGTCATCCCCTTCTCCTTCCACCTTCAGTTTTTCCTAGCATCAGGGTCTTTTCCAATGAGTCAGTTCTTCTCATCAGGTGGCCAAAGTATTGGAGCTTCAGAATCAGTCCTTCCAATGAATATTCAGGGTTGAGTTCCCTTAGGATTGACTGGTTTGATCTCCTTGCAGTCCAAGGGACTCTCAAGAGTCTTCTCCAACACCACAGTTCAAAAGCATCAATTATTTAGTGCTTAGTCTTCTTTATGGTCCAACTCTCACATCCATACATGCCTACTGGAAAGACCATATGGACCTTTGCCTGCAAAGTAACATCTGTGCTTTTTAATATGCTGTCTAGGTTTGTCGTAGTTTTTCTTCCAAGGAGCAAGCATCTTTTAATTTCATGGCTGCAGTCACTGTCTGCAATGATTTTGGAGCCCTAGAAAATAAAATCTGTCACTGTTTCCACTTTTCCCCCATCTGTATGTCATGAAGTGATGGGACTGGATGCCATGATCTTAGTTTTTTCAATGTTGAGTTTCAAGCCAGCTTTTAAACCCTCCTCTTTCACCCTCAGCAATAGCCTGTTTAGTTCCTGACCCCTTCAGTTATACAGATATATAGTTTCATTCTTTTTCAGATTCTTCTCTCATGTATGTGAGCATGGAGTGTTGAGCAGAGTTCCTGTGCAGTACAGCGGGTCCTTGTGAGTCATCCGTCTTACATCAGGTCGTGTGTGTGTTTGTTCATCCCAAGCTCCTGATTTGCCCTCCCGCCTCAACTGCTTGTTAAGCGCCAGGCTCTGTGCTGGGCACTTGGTTGGCTCCAGGAGGGCATCTAAGGTCCCAGGACAGTGCGTGGTGAGGGTGCTGTTTCTGCTTTTCTCTGTGAGGACCTTGGGCGCAGACGTCGCGTGCCTTGTGTGGTAATCACGGTACAGTACAGCCGTTTGAGGTAAACTCTGCTAGGCTGGGGCTTGCCGTCGGGGCCTCGTCACAGCGCGCTCACTCTCTGGGCCGGGTGGACCTGTCTCATCGCCTGAGTGGGGGGGGGGCCTCCAGGCGGAGCTCCGCCCCTAGGACGTGACGTGTGCGTGACGTGTGCGTGACGTGTGCGTGGCGGGCGCGTGGCGGGCGCGTGGCAGGCGCGTGGCGGGCGCGTGGCGGGCGCGTGGCGGGCGCGTGGCGGGCGCGTGAGGTCCCCCTCCTGGCGGTTCAAACGTCACAGCAGCCTCGGGGAAAAGTTGTCAGTGGTCACCGTCAGAATAGTTCTCTGGTTTTGTTCGAACGCAGCAGCCTGTTTCGGGGGCAAGAGCACCGCGAAGGTCTGGTCTGGGTCCGCTGGACACACACCCGCTCTCCGTGGCTTTGGCGGGTGCCGGGGCTGCTGGCCTGCGGGTGACTTGACCCCTGTCCTCCTCTGGGGCCCCCAGAGCAAGTGGTTGAGGGCCTCACCGCTGTCTCTTGGAATGAACCCGAGGATTTCCAGAAATCAAGAACAGGGCTTTGGTGAGTGGTGCTATTGTGTGTTCACCACAAATGCTTCTTTCTTTGTTATGTAACTGACCAAAGGCTTCCTTCTGATACATAATGGTTCTCAGACAAAACCTGAGGCATGGAAGAAACTTGATAATGAAAAGTAAGAATTGGACTTACAAAGTCAGTTAATGACAAACTGCTGCCTGGTGTACAAAACTCCTAGGCTGATCCCAGGTGGAGAGAGGGCCTCGGGTGCTCCCAGCCCTGCTGGCGTCCGCGTGGTGGGCAGGTCCGCCTCCGAAGCAGCAGGGGTAAGGGAGGAAGGCAGTCCCCACGCACATACGGGTGCTTGACGTCTGGGGGAGGTGTTCTTGGTAGGTGGGACTTCATGATCCTCTTAAAATATCAACCAAGTCGTAGGTCAGGGCAGGCAACATTCTGTCTTACCTGGAATAGAGAGTCAGTTTCCCAGGGTGTCTCTAATTTTGAATATTGTGGGGAATCAGTATTAACATTCAGTCTTTTGACTATTGATTTAGGATAAAACTTCATCTTGTTTTAAAATTTTACCAAAGAAAGTTAGGCTCTGCATTTAGCAGTTGGGCTGAAAGTCCAAGCAAAGACACGTAAAATGGAACTAACGTCACGCCTTGCGTTTCGCTGTCAGTTCTCAGCGGCCGGCGGGCAAGGTATGTAAGTCCAAAAGTAGCAACTGAAGTAACGTGAGGGTCCGTCAACCAGACCTCAGTCTTCTGAAACCTCAGAGGGCACAGTGAACCCGGCTGACACATTGGCTGGAATTTTTCTAACTGTAGTGACTGCAGGATCGTGCCTTCCGGCAAAGCAGCATCCCAGAGAATGGCTCTCTTTCTGGTTGGTTTTTTGTTGTTTTTTTTTTTGAGTGTGTATTTCGACAGCCGCTTCCTGTGTCTGACTTTAGTCAGGAAGCACCCAGACCTGCCAGGTTTGAGGTGGAAGTGGGGACTCTCCTGTGACTCAAGAGGCTCTGAGCTCGTCCGTGGGCATGGACAGCGGTGGACAGTGCGTGTCCTCCCGCCTGATGGGCGCCTCTGTGTCCGCAGCCTCAGCTCTGAGCAGTGGCCTCGTGCTGCTGATTTAAGTGACCCCAGGTGGATCTATTCATTTACTGGAACTATTTCAAGAGTTCACAGGATAGCAGCAGTGCCCAAGCCAGGCTAGCACACTGGCCAAAGCCAAGTGACAACAGGCTGGAGGAAAGGGCCAGAGAACTTTCCAGAAGCTGAGAGAGTCTGGTCAGGGCCTTGCACCAGCCAGGTGGGCTCCAGCCGAGCCCTCGTGCTGCAGTCAGATGGGAGCTCAGGCCTGCGGCTGCCTGGACGGCGTCTGACAGCTGTGCCCTTGCTGTGGGTGGCATGGCCTGAGCCGGAGAGGCGGCCGCCGCCTGCCGTGTGGGTGTCAGGCACCTGCTGTGGAGCCCGCAGGCTTCACAGGACAGGGGGCACGTCACCCCCAAAGGGTGATGCAGTGAGCACAGTCCTCACGAGGGACGCTGCCCTCCGGTCGGGAAGGTTAACTTGTGTCCTGTAGATGCACTTTGGGTGCCCATCTGGCTTTTCTGAGAAGCCCCGGAAATGCTGACCCTTCCTTTCAAAGCTCCCTGAATCCCATGGACAGAGGAGCCTGGTAGGCTACAGTCCATGGGGTCGCTAAGAGTCAGACATGACTGAGCGACTTCACTTTCACTTTTCACTTTCATGCATTGGAGAAGGAAATGGCAACCCACTCCAGTGTTCTTGCCTGGAGAATCCCAGGGACAGAGGAGCCTGGTGGGCTGCCGTCTATAGGGCCGCGTAGAGTCAGACATGACTGAAGCGACTTAGCAGCAGCAGCAGCAGCCCTCCTGCTGTCAGGATCAGAAAGTCAAGGCAGCCTGTGAACTTGGGAAATAAGTTTCATTATTTTCACAGTTTGCATTTTAACTTTTATTTTTTAATTTTTATTTTTACTTTATTTTACTTTACAATACTGTATTGGTTTTGCCATACATTGACATGAATCCACCACGCGTGTACATGAGTTCCCAATCCTGAACCCCCCCTCCCACCTCCCTCCCCATATCATCTCTCTGGATCATCCGTGTGCACCAGCTCCAAGCATCCTGTATCCTGTATCGAACATAGACTGGTGATTCGTTTCTTACCTGATGGTATACATGTTTCAGTGCCATTCTCCCAAATCATCCCACCCTCTCCCTCTCCCTCAGAGTCCAAAAGTCCATTCTGTACATCTGTGTCTCTTTTGTTGTCTCGCATACAGGGTTATCATTACCATCTTTCTAAATTCCATATATATGTGTTAGTATACTGTATTGGTGTTTTTCTTTCTGCCTTACTTCACTCTGAATGGGCTCCAGTTTCACCCATCTCATTAGAACTGATTCAAATGTATCCTTTTTAATGGCTGAGTAATATTCCATTGTGTCTATGTACCACAGCTTTCTTATCCATTCATCTGCTGATGGACATCTAGGTTGTTTCCATGTCCTGGCTATTATAAACAGTGCTGCATTGAACATTGGGGTCCATGTGTCTCTTTCAATTCTGGTTTCCTCGGTGTATATGCCCAGCAGTGGGATTGCTGGGTCATATGGCAGTTCTGTTTGCAATTTTTTAAGGAATCTCCCCACTGTTCTCCATAGTGGCTGTACTAGTTTGCATTCCCACCAACAGTGTAAGAGGATTCCCTTCTCTCCACACCCTCTCCAGCATTTATTGCTTGCAGACTTTTGGATCACAGCCATTCTGACTGGTGTGAAATGGTACCTCATTGTGGTCTTGATTTGCATTTCTCTGATAATGAGTGATGTTGAGCATCTTTTCATGTGTTTGTTAGCCATCCGTATGTCTTCTTTGGAGAAATGTCTATTTAGTTCTTTGGCCCATTCTTTGATTGGGTCGTTTATTTTTCTGGAATTGAGCTGCAGGAGTTGCTTGTATATTTTTGAGATAAGTTGTTTGTCAGTTGCTTCATTTGCTATTATTTTCTCCCATTCCGAAGGCTGTCTTTTCATCTTGCTTATAATTTCCTTTGTTGTGCAGAAGCTTTTAATTTTAATTAGGTCCCATTTGTTTATTTTTGCTTTTATTTCCAGTATTCTAGGAGGTGGATCATAGAGGATCCTGCTGTGATTTATGTCAGAGAGTGTTTTGCCTATGTTCTCCTCTAGGAGTTTTATAGTTTTTGGTCTTATGTTTAGATCTTTAATCCATTTTGAGTTTATTTTTGTGTGTGGTATTAGAAAGTGATCTAGTTTCATTCTTTTACAAGTGGTTGACCAGTTTTCCCAGCACCACTTGTTAAAGAGATTGTCTTTACTCCATTGTATATTCTTGCCTCCTTTGTCGAAGATAAGGTGTCCATAGGTGTGTGGATTTATTTCTGGGCTTTCTATTTTGTTCCATTGATCTATATTTCTGTCTTTGTGCCAATACCATACTGTCTTGATGACTGTGGCTTTGTAGTAGAGCCTGAAGTCAGGCAAGTTGATTCCTCCAGTTCCATTCTTCTTTCTCAAGATTGCTTTGGCTATTCGAGGTTTTTTGTATTTCCATACAAATCTTGAAATTATTTGTTCTAGTTCTGTGAAAAATACCACTGGTAGCTTGATAGGGATTGCATTGAATCTGTAGATTGCTTTGGGTAGTATACTCATTTTCATTATATTGATTCTTCCAATCCATGAACATGGTATATTTCTCCATCTATTAGTGTCCTCTTTGATTTCTTTCATCAATATTTTATAGTTTTCTATATATAGGTCTTTAGTTTCTTTAGGTAGATATATTCCTAAGTATTTTATTATTTTCATTGCAATGGTGAATGGAATCGTTTCCTTGATTTCTTTTTCTACTTTCTCATTATTAGTGTATAGGAATGCAAGGGATTTCTGTGTGTTGACTTTATATCCTGCAACTTTACTATATTCATTGATTAGCTCTAGTGTTTTTCTGGTGGAGTCTTTAGGGTTTTCTATGTAGAGGATCATGTCATCTGCAAACAGTGAGAGTTTTACTTCTTTTCCAATTTGGATTCCTTTTATTTCTTTTTCTGTTCTGACTGCTGTGGCCAAAACTTCCAAAACTATGTTGAATACTAGCGGTGAAAGTGGGCACCCTTGTCTTGTTCCTGACTTTAGGGGAAATGCTTTCAATTTTTCACCATTGAGGATAATGTTTGCTGTGGGTTTGTCATATATAGCTTTTATTATGTTGAGGTATGTTCCTTCTATTCCTGCTTTCTGGAGAGTTTTTATCATAAATGGATGTTGAATTTTGTCAAAGGCCTTCTCTGCATCTATTGAGATAATCATATGGCTTTTATTTTTCAATTTGTTAATGTGGTGAATTACATTGATTGATTTGCAGATATTGAATAATCCTTGCATCCCTGGGATAAAGCCCACTTGGTCATGGTGTATGATCTTTTTAATGTGTTGTTGGATTCTGATTGCTAGAATTTTGTTGAGGTTTTTTGCATCTATGTTCATCAGTGATATTGGCCTGTAGTTTTCTTCTTTGTGGCATCTTTGTCAGGTTTTGGTATTAGGGTGATGGTGGCCTCATAGAATGAGTTTGGAAGTTTACCTTCCTCTACAATTTTCTGGAAGAGTTTGAGTAGAATAGGTGTTAGCTCTTCTCTAAATTTTTGGTAGAAATCAGCTGTGAAGCCATCTGGACCTGGGCTTTTGTTTTCTGGAAGATTTCTGATTACAATTTCAGTTTCCGTGCTTGTGATGGGTCTGTTAAGATTTTCTATTTCTTCCTGGTTCAGTTTTGGAAAGTTGTACTTTTCTAAGAATTTGTCCATTTCTTCCATGTTGTCCATTTTATTGGCATATAATTGCTGATAGTAGTTTCTTATGATCCTTTTTATTTCCATGTTGTCTGTTGTGATCTCTCCATTTTCATTTCTAATTTTATTGATTTGATTTTTCTCCCTTTGTTTCTTGATGAGTCTGGCTAATGGTTTGTCAGTTTTATTTATCCTTTTAAAGAACCAGCTTTTGGCTTTGTTGATTTTTGCTATGGTCTCTTTTGTTTCTTTTGCATTTATTTCTGCCCTAAATTTAAGATTTCTTTCCTTCTACTAACTCTGGGGTTCTCCATTTCTTCCTTTTCTAGTTGCTTTAGGTGTAGAGTTAGGTTATTTATTTGACTTTTTTCTTGTTTCTTGAGGTATGCCTGTATTGCTATGAACTTTCCTCTTAGTATTGCTTTCATAGTGTCCCACAGGTTTTTGGGTTGTTGTGTTTTCATTTTCATTCATTTCTATGCATATTTTGATTTCTTTTTTGATTTCTTCTGTGATGTGTTGGTTATTCAGAAGCGTGTTGTTCAGCCTCCATATGTTGGAATTTTTAATAGTTTTTCTCCTGTAATTGAGATCTAATCTTAATGCATTATGGTCAGAAAAGATGCTTGGAATGATTTCGATTTTTTTTTAAATTTATCAAGGTTAGATTTATGGCCCAGGATGTGATCTATCCTGGAGAAGGTTCCGTGCGCACTTGAGAAAAAGGTGAAATTCATTGTTTGGGGGTGAAATGTCCTATAGATATCAATTAGGTCTAACTGGTCTATTGTATCATTTAAAGTTTGCGTTTCTTTGTTAATTTCTGTTTAGTTGATCTGTCCATAGGTGTGAGTCGGGTATTAAAGTCTCCCACCATTGTTGTGTTACTGTTAATTTCCTCTTTCATACTTGTTAGCATTTGTCTTACATATTGCGGTGCTCCTATGTTGGGTGCATATATATTTATAATTTTTATATCTTCTTCTTGGATTGATCCTTTGATCATTATGTAGTGGCCTTCTTTGTCTATTTTCACAGCCTTTGTTTTAAAGTCTATTTTATCTGATATGAGTATTGCTACTCCTGCTTTCTTTTGGTCTCTATTTGCATGGAATATCTTTTTCCAGCCCTTCACTTTCAGTCTGTATGTGTCCCTTGTTTTGAGGTGGGTCTCTTGTGGAGAGCATATATAGGGATCTTGTTTTTGTATCCATTCATCCAGTCTTTGCCTTTTGGTTGGGGCATTCAACCCATTTACATTTAAGGTAATTATTGATAAGTATGATCCCGTTGCCATTTCCTTTACTGTTTTGGGTTCGGGTTTATATGCCCTTTTTGTGTTTCCTATCTAGAGAATATCCTTTAGCATTTGTTGGAGAGCTGGTGTGGTGGTGCTGAATTCTCTCAGCTTTTGCTTGTCTGTAAAGCTTTTGATTTCTCCTTCATATTTGAATGAGATCCTTGCTGGGTACAGTAATCTGGGCTGTAGGTTATTTTCTTTCATCACTTTAAGTATGTCTTGCCATTCCCTCCTGGCCTGAAGAGTTTCTATTGAAAGATCTGCAGTTATCCTTATGGGAATCCCCTTGTGTGTTATTTGTTGTTTTTCCCTTGCTGCTTTTAATATTTGTTGTTTGTGTTTGATTTTTGTTAATTTGATTAATATGTGTCTTGGGGTGTTTCGCCTTGGGTTTATCCTATTTGGAACTCTCTGGGTTTCTTGGACTTGGGTGATTATTTCCTTCAAGGGAAGTTTTCAACTATTATCTCCTCAAGGATTTTCTCATGGTCTTTCTTTTTGTCTTCTTCTTCTGGGACTCCTATAATTCGAATGTTGGAGCGTTTCATATTGTCCTGGAGGTCTCTGAGGTTGTCCTCATTTCTTTTAATTTGTTTTTCTTTTTTCCTCTCTGATTCATTTATTTCTACCATTCTATCTTCTATTTCACTAATCCTATCTTCTGCCTCCGTTATTCTATTTGTTCCGTCCAGAGTGTTTTTGATCTCATTTATTGCGTTATTCATTATATATTGACTCTTTTTTATTTCTTCTAGGTCCTTGTTAAACCTTTCTTGCATCTTCTCAATCCTTGTCTCTAGGCTATTTATCTGTGATTCCATTTTGATTTCAAGGTTTTGGATCATTTTCACTATCAATATTTGGAATTCTTTCTCAGGTAGACTCCCTATCTCTTCCTCTCTTGTTTGGTTTGGTGGGTTTTTCTCCTGTTCCTTTTCCTGCTGATTATCCCTCTGTCTCTTCATCTTGGTTATATTGCTGCGTTTGGGGTGGCCTTTCTATATTCTGGGAATTTGTGGAGTTCTCTTTATTATGGAGTTTCCTCACTGTGGGTGGGGTTGTATCAGTGGCTTGTCAAGGTTTCCTGGTTAGGGAGGCTTGTGTTGGAGTTCTGGTGGGTGGAGCTGGATTTCTTCCCTCTGGAGTGCAATGAAGTGACCAGTAATGGGTTATGAGACATCAGTGGTTTTGGAGTAACTTTGAGCTGCCTGTATATTGAAGCTCAGGGGTGTGTTCCTGTGTTGCTGGAGAATTTGCATGGTATGTCTTGCTCTGGAACTTGTTGGCCCTTGGTTGGTGCTTGGTTTCAGTGTAGGTATGGAGGCGTTTGATGAGCTCCTATCAATTAGTGTTCCCTGGATTCAGGAGTTCTCTGATGTTCTCAGGATTTGAACTTAAGCCTCCTGCTTCTGGTTTTCAGTTTTATTTTTACAGTAGCTTCAAGACTTCTCCATCTATACAGCACCAATGATAAAACATCTAGGTTAAAGATGAAAAGTTTCTCCACATTGAGGGACACCCAGAGAGGTTGACTGAGTTACATGGAGAAGAGAAGAGGGAGGGGGTAGTTAGAGGTGACTGGAATGAGATGAGGTGGGATCAAAAGAGGAGAGAGCAAGCTAGCCAGTAATCACTTCCCTATAGGCGCTTCACAGTCTGGACCGCTCAGAGATGTTCACGGAGTTATACAGGGAAGAGGAGGGCGGAGGGGAAGTAGACAGAGGTGGTCAGGAGGATAAAAGAGGGAAATGAAAAGGAGAGAGACAGATCTGACCAGTAACCAGTTCCCTAAGTGTTCTCCACTGTCTGGAATACACAGAGATTCACAGAGTTGGGTAGAGAAGAGAAGGGGGAGGGAGGAGACAGAGGCGACCTGGTGGAGAAAAAGGAGAGTCCAAAGGAGGAGAGACGGTCAAGCCAGTAATCTCACTCTCAGGTAAAATTGGGTACTGAAGATTGGGTTTTTAATGTACAAAATACAAAAAATACAACAAATACAAAAAAGCAAAGATTAAAAATCTAGAGTAGAGGTTGGATTTTCAAAAATACAATATTAAAGAAAGGAAGAAGAAAAAAAAAGTCATGAGAATTATTAAAAAAACAACAACCACAAAAAGAGTATATACGGCGTTTGCTTTAAAAATAGGGTCTTTTTTTTTTTTTGAAAAGTAATAGTAGGTTATAAAAATTAAAGGAGAAACAGAGGACTTAAAAATTTTAAAAGGTTAAAAAAGGAAAAAGAAAAGAAAAAACAATCACACAACAATATCAATCAAAAAAAAAAAAAGAATGATCGTAAAAATAGTAAAGATATATGTGGCCCTTTCTCTGGTGGTGTGGGCAGTGTGGGGTCACTTCCAAGGCGGTTCCCTCTGTTTAGCTTCTTCTGTTTGCTGGTCTCTTCAGTGTCTGATTTCCACCCTGTCACAGGGGGACACTTTTTTTTTAGGCTCACTTGTTCAGTCGCGCTGTGGGGAGGGAGGGATGCTGCAAACGAGTAACACTGGAGTGTGCTTGCAGTGTCTCAGCCCCGCTGGGCCTGCCCCTGCTCGCGGTGCACACCGCTCAGGCTCTACGTTGCAACACCAGGAGCTGTCTGAGGCCGGCCCTAGGCTGCATGCACCTCCCCGGTCTAAGCCGCTCAGGCTTGGCGCTCAGGTAGCCCTCAGAGGCGCAGATTCGGTTGAGCCTGCGTTTTGTGCCCTTCCCAGGTCCGAGTAGCTCAGGTGTTTGGCGAGCACAGTCGCTGCAACTTAGCGCCTTTCCCGTCCCTGCTGCTCAGTTTTCTGGGTGTATCGCTGGCGTCCCTTCTCTGGCGGCTGATGACTGTCCAGAAGCCCCAGAAGTCTTAGTTAGCAAAGATGCCTGCTTGCATTTTGGTAGGTAATGTCTCTCTCGGGCTGCGATTACCCCCTTCCAGCCCTTCTGGCTCTGGCTGCCTGTCACCGGAGGGGGATGGTCCGCAGCCGGCTATTTCTGTTCCGTCCTTTGTTCTGTGCGCGGTCCTGGTGGTGTCTTTCGAGCTTTTCCCGTGGTAGCTATCCCACAGTCTGGTTTGCTAGCCCAAGTTAGTTCGCTCTGGTGACGCGCGGGGCCTTCCGGCCCGAATCTCACAAAGCAAGTGCAGCCCGCGCCTCCCGCGCCTCCCTGTCCAGACCCCACTTGCCAGTGGTGGACGCGGGTGTCTGCGCTGCTTCTCCGCTGGAGGAGTCCTGTCGGGCTCGTGATCTGCTGGTTTTAATTATTCATTTTCCTTCCTGTTGTGTGGCCCTCGGTGCTTCCAAGGCTCGCCACAGACTCAGCAGCGAGAGTGTTTCCTGGTGTTCCTTCCCGGGACGGAGCTCCCTCCCCACCTCCTTTATCTCTTTTTTCGTCTATTTTTTCCTACGTGTTTTTGAAGACAATGATCTGCTTTTCTGGGTGCCTGATGTCCTCTGCCAGCATTCAGGAGTTGTTTTGTGGAATTTACTCAGCGTTGAAACGTTCTTTTGATGAATTTGTGGGGGAGAAAGTGGTCTCCCCGTCCTATTCCTCGGCCATCTTAGGACCGCCCCTGCATTTTAACTTTTAAAATAAGTGAAAGAATTCTATGTTGATTAACCCTAGTCTTTAAAAATCATGTTGGCGGAGAAAAGACTTTTGCTGCCATGTCTGTTTGAAGCGTTTCTCCTGTCTCTGTGTCTCTTGTGAGAAGACAGAGCCTCACAGGCTCCTCTTGCTCTTGATCACTACCTTGAGAGCGAGTGAAGCTCCGCACTGAGTAGGAAGCCGCTGTGGCTGGAGGTGGACTGAGGTCAGCAGAGGCCCTGAAGCAGCAGAGCAGCCGCAGCAGAGGCTCTCGAGGCCAGTTCAGTCTGGTCCAGGGCCACTGAGCCCGAGAGGCCAGATCCCTTTTCGTCAGAAATGCTCGCTCCTGTCAGACCTGGACCACCGCAGCTGCTCGCGCAGGGTTTCACTGTCACTTTTCGACTTTTCTTTTTTGAAAATTGGCTCCTTTTCCTCTTTGAGTGAGTGATTCTCCACACTGGATGTGCGCTCATTGCAGGAGCAATGAGCCGATTTAGTCAAAGTCTAGTCCGTGTCGTGGGGGTCCTGGGGGTGCTGGGGGCCAGGAGGTGTGAGACTCTCGGGGCGGAGCCTGCCTTCTCGGGCAGGGATTCTCAGGGGCCGCCGTAGGTCCATCCTTTCTCGGTCTGCGCACAGCCTCTGAGTGCAGCGTCCTTTTCCTCACCTTGAACCTCCTCGTCTGGGCTTCTGCAGACACCCGGCTCCTCTCCTTTAGACCCAGGTTCTGTTTCCAGCTCCACCTTACACCTCCAGGCTGGGTGTTCCTTGTTCCCGGGGCCTGCCTGGTGGGTCCTCCCTTGTTGGACCGTCTGACTGCCGCCCACTGGCAGCCTGTGTCCTGGATCTCCACCCCCACCTCGTCCACTTGCTGTTTAACATAACCCAACAGTTACTACATCACTTGTGATTTTCCCTCCACCCATCCCCTCTGGCCCCCGCTCACGTGCAGCAGGTTTTACAGACACTTCTTACCCACCTTCTCCTCACCTGGTCTTCCATTCTGCAGCAGACCCCACCCCACCCCTGACCCTCACTCCCCCACCCCTGACCCTCAACCTCCTTTAGTCACGGCCTTTCTCCCCCTGGACTGTGAGGCCCCTGTGCCAAGACACAACAGGCGTGCAGACTCTGGGTTTCCCCGGTGGTGGTGCCATATGCCCGCTGCCCCAAGGGCCAGTGCTCTTCATGTTCAGAAAGGCCCCGGGGCAGGAGCTCAGGACGATAAATCCCCTCCTTGCACTGCTTCTTAGTAGCACCCCCCAGATTTCTTCAGTTATTTATTCTAATTGGAGGATAAACAGACATTTCTCCAAAGAAGACATACAGATGGCTAATAAACACGTGTAAAGATGCTCAACATCACTCATTATTAGAGAAATGTACATCAAAACCACAATGAGTTACCCTTTCACATCGGTCAGAATGGCCATCATCAAAAATTCTACAAACAATAAATGGTGGAGAGCAAATGGACGCCCCCTGCTTTTGATGTCACCTTTTCTTGTTCACTTGGTCCAGAAGGCCTCCAGATTTCCTGTTTGGTTTCTTTGCTGGTTCTTCCCTGGGTTGTCTAAAACTCTGTTCTGCTTGCAAATCCTTGAAGACTTTCCCCAGATCTTTATTGATTTCTGATTTAATTCCACTTGGTTACAAAACATTTTTTGCATGATTTGAATTTAATGAACTTTGTTTTATGTTCTGTGTTCACTTGAAAAGAATGTGTAGTCTGGAGCCTTCTATAAGTATGAACTAAGACAAATGGGCAAAAACAGTCTTCAGATCATCTGTATCCATAATAATTGTCTACGTGTTCTATCAATGCTGAAAGTGGCACTGAAAACTCTAACTATGATCCTGAGTAAGAGACTCTTCTCTGAGAACCCTCCACTAAGAGGCTCTCTTTCCTTGTAATTCTGTTAGCTTTTGCTTGATGTGTTTTGAAGCCCCTGTATTAGGTTTAGGATTGTTATGTCATTTTGATGGTTAGATCCTTTTACTGTTATGAAATGGTGTCTTTTTCTTTATTTTATTTGAAATACATTTGATATTAATATGGTCACTCCAGCTTTTTGATTAGCATAACGATAGTATATCTTCATTTTTTTTCTTCAACCTCTTTGGTCTTTATATTGAAAGTATGTTTCTTATAAGTGGTATTCGGCTTTGTCTTATCCAATCTGATGTTCTCTGTTGTTTAATTGGTATATTTAGACCATTTATATTTAATATGATTATTGATATGATTATGTTTAAGGCTCTCACTTTGTTTATTTATTTTCCATTTGTCCATATGCTCTTTGTCTTTTCCTGTCTTCTTTTGGCTCAGTTGGATTTTTTGTGTACTTCTATTTTGTAACTTTTTCTGAATTCTAGGTGTAACATGCTGTTTTAGTGATCTGAAGTTGCTTTAGGTTTTGAAGTGTGTATTTTAACTTATGCCAACATGCCTTCAGGTTATATTATTCCACTTTATCTATGAAAACTGAAAGTGTCAGTCACCCAGTCGTGTCCGACTCTTTGTGACTGCATGAACTGAAGCCCATCAGGCTCCTCTGTTCATGGGATTCTCCAGGCAAGAACACTGGAGTGGGTTAACATTCCCTTTTCCAAGGGATCTTCCCGACCCAGGAATCGAACCTGAGTATCATGCATTGCCAGCGAATTCTTTACCATCTGTGCCACCAGGGAAGCCTTTTATCTGTAGTAAAAACCCTGTAGATTATGTGAGCGCATCTCCACTCTCCTCTCCAGGCCTTCAGTCTCTGATAATGGTGTGCTTCACTTTTCAGTATGCTGTAAACTCACGTTACATTATTACCAGTTTTGTTCAAACATTATCTCCTAAGCAGATGTAAACAACAACAGTAAAATTTTAAATATTTACCATGCAGTTCTTCACTAAGCCTCTTGAGACTTGATTTTCTTATCACTAAATTGGGTTGTTGAATTATATAATCTGTGATTCTGGAGCAGCTAAGAGGACTGTTACAACATTGAGTTCTGTGTGCAGTGTGGATGTGTGTGGCATTTTAAATATTGGCTTTCTTTTATTGGTGTCTTTGCTGCGTGGCGTGTGAGCTCTCGCTCCCTGACCGGGGGTTGAACCCATGCCTCCCGCAGTGCGGTTGTAGCCGCTGGACCACCAGGGAGTTCCCTGTGTGCTTTTCCTTTGTATCTATGTGGATATATGTTCTTTACTTTCTTTACATTCAGTTCAGTTCAGTTCAGTCACTCAGGCGTGTCTGACTCTTTGCAACCCCATGAATCGCAGCACGCCAGGCCTCCCTGTCCATCACCATCTCCCAGAGTTCACTCAGACTCACATCCATGGAGTCCGTGATGCCATCCAGCCATCTCATCCTCGGTCATCCCCTTCTCCTCCTGCCCCCAATCCCTCCCAGCATCAGAGTCTTTTCAAATGAGTCAACTCTTCGCATGAGTTGGCCAAAGTACTGGAGCTTCAGCCTTAGCATCATTCCTTCCAAAGAAATCCCCGAGCTGATCTCCTTTAGGGTGGACTGGTTGGATCTCCTTGCTGTCCAAGGGACTCTCAAGAGTCTTCTCCAACACCACAGTTCAAAAGCATCAATTCTTCAGCGCTCAGCCTTCTTCACAGTCCAACTCTCACATCCATACATGACCAAAGGAAAAACCATAGCCTTGACTAGACGGACCTTAGTCGGCAAAGTAATGTCTGCTTTTGAATATGCTACCTAGGTTGGTCCTAATTTTTCTTCCAAGGAGTAAGCATCTTTTAATTTCATGGCTTTTCTTTACATTACACCCATATATATTACATACATTATATAGTAAACTGATCTTAATGGTTACTGTATGTACTGGATAGGTCACTGAGGAGTAGAGGGGTCTGTCGACCAAGGTCTGATACCCAGAGTGTGGCAGAGCCAGTGCTGAGCCCATCCTTGTCTGGACTCAAACCCAAGAGGCATCGGCTCTCAGTGTTGAGTTTGCCTCTGATGCCCCTTGAGTTTTCTGTCACATTGCTGCCAGCCTCCGTGTGTGCTGTGCTGAATGAGTCCCATTTAGAGTTTCTCTTCTTGGCCACATACCCAAGCCTAGTTTCTTATTTGTAGCCAAAGACAAAATGGTTTGAGTTCAATTTAGAAATTTTCTTTTATTCATTAGATGTTAATATGTAGCATGTAATATCACTATTCTTCATGCATCACGAGAAACACTGGGCTGGAAGAAGCACAAGCTGGAATCAAGATTGCCGGGAGAAATATCAATAACCTCAGATATGCAGATGACACCACCCTTATGGCAGAAAGTGAAGAGGAACTCAAAAGCCTCGTGATGAAAGTGAAAGACGAGAGTGAAAAAGTTGGCTTAAAGCTTAACATTCAGAAAATGAAGATCATGGCATCTGGTCCCATCACTTCATGGCAAATAGATGGGGAAACAGTGTCAGACTTTATTTTTTTGGGCTCCAGAATCACTGCAGATGATGAGTGCAGCCATGAAATTAAAAGACGCTTACTCCTTGGAAAGTTATGACCAACTTAAATAGCATATTAAAAAGCAGAGATATTACTTTGCCAACAAAGGTCCATCTAGTCAAGGCTATGGTTTTTCCAGTGGTCATGTATGGATGTGAGAATTGGACTATAAAGAAAGCTTAGTGCTGAAGAATTGATGCTTTTGAACTGTGGTGTTGGAGAAGACTCTTGAGAGTCCCTTGGACTGCAAGGAGATCCAACCAGTCCATCCTAAAGGAGATCAGTCCTGGGTGTTCATTAGAAGGACTGATGTTGAAGCTGAAACTCTAATAGTTTGGCCACCTGATGCAAAGAGCTGACTCATTGGGAAAGACTCTGATGCTGGGAGGGATTGGGGGCAGGAGGAGAAGGGGACAACCAAGGATGAGATGGCTGGATGGTATCACCGACTCGATGGACATGAGTTTGAGTGAACTCCGGGAGTTGGTGATAGACAGGGAGGCCTGGCATGCTGCGATTCATGGGGTCACAAAGAGTCGGACACGACTGAGCGACTGAACTGAACTGAAGTGATATTTACTAATGAATATTTATTTATTTGATCATCACATCCTGGAGAAGTGGGTACTTGATTATCCTCATACTACAGATGGGGAAACTGAGGCATGAAGAAGTTAGCATACTTGGACAAACTCATGTGGTTGGCGAGCAGTTATGCTAAGGTTTGTTTTCCACCGAGCTGACGTCAGGTCCCACCTTCTGGAGCACTGTGCCCACACTGTACACCCAAGGAGTTGTGTGAGAACAGGAGAGGGGTCCCAAGTGCCCTGTGAGCGTGGGAAGGCTCCCAGGAGAAACATACAGGACGGGAGGGGAGACCGCCTCTTACTCACGGAGACCTGTGGACCAGCAGCGTGTTTTCCATTGTAGATTCTCTGACTAGAGATGAACTCTACATCAAGATTGCAGAAGAGCTACTTGGTTCCATTCTATGAGAGGCAATGCATGTTCTGTGAATGTGGCATTAATGCTTTTTGCTTTTAGACGTCAAGTGCTTTCAAACATGTGTTTTCATATACAGTGCTCTGGTTCTGAAGAATATTTTATTCCCAGAGACTTCCTGACTTTCTCATCATGCCCACATCATAAAAGTTAATTTCACTTCTAAAAAATCTACAGTATCTCCCTTTTGGAAAATGTTCTGCAGATCTTAGCAAAGTCAACAGCCAAACCGTAAATTTAAATGTAGTGCAGACTTGAGGAGTAGGAAGCCTGCTCCTGCCACGTTATTTATTTTAAGATTCAAGCAGTTTCCACGATGGCTAGAAAAAGCACCGCAAATCAGTCTTCCACTGCAGTGTGAGCACAGCCTGTCCAGATGATTATTTATGAAGATGAAACAAGGCGTTGACCTCAAGGTTTCTGACAGAATTTCTTCACCAGGAGAGGAAGGAAACTGAACCTCTGAAACTGGTAGGAGCTATTGTTTGTGCTGGAGACACCCGAGTGGGTGAGGCTGTAACAGCCACATAGCGAGGGCGTCGTGTTCCACAGCACGGGACAGAGGATTTGCAGTTTGAACCGTTAGTAGCGGAGTTTATTCCAGGGCTCCAGCTGCCAGCGCCAGTCGGCTGAAGTCTGTTTTCCGTAGATTTGGGGCTCTTGTGCTCTGGAGAGGTGTGGAGTCTGTTGTAGCTGAGCAGCAGGAACTCGGCTTGGAGAGTTATGCACAGTACACGGGTGTGCTTTCACGGAAGCCTAGAGTGTTTCTAAGAAAGTAGGGACATTTGTGTCCCGCCCCACATGTGCTGTTCCCATAGGTCCATCAAGAGGCTGGACATTTGAATTTCCCACTGGAACATCAGGATGCGTGTCAGAGCCCCTTCTGGGAGCTTCTGTGTTGAGTGACCTAGATGGCGGCACAGAGGCTGACTCCACACGCATGGTCCTCCTGGGGGGCTGCCAGCACTTGGCTGTCCAGGCTCGAGGTTTCAGCCCCTGACTTCTACCCACTTTCTGGGAAGGCCTACATCCATCACTCAACCGCAAGAGCCCACTGGAACCTGGACCCAGGGCTGGTGTTGAGCCCGGTGGTCTAGCTGCCCCAGCTCCGTCTGCAGCCTGGCCAGAGACAGCACAGGCGTCATCGCCTGCGTGAAATGCATGCTGCCCTGGGCGCTGTGGGGTACGGTGGACAGACCTGATCAAAAAGGCAGAGAGAAAGTTCTAAATGCAGGCATGCTCCGAGGCCACTGATCAGCGGACCTAACACAGAGTGCCCCAGTGAGGAAGGCATCTTGTATCCAGAAGCCATTGCTAGTTTGTAGGAAATGGAAAGTCCAGAGACATGTTGGATTAAGACCAATTTCTGATGAAAGCTTGACCCCAGAAAGCACTCAATCATGTGAGGAGATATGATGACGTAGTTTACCCAGTACTCACAGTTTTAAGAAATCATGAAGCACTATGAAGTTAGGGTTTTATCTATATTAAGGTTTCTGGGAGCACTGAAAAGGCCTCTGCGCGTTTTACGCCGCAGTCTCCTGCTGGTGGCTCTGCGAGCTTTTGCCGGAAGTTTCTTTGCTGTTAGTGCCTTTGCTGCCTGTATTTTGCATACCTAATTGGCTACAAGGCACTTTTGCTATAAAAGAGTAAATAACCAAAAATTAAAAGTTACATTTAAAAGCACATAATGTGAAATGAATAACAAAAAATAAAAAGTTTTTATTGTGACATATAAAATATTTGAGTAATTTACAAAGCATTAGAGTCATGGCAGTCATGTATAAATGCCCGGTTTTACGTTGTGGGTTGCCTCCCGCGTATTTCCTTTGTGGTTGTTTACACTTTGTTTGCTTCTCGCTCAGCGCTGCACGCTGCTGCTTTTGCTAGTGTTCTCTTTATGGAGAGGGCTGTCCGTTTCCCCGTCCTGGGGCGTGTCTGTGCCTGAGCCCTGCTGCGCGCGCTTGGTTCACTGTCTCTGGCCACACATCCGCGTGGCAGCTCTGCCCCTTGCGGACCGACGTGCTGTTGTTTTCCGGTGTAGGATGCACTGCGGCTTTGCACTCTCACTTCCGGTAATTTTACTCCCGTCTGCCGTCGGCTGACGTGCACAGTCATCGGCCGCTGTCTTCGGGCTGCCCGTCCGCTTGCCACGATGTAGACCATTACGAGGGCTTTGGCTTGTGTCCTATGAAAACCAGGCGGTGTGTCGATGGAGAAGCAAAGCAGAGAGCCAGACAGACGGCCACCAGCTCGCTGATCTTTCCTGCGTGGTTGGTTTAACGCCAACTAGTCACGCACTGAAAACGCTTGTGGCGAAGGCGCTTATGGCAGAAGTTCTGGACGTGCCTGATAACATGTCTGAAATGTCTCGCTGCTTGTGACTTCATTATAAAGCTGAGGGCTCAATATTATTCTGGAAAATGCTCACTATAACACCGTAATTGACCTCATGTGACCTCATGGTCACCATTTTGCTTCACTGCTGTGTAATTCTCCCTGTAGGATTTTGGTGAAAAAGCATGAATGAAACTGTAAATGCCAGTCCTCCGCACAGCCTCCAGGATGTTGTCCCACAAGGTCTTAGCCGGCCCATCTCCTGGCTCTCGCCCGCACCGCTCACGGGGGTCCTGGCCGGCCCCGCCCCAGTGCTGCGCTCCATGTGGTCCTCAGTCGGACCCCTGCTCAGTGTGGGGCCTCCTTCCAGTGCTGTCTTCTCTGACCTTCCCCTAAAATACAGTCAGCTTCTTGGCCTTTTGGTAACAGTTTTAGATCCTGATGTGAAGCCCACCCTGGAGTAGGACACAGCAGCCCACTCCGGTGCCCTTGCCTGGTGGGGTCCACGGGGTCAGAGTCGGACACGGTGAACAGTGAGGGGAAGCCGGAGCGCCACGTTCTCGAATTGCCAGTTTATGTGTCGGCTTCTCTGCTGGAATTTGCGTTCCTCGGGAAGATCGTCTTTCTTCACTTTCATTTTTATGCCTGAGAGTCAGACCCATCACCAGCAGAGTAGAGGCGAAGTGTCTTCTGGGGAGTGAATCGTGGGTGTGTACGTGCATGTGTGTACGTGTGCGTGTCACGATCCCATCATCACTGCTGACTACTGCGCTCACTGGGCCCCAGGAGTCACAGTCTCCCCTGAGGACGGTTCCCTCCCATGCGGGCAGAAACGCACATGTGAGACCAGGGTCCAGGACACTCAGCTGTGCTCTGGTCTGCTCTGCAAGCATTTAAAGTGATGAATCGGCAGAAACACTGAGTTTATGTGTAAAATCTAGACTTTCAGACAGGCCCAGGCCAGCTTAGAAAGAGGGGCCGCTTCCACTGTCGCCCATGAGGCAATCAGAGGCCACGGGTCCTGCCGCCCCAGAGTGAGATGGCAAAGGGGCTGCCCACGGAACGGCTGTTTTATGGCTTCGGAAGTTGGAGACCTGGGATCCTGAGGTGTTCATTTTTGTCTGAGGATTCGGTGCGCTGGTATTTCTGTTTGCTCACACCCGTGCTGGTGCAGTACCTAAGCCTGCACTTTCCCAGGCTGACACACAGGAACACGAGCGGAGTAAAGCAGGGCCTGACTCGGCGGGTCAGGGGTGTTCTGCACACCACCGTGGGCGTGGCTCTTCCCTGTGGCTCGGGAGCAGAGGGGGACCTGGGTTACTGGACCCCCGGCCTGCGCAGCCGTCAGCTTTTCCATCCGGAGGCCGTGTACCTCTGTGCCCAGCTGCCGTGCCGTCCTGCCAAGCCACTAAGTTCTTCCAGATCTCGAGGCCGAGGGGACTGTGGGCCTACAGTTCTCAGCTTGGAAAGGCAGTTCGGAATCAAGTTTCCACAGTTGCCTTAAATTGGAAGGCACGTCCTGTGCGGTTTGGTTCTTACTTTGCTGGTTCAGATGATTACGACTTGTTTGTTAGTCTATTTGCTCATGGTCCATTTTAGCAGAACTAGAATAGTCGCACTTTAGAGCTAGAAGGAAGTGGAAAGATCATAGCGAACACTCTGCTTATTTTATATTTTTGATAAAATACACCCCGCCCCCATCTAGAGGAGTCGGGCCACAGAGCTAATGTGCAGCAGCCTTGGTGTGGAACCTGGGCTGCAGCTCAGCCGTGCTCCCTCCCCCCTGGTCCTAACCCAGCCCTAGCATGCTAGCAGGGACACCCCCTGGTTTGCTCTCCACCTTCACGGGGATAGCTCTAAGAGCTATCTCTTCTAGGAGGACTGACCTTGAGAATCATCTTTATGGTTCCAAAGCAAGTTATCGTGTTCACATAAAGTAAATATTTATTTAGCCTTCAAAGTCATCCTAAAAGGTGCCATCATTTCTTATAGAAAAACTAACAAGGGAGGTTGAGATGGACGCAGGGTCACAGAGCTGCAGAGAGAGGGTTCTGAAGAGAAATCCTGCATCCACAACCAGAAACTCCCCACGATCGCCTAGCTGACCCCTCTTTTCCTGCCTTTCTGACTTGCATTTACTCATCCTTTTGTGACTATTCGTGGCTCATGTTTTCGGATACTCGTGTTTTATTAAAACAGCAAGCGTTTTCTATTGACTGTAAGCTTCATTAGCACCAAAAAAGGGAGGGGTCTTCTGTGGCCCGTCCCCAGCCTGTGTGACTGTAACACCGTGGGAGCTGGTAGGTGTGGTACCTCTTCCAGGTGCCGCTGGAGCCTGAGCTCAGGCCGTGAGGCCACAAGATGAATTCCTAATTTCTATTCTAAGCTACGTTATAAAGGTTCAGTGAGAGTTTGGCACCAGCACTTCCTTCTGACATTTATACAAGAAAGAGAAGAAGAGCTTACTTGGTCTGCTGGAGAGAGAACATTGTCGGTGGAGGAGGCAGGCACAGGAGGTGGAGGTGCGGGGAGGGGCACAGACCTGCCAGGAGGTGGGGGTGGGGTGGGGGGCACAGACCCGCCAGGAGGTGGGGGTGGGGTCGGGGGCACAGAC
>NW_024070188.1:89961391-89964638 GCF_014754425.2 Oryx dammah | reverse complement strand
GGGGGCACAGACCCGCCAGGAGGTGGGGGTGGGGTCAGGGGCACAGACCCGCCAGGTGCAGAAGGTGAAGATGGGGTGGGGGGCACAGACCCGCCAGGAGGTGGAGGTGCGGGGAGGGGCACAGACCCGCCAGGAGGTGGGGGTGGGGTCGGGGGCACAGACACACGTGGGCAGTGGAGGCAGGGCGCCTGCCATCTCACTAGTGAGGGGGAGGATTAGAACCTCGTGAGCCCCTGCGGCTTAGATGTTGGCTGTGTGGTTGCTGTGCGGTTTGTGCCCGATGAAGCAGCCTCGCGCAGTAAGGTGGGCCCTCCCACCCCTCCGCAGCAGCGTGAAGGGCCATGCTGGGCCGGGCGCGGCTGGGATTGCCCATCGCCCCCACCGCTTTATCTTCCCTGGAATTGTCCAGTGTGCGCCCTGTGTACCTTGTGCCCACGCAGAAACAGCGGAGACGGCGCAAGCGTGAAGAGGCTAGCTGGCGCCCTGCTTCCTCCAGCGGCCAGCAGGGCGGCACCCGGCCCTGTGCCCTCCTGAAAGCCCGTCTTGTGCAGATGCTTCAGTGAGCGCCTAGAGCAGTCTCTCTCGCGAAACAGCCTCCTCCAGTCAGTTTAGAAAGTTAGGGAACTTATCTCAGAAGAGAGAGGGGATGGATTGGGCGATGCCCACGCCCTTGCTGCGCACCTGAGACTCCCGCCGCGCCGCGATGAGCCGCACACCAGCGCGTGAGATAGGGAAGGGAAAGCCTTCCGTCCGCTGCCCTGAGAAAGCACTCCTGCTGTCCCCTCTTGAAGACCTAGTGGATCTCAGTGAAATCCCCAAAGAGGAGGGCTCCGTGTGAGTTTGGACATGTCTCCAGCTTCTCAGGAGCGGAGGAGACGCAGTGCATTCAGCCCTGTGCTCAGCTCCCGGGGAAAGGGCCACTGCCCTGAGGCTCTGGCCAGAGAGGGTGCTGGGGTGCGGAAGCCCAGAGCTGCTTCGTGTTTCCTAGGGTGTGTTTGAACTAGAAGGGACGAGGTCTTCATGCACTTCAGTGAGGCCTCACTTTCTTCAGTTCAGTCGCTCAGTTGTGTCCGACTCTTTGTGACCCCATGAACCACAGCACGCCAGGCCTCCCTGTCCATCACCAACTCCCGGAGTTCACCCAAACTCATGTCCATCGAGTCAGTGATGCCATCCAGCCATCTCATCCTCTGTCATCCCCTTCTCCTCCTGCCTTAAATCTTCCCCAGGATCAGGGTCTTTTCCAATGAGTCAGTTCTTCGCATCAGGTGGCCAAACTATTGGAGTTTCAGCTTCAGCATCAGTCCTTCCAATGAACACCCAGGACTGATCTCCTTTAGGATGGACTGGTTGGATCTCCTTGCAGTCCAAGGGACTCTCAAGAGTCTTCTCCAACACCACAGTTCAAAAGCATCAATTCTATGGTGCTCAGCTTTCTTTATAGTCCAACTCTCACATCCACACATGACCACTGGAAAAACCATAGCCTTGACTAGACGGACCTTTGTTGGCAAAGGAATGTCTCTGTTTTTGAATATGCTATATAGGTTGGTCATAACTTTTCTTCCAAGGAGTAAGCGTCTTTTAATTTCATGGCTGCAGTCACCATCTGCAGTGATTTTGAGCCCCCAAAAATAAAGTCTGACACTGTTTCCACTGTTTCCCCATCTATTTGCCATGAAGTGATGGGACCAGATGCCATGATCTTCGTTTTCTGAATGTTGAGCTTTACTTTTCACTCTCCTCTTTCACTTTCATCAAGAGGCTTTTGAGTTCCTCTTCACTTTCTGCCATAAGGGTGGTGTCATCTGCATATCTGAGGTTATTGATACTTCTACCAATCTTGATTCCAGCTTGTGCTTCTTCCAGTCCAGCGTTTCTCATGATGTACTCTGCATATAAGTTAGATAATTTCTTGTCAGTAAATAAAGCAAGGCTTCAGTTCTCTGAAGGCTGGTGGAAGAGTGAAAGCGTCATGATATGCTGGCTGTGAGGCTGGTGATAGCTGACGGTGAGCAGGGTGGGATTCGTGACCTCCGAGGAGGATTCAGCTTTGGGGCCAGGCACCAGCCTTGATCACTTGGGAGCTTTTGTGTAGCAAGAGTTTTATTAAAGTATCAAAAGGGGCAGAAAGAGCTTCTGACCCAGACGTCAGAGGGGGATGGAGAGCGGCCCCTCCCCTAGTGTCAGCAAGGGAGTTACATGCTCTTTAATTAATTATTACAGTAAATCAAAAGAATGTCTCAAGTTTGTGAAAATTTTACCAGACCCACTCCCACAATTTACATTTTAGGATAAGGCTTAGAACTTAACACTAGAAGATCCTACCAGACCCACTCCCATAATATACATTCTAAGATATCAGGATTAGTCAGAAGGTTTGCAGGAAGGAGAAACTGTCCTCAAGCAGGATACACTGTTGTTATGTAATCCTGAGTACAGAGTTTAAACTGAGTTGTTTCTTGTGTAATCATCAGTTTCAGACTTAAAGAAAAAAAATGTTTTATGTGACTATGACTAAGGAATGTAGAGGAAAAGAAAAGATGTCTGTCCTTTCCTCCTCCTTGAGAATTCCAGACTCCTGTCTCCTCCCCGAGAAACCCAGACCCCTTTCTGCCCCTCTTCGGGGACCCCGGACTTCTTATCAACCTGCCTAGGGACTGACTCTCACTAGTTGTGGGTGCTCTAGAAAGAGCATTGTGTGGGGCTTACAGGGCTGACTGCGAGCTTAGAGTTCTGCTGGAAGCAGCTGCGCCTCCTGCTCTGTCTCTGAGAGGCGCGTGTGCTCTCAGGCACGTGCCTGGCTCAGTGTCCACTGCTGCTGCCCCTGCTGCTGAGGCCTCCTCCTCTTGGTGCCCATGGGACGTGTTTCCACAGTGATGTGTGTGTCGGTCAGCTCTTCCTGCCCCCGTGTCCACATGTCCTCCCTGCCCTGCAGCTGGGGAGCATACCCAGGTCACAGGTGTAACTCGCACCGTCCTCACACGCTTCCTCCCGCTACCCACATCTCCACCTGCCGCCTGACTGGTAACTGCACCTCCCAGCTCTGCTCCCTGAAGCGACGAGTGCTGTGGGCGCCACCACTGAGCACGAAGAAGAAAATACTAGAGCTTTGGGCTACGCTTCAGTTAGAAGATGGCAGAGGAGGGCTTGTTGATGGCTCCTGTGTGGACCAGCACCAGTGCCCCTGCTGAGTCAGTGGACTCCTGAGGGCCTGGTGCCCACGTGGACCAGCACCAGTGCTCCC
>NW_024070188.1:89944119-89961381 GCF_014754425.2 Oryx dammah | reverse complement strand
GGGTGGGCACATGAGGGCCTGGTGCCCACGTGGACCAGCACCAGTGCCCGTGCTGAGTCAGTGGACTCCTGAGGGCCTGGCGCCCGGGCGCCTCCCCCCAGCACATGACCACGAGCACAGGCACAGGAGCTCACTGCCCAGTGGCTTGATGACGTATCGAGTCTTAACTAAGTTGATACTTAAAAAACAGACTCATGGTTTAAATGGATTCCTGCCAAGAAACAGCCCTTTAAGGCAACTCTAATGAGGCCAGCAGGGCTGAGAACCAGGTCAGGGTTGAGCTGCTGCCTGGATCCATGGTGACGTGAGGAAATTGTATGTCAGCTTCATTTCTTCACATAAAATTGCATTCAGAAAATACTGGGCAGACGGTTGAACTGGCCCATAAAGTGAACAGAAGCATTTTAAACTTTAAGAAGTTATCTGTTCAGCTTTTTTGGTAGTTAAACTTTTATTTTCTAACCAAAACCTTAACTCTGATGTTGTGAGTGGGATCAAGAAAGTGGGGGCAGAAAGGACTCGGGAGGTGAGAGCAAACACACACACATCCTCACACCCCCACACCCTGTCACACACACCCCCACACCCCGTCACGCACACACCCCCACACCCCGTCACGCACACACCCCCCCGCCACATACCTGTTGGTGGGGAGAGCTGAGGGGAACAGCTGTGGATCTGAGCAAAGACGCTGGATCCTGTACATCGTCCCCATGAACGTCACACTAACGTGATGTGTGTATGTGTGTGTGTGTCTTAAAGGGATTCTGGCAAACGCTTAGCATGATTCTTAGAGCAAGAAAGAAGCTCAGTGTTTGGGGCACTTCACTCAGCACGAAACACTGGCGGTGCTGACCACAGGACTTTTATTTTGAATTATCACTTCCTGTCCGTATGGAGTATTCTTATTGGGTCAGTTGCTGTCCTTAGTCCCGTTAACTGTGGACAAATGATGTTCAAGCCTGGCCTTTACCCAGTGGGTGGGGACATGCTCACATAAAAGCCTAAGCATTGGTTTTGTACTTTTAATTTAATGGGATCATATGATAGAAACAATGTCATTCACTGTGTATTGAAGAGGAAAGCAGATTGAGAACTATTACTGCGTATTTGGAGATTGATTCAGTGTGCGGACAGTGGGAGCAAACCAGTGAGAAGAGAGGCTTCAGTCGAAACTGCAAGGTCCTCGAGGAGCTCCCTCGGTGGCTCAGTAGGTAAAGAATCCGCCTGCAGTGTGGGAGGCCTGGTTCGATCCCTGAGTTGGGAAGATCCCCTGGAGGAGGGATTCTTGCCTTAGTGAATCCCATGGACAGAGGAGCCTGGTGGGCTGCAGTCCACAGGCCTCAAAGACTTGGACACGGCCGAGTGACCAAGCCCAGAGGGAAGCTAAGGGCGCCTGGACTCAGGGAAAGAGGAGAAGGGCTGGAAAAGGACTGTTTAGGAGGAAAACGCCTCTCGGTTTTAGGGGGTGATTTGAGAGGTCAGTCTGAGCTGACAGCTGCCCTTCGGCCTTCACAGCTTTCACGCAGGAAGAGCCCGCTGGCCTCTGGGTCCCCAAGTCACTGAACCAGGCCCCAGGGTTGGGAGCTTCAGATTTACTTTCAGCTCAATGTAACAGAGACCTTCCAAACTGCCAAGTAAGTGGGTCCTTTCTACCGATGAAAGTGTCTTAAAAAGAGCATGTTTTGTTCAGAAGTTTCCCGCTGTTCTGGGCAGAGAGGGCTCAGTTGGAGAGGCCGTGGGGGCTGTGTGGGTGAGCAGTTCCCGGCCAGCGGGCCTGTCCGGCCCTGGGCTTCTCCGTTGCAGATGTCTTGCTGTGGAGAAGGCCAAGCGTCTGTCCTATGCATAGAGGATCTCCACATCCTCCCGTTTTCAGCAGTTAGACCCATGTTGTTTTAGCCCCCGACCCCAGCATACTCTCCACTTATCATGAAGGACGCCTCTGGCACCGTGTGCCTCAGCTGTGACTACCTCACGGTGCAGTAATATCCTTAGGAGATAAGGACTCTTGGCTGTGAGTTTAGCCCCATGCTTTGTTGAGGTGTGATTACACACCCTGGCCACAGTCTTGACCCACAGTCAGATCCGTCCACTCTTCCGCGAGCTCCTCCCCCCTTCATGCAGAGCCCGTTCTCCTGGACCATGCCCCTCTTTGCCCCTTCTCACCGGTGGCCAGACACGGCCCTGAAACAGACCAGCGGGTATCACCCTCCTGCCCACCCCGCCCCTCTCCCCGGACGCGCCTACCTCTGCCCAAGGGGGCGGGCTCCTGGGAGGCTCCGCGCTCCTGGGAGGCTCCGCGCGCGCCTGCGGCCGGTGCTGCAGGACCCTCCTCCTCGCCCAGGGTCCACCCCTGCGGGCACGTCTCGCTCCCCAGATGCCTCTGTTCCACTCAGAGCTGTTCTGCTTCAGGATTTGTGCCCTGCTTTTCTCCCTGACCTCCCTGGTGGCTCAGACAGTAAAGCGTCTGCCCGCAATGCAGGAGACCCGGGTTCGATCCCTGGGTAGGGAAGGTCCCTTGGAGAAAGAAATGGCAACCTACTCCAGTACTATTGCCAGGAGAATCCCATGGACGGAGGAGCCTGGCAGGCTATAGTCCATGGGGTCACAAAGAGTGGGACATGACTGAGCGACTTCATGTGGGCACGCTTGGGAGAAAGAAGCAGGCGACCTGGACCGCCTCTGTTACCAAGGGGACCGCCCCCTCCTGGTACAGAGGTTCCCGCTGTTTGCTGGGAGGACAGCCATGACCTCTGTGGCGCTTTTAGCAGGATGACTGTGGGTTAGGGCTCCCTAGAAAATGCCTACGGGCTGCACAACCCCCTGAGGCGTGACAGGGAGGCCCTCCTGCTCCTGAGGGCCCCTCTGTGTGACCTGACCCTGAGTTTGCCGAGAGCCGGGGAGAGGAGGCGGGGCTGGAGGGCTGGTCGGGCGGCTCGGCCCCCAAGTCTACTTCTTTTGCGCGTCCTGAGGGCTGCATCCCTGACATCTGTAGTGAAGCCTGGTCCCGGGGAGAGCCCCGATTCCTGGGCGCAGTTTAGACATGGGATCAATGTCCTGACTCCACTCCTGATGTCCAGAAGCCCCCACATGGCTCATCTCAGGAGCATGATGAATCCTTGCTGTCTGGTGCGTGCCATCAAACATCTTGGGGCAGTCAGCTGGAATTGAAAGAACAGTCTTTTCTGTAGCAGTTTCCTTCATTTTTAAACAATCTCTGTGACCTGTGTTATTAGTTCCGTACTTAAAATGGGATATAGTGTCAGTTGCTCATTCGTGTCTGACTCTTTGCGACCCCGTGGACTGTAGCCCGCCAGGCTCCTCTGTCCATGGGATTCTCCAGGCCAGAATACTGACGTGGGTTGCCATTCCCTTCTCCAGGGGGTCTTCCTGACCCAGGGATCACACCCAGGTCTCCGGCAGTGCAGGCGGATTCTTTACCATCTGAGCCACCAGGGGAACCTGCTTAAACGGGATACTCAGATATAAAGAAATGTCCCGAGATCAGCAGTGACCGTGGCTGGAGCCAAGGGGCTTCCGTGCAGGTGTGAGCAGGGTCACGGCGTGTGCCACAGCCGGTGTGGTCCTGAGGTAGGAGGACTCAGGAGATTCTTCCAGGAGAAGAATCCTCGTCCACCCTCATTTGAACTGTTGGTGAGGCTTCACTTTCACTCTTTTCAGTCTGTTTTTGTTCCTGGCACACAAAGACGCTCTAATGTTTTCCAGAGATGAAGGCTCGCAGGCGTGCTGGCAGCCTCAGGAGGCACTTCTGTCTCGTGACCCCTCCTTGTGTGCGGTCGTTGGTCCCGACTCCTCAGCTGAAAGTGTGTGGGGAAGGTGTTGGGTTGAATGGAGACAGATCTGGAATTGTGTTGCTGTTTCCTGCTGGAAGCAACTATGCCGATGTGGATATGTTGAGCATGAAAACTGAACAATAGTTGCTTCTATTTATCAGCAGCAATTCACTCTGTATAGAAAGCTGCCTTCTCCGGACCGCATCTTGGCCTCCCTACTGCTGTTTCCTTGCTTGGCAAGTTCTGTGTTATACAGACTTCAAGAAAGATGGAAATTTCTCAAGTGTGGGTGGTCTTGTTTCGGGCAGATAGAACATTGTTAAATTATTACCCTACAGTTTACAACCAGAGCGCAGTTGTTTTAAGCTATGTTAAACACATCTGGATAACAGTTAATAAGTCTCATTTCCAAGGATAAGGTGAACTACTGGAAAATATGGTATTGCTTTTAAATTTTGCCTTTGCTCTCTGTGATTTATGTCAGATTATAAAAGAAAGGAAGAAAAAAGAACTTCTGATGGATGCCTCTGTTTTTTCCCGTTGCTGAATTTAAGAATTTGAGACTGTTCACGGTCTCCTGTATGACTCTCATGCTTTTGGTTGTTAGACCCGAGGAAATCTAACTTTAAGTAAAAACGTCTTTGGGCTTTAAAGAAAATAATGAAAAGAGCATGGCGGTGGCGGTTTAGTCGCTCAGTTGTGTCCGATTCTTTGCGACCCTATGGACTGTAGCCCACCAGACTCCTCTGTCCATGGGATTCTCCAGGCCAGAATACTGGAGTGGGTAGCCTTTCCCTTCTCCAGGGGGTCTTCCCAACCCAGGGATTGAACCAGGTTTCCCGCATTGCAGGTGGATTCTTTACCGCTGAGCCACCTGGGAAGCCCAAGAATACCGGAGTGGGTAGCCGTTCCCTTCTCCAGGGGAACTTCCCAACCCAGGAATCAAACTGGGGTCTCCCGCATTGCAGGTGAGTTCTTCACCGCTGAGCCGCCTGGGAAGCCTGTGAGAAGGGCACACGGGCACTGTAGCGTCCGTCATGCTTGGCATGCAGGAGACCTGGGCTCAGACTTCAGTTCTGAACAGAGTTTATTTGCCTCTCCTCAAGCTCTCCACCACTGATGGGACCTGCCAGCTGTGCTATTCCATTTGTAGCCTAAAGAAAAGAGGCAATTTATTGAAAATTACAGAGCTGGTTCATAGCAGGGCCCACGTTGCAGAGGCCTCTAGAACCCTAGATGGATGTTTCCCCACAGTATGGCAGCCTTTCAGTATAATTTAGAATGTTACCTGTGTATGGTTAACTATCTGAATTTTTAGGCGAGTCATCTTATAAAATTATACTTTATGTATCCAGATGTTAGAATACATGAAGTCATCAAGGGTTGAACTTGCAATAAGAGCTAAAACTGATGAAGAAAAAGGAGAGAAGACTGAAATTACTGAAATCAGAGGTGGAAGTGGAGACATCTCTGCCTGCCTTACAATGAGCTGCTGTATCACAGTAGTGTATATACCGTGGTTGAAATGGAAACATTCCTAGAAAAGTACAAATTAGTGAAACTGACTCAAGAATAAATAGAAAATTTTAGTAGATTTATAACAAGATTAAATTATAATAATAATTTTAAAACTTTTCACAAAGCAAATCCAGGAGAAGATGGCTTCACTGGTAACTCTTACCAGACATTTAAAGAAGAATTAATGCCACTTCTTCACAAAAGCTTCCAAGAAATTACAGGAAACACAGCATCACTCATTCAATGAGATCAGTATTACTCTGATTTAAAAAAAAATCAAAAGAACAGAAAACTAAGACCAATATCTGTTATGAATATAGACACAAAAGTTCTCAACAAGTTGCTAGCAAATCAATCCAGAAATATATATAAAAGATTACACACCATTACCACTTGAGATTTATCCCAGGAATGCAAGGTTGGCTTAATAAAAAAGTAACTACTGTTATCTTATAATGTACCATAATACATTGTGTCAATAAAGAAAATGTATGATCATCTCAGTAGGCACAGAAAAATCATCCGACAAAATGTAACAGCCATTAATGAATGATTCAAACAATAGAAGAACTTCAAAATGATGGAAATCCATCTGTGAAAAGCTCACAGCTCACATCATCGTTAGTTTGGAAAGACTGGATACTTTCCCCCTAAGATTAGGGAAGACGTAAGGCTGTCCACTCCTGCGACTTGTGTCCATGTTTGTCCTGAAGGACGTGGATATGTCCTGTCCATGAGGTTCCAGTTGGGCAGTTAGACAGGAAACGCAAACTTGGGCACGTGAACAGTCATCCTGAGAATGATTGCCAGCTGGTGGCCACTGCCAGCGCTTCGGGCGTGTCATCGTGGCAGACAGAGCCCGAGGTCTCTCCTGCCCAGGTGGCTTTATGAACACTCTCTGCTCTGGGATGCCCAGATGTGGAATCTCAGCACGCCCCATTCGCTTCTGGCTTTTCTGTCTCTGAACACGGGAGCCTGCCGTCTGTGGGAACCCTTGGACTCCACTTGACATCACTCTCTTAAGGGCCTTTCTCTGGATGTAGGCGCTTTCTGCACTAGTTTAGCCACAGCTGCCGTTCCTGGGCGCGGACCTAACACTCACACGTGTCTATCACTTGCTCCTCTGGCCTCGTGTGCTGTTTTCCTCCAAAAGTCTCCCCAGCATGCTGAATCCCGCACCCTTCCACAAGCTGTGCTCTCATGCAGCCGTGCCCCCGCCCTGGGCCAGCTCTTCTTTCTGGAAAAGTTCTCTCCACTTGTCTCCCTCCTCTGATTCTCACTTATCCTTCAAGACCCGTCACCCCCACGGTGCCCGCCCCTGGGGTCCCATCTCCTCCTGGGTGGGGATCAGGCCCTGCCTCCCAGACCCTTTAAGGGCCCGTGGACTTCCTCTCCTGGTTCTGCCCCATGCTGCCATCTCCTGTGAACTCTGCAGCGCTAGACTCTAGCACGCGGTGTGGCAGAAACCACGGATACTCAAAAATATGTACTGAGTTGGTATTAACAGTTAGATGGCCAGTGGTGACGCAGATGACTCTCCTTCAGGGTGAGCCTTCATCCTGGACATCTACTTTTCCTGACGTTTCCTGGTCCTCAGGGCCTAGGTTGAGGACATTGTCAGAAGTAAGCGCCTAAAATTCTTATTTTTGTTAAACTGCAAAAAGCACACACTCTATTCATCTATCGCAACAGAAACACATTTATCACATCAGAAACTGAAAACGTGTAAAGCTGCGAGTTTCATATGGTGAAAGTTTAACGAAATTTAAAGGTAACTGAGTAACTACTGTGCAAGCGTGGGTGTTCTGCTGAAGGGCTGGCCATGGAGTTAAATCCTCAGTTCGTGAAAATAGGAATAAAAATGGGAAAATAGGCCAGACTTGGTGATGAGCACTGCTCCCAGCTGCTGCTGGCGTCTCCTGTGACGCCTGCACTGAGGCTGTGACCCTTGGGCAGGGCTGCAGCCCCTGAGCAGGGCGCTGAGGGCCTGCCTCCAGGGCCTCAGGGGCGATGTGAGACGTGAAAGGTGGCGGGTTCCCCAAGGTGGGGAAGGTCTGCAGATGGTGCTTAACGGCGAGGAAGCATGACAGGTCCTTCAGGGAAGACAGAACAGAGTTGCTGCTGAGCGCGTGCACGTGCGCGGGGCTGCATGGGTGTGGGGTGCACGGGGGCCGGAGCACATCCCTGGTGCGTCTCCCGCAGCTCGGAGGTGACGTGGGATCTTACTCTGCTTCTGTTAGAACCGAAACTTCCCTGTAGAACCAAGGGCTTCGCGACGTGGAGTGTCTTCCTGCTAAACTTTTAAAGTTGGGATGGCTTTGTTGGTCCAAGGAGGGGAGCAGCAAAATGGGCTCGAGCAGGGAAATGTACAAAGGTTGGAGGTCACTGTTAACTGCAGAAAAAAACCATTGCTCCCTAACTCTCACAGAAATATGTGAAGATGAGGGCATGGAAACTGACCCAAGGAAGCCCTCTTGTATTGAAACAGGAAAGGGAATGTAATTTTACGTATCGGATGTAACCCAATCATGCGTTCGTTCAATCAGAATTATCTATTGTCATGAAGAACAGTAATGGGCAGGCTGATGGACCCTTGTCGTCACTGAAACTTAATCTAGTGAAGAGCACAGGCAGTAAGTGTCAAAACACCAAGGTAACACTGGGTGGTGTCAGGGCCTCTGATGAAAGCAGGGGGGTGTGGTGTGTGTGTGTGTGTCTGTCTGTCTGTCTGTCTGTCTGTGTATGTGTGCTGTTTTAGGGAGGTTTGTGACATTTCTCAGAAAAGTAATTCTGTAATCACAGAATTTAGACCCATGTCTCAGAGTGTTAAACTTCACCCTTTCAGTAACTGATATATTGTTTTTATCAGATCCACAGAATAGGTGGAAGGCGTGGTAAGGGGACAGGGAGGCGTGGCCACTGACCTCTGACCTCCTTCAGGACAGAGCTGACCTTCACCAGCAGGGACCCCAGGCTCACACACCCCGGAGCCAGGTCCCCCGAGAGTGACAAACGAGCCACGGACTCCACCCCAGAGCCCGTCCTGGGTTTCTGCAGCGCCGGGCCACTTCCTTCCCCCCAGAAGCCACACGGGCAGCTATGTCAGAGGCCAGCGTGGGTGCAGTTCACGGGAACCAGGGCCCTGCGGCGGCGGAGGCGGAGGCGCGGGGCGAGGCGCCCTGCAGCGGGCCGTCGGCGGGCTGGGCCCCGAGCCCCCCGGGACGTATTTGTAGCTGTTAGTACGCGCAGCTGTTGAGCCCCGGCCACGGAAGATGGTTCGTATTAAGTTTAATGGTTGTTGATCTAATATCTGGCGAGGGCGAGCTCAGCTCCTGACGGTCTGGCCTCTGCGCTCGCTCCGCCGCCGCCCCCACTCTGCGCTCACGTCTGAGGAATGTGCCGATTGGACGGCAGTTTCAGCCCTGCTCAGCTTCTCTGTAAATGATTTATAAGCCCGACTTGAAAACTCTATCTTCAAATAAGTTGCAGTGCTGGGGTTGTCCTCAACACATAGGATTCCTATTACACATAATTCTATTATTCCTAGTCATGGCACGGTGCTAACAGTCTGTGAACTGCACAAATATGGCAACTTTTTTTTTTTTTGCGTTCAGGGATAGGTTATTCAAGAACAGAGAATGCCAAAGGAAAAGGCATAATATTTTTCACATTCGAAGCTCGCAGACTTCATTGAAAGTGTGCTGGTGGTAACCTCCCTGCATTTTTAAGATGGGGCCCATATCAACAGGCTTTGTCCAAAACTTACCACTTTGGTTTACCTACTGAAGGACATGCCAAGGTGGTATAAAAAGATGGCTCACTACTGTGGTTTAACGAGTGTTTTGTCCATAATGAATAGAAGCCTCTATTCTCAGAATTTGTAGAATATGAAGTCATTTTATGAAACATTTAACATACAGATACACGGAAATACTATGTTGGTGGAATTATCTGTTTTGCCTAAGAATTGACATCACCTCTTAATACATTCCCACTTTTAAAGGAACAGTATCTATTATTTTGGAAAATAGAAAATATACATGAACTAAACAAAGTGAGCAAAGAAAAAGAAAACACAGAAATGCAGTCACCCAGGGCTCACGCCCAGCGCTGACCGCTGTGGGCACGCTTTGGGTCTTTTCCATGCATGCGTGTGTGCACATGTGTGTATGTAACATACCCATGCGCGTGTACACAGGAAAGTGAGCTACTGTTGCAAATGCTGCCTGTCACTCTCATTTTCCTGGTGCTCAGCTGTGATGTTGGCATTGAGTTCCAGTGCATGGGTGCCCAATTTCGTGTGGTCAGTCTTCGCATGCAGCTTTCAAGATTAATCTTTATCTTTGGATAGTTCCATCATGCTGTGTCTAGGTGTGGACATGTGAGTTTATTCCATGTGAAGTTTGTTGAACTTCCTGAATATGTGGAGTAATGCTTTTCATCAGATTTGGGGGTTTTCCAGCCATCATTTCCTGAAATACTCTTTCTGCCTCTTCTTTCCTCTCCTCCGGGGCTCCCAGTGTCTGTGTGTATTGGTGTGTCTGACAGGGCCCACAGGTTTCTGGGGCTCTGTCCCTTTTTCTTCGTTTTTGTTCTTCCAGTCCTTGGGTGGACATTCTGTTGTGTCCCCCTTGGGTCTGTCGTGTCCTGGCTTGAAGCTGATGGCTTCTTCTGCCTACGTAAGTTGCTACTGAGTCCCTCTGGTGGGTGTTTCATATTGGTTATAGTCCTTTTCAACATCAGAATTTCTCTTTATGATTTCTCACTCTTTATTGATATTCTCCACTTGGTAAGACCTTATCCTCAAACTTTCCTTTAGTTTTTTAGGCATAGTTTCTTTTCTTTTGCTTCTTGGACCTATTGAAAGTCTTTGTCTACAAAGTCCCACGTGGGCTTCCTTGGGGACAGTTTCTCTTTGCCTCCTTTTTCCGTGAATGGGTCGTTCTTTATTGCCTCCTTACAAGACTCGTACTTTTGTTGTTGTTGAAAACGGGTTCCATGAACGTTATAATGCGACCCCGCTAGAAACCAGAGTCTCTCCTTTCCCAGGGTGACCTTACGTTGCTCCTCACGGCGGCGTCTTTATCTGGCTTTTGCTGACTTTCTGAGTGAAAATTCTGCATGTGGTGTTTGTCATTTATGGCCATTGAAGGCTCCAGCCAGTTGACCTAGTTGTCCACTAATGATTAAACAGGATTTCCTTAAATGTCTGGGACCAAATGATTTTCCTGTCTTTGAAGAGGAGGGGTGTGTGTTTGTGTGTCTGTGTGTGTGTGTGTGTGTGTGTGCGTGCACGTCTTCCACATGCAGCCAAGCAGTACACAGCTCTGTCTCACCCACCACTCCTTCACTGAGCCTCACGGTCAGCCACAGGTGGGAACTGAATGCTTTCTGGACCTTTCCTGAGCCTGTGCACGGCCCCATGTGAGCACACAGCTCAATCCCCAGGACCACAGTAGAGCTGCTCCAGCTCCTACGATATCTCATTTTCCAGCTTTTCCTCCCAAGGCTTTTGGTTTGTGAACTGTTAGCTTCAATCACCTGTGACCCAGGCAGCAGCAGCGAATGTGTCGGCCTGTGTCAGTTCTGGGCAAATGCTTCCACCCTGCATCAGACTGCCTCCAGTGAAGCAGAGGCAAGGCTTGGGAGCCAGGCTTCCAGGGAGACATCACGCAGGTCAAAATAAGTGACTCAAATTCTTATACATGAGGTCCACTCTGCTCCATCCAGTACAGGAAGTACAGCGGATTACGTCACGGCCTCCGCTGAGCAAGGGGGTGGGGAATGGGTCTGAGGTGAGTCAAACACCAGAAAACTTGTGGTTCTTACTGGGATTCAGCTGTTTTCCCAAGTAAATGCTTTTATGGAGCATTTAATTAATTCCTGCAGCCTCTAATTAATTCTCAGACTTCTGGGGAAAAAAAAAAAAGCTAATTCTGTCCTTTCATGCCAATTTTTCCCTGCCTTTATGGAAGGACAGAAGTTCAAGTTTCTTACCTCTTTGCTATCTTCCTTTGAGTTACTCTTGTGATTTATTTCATCAGCTGAATGTCAGAGTTATTTATTCATATTTAGGCCTTGACTTGGATTACATTCAATTCATAGATAAATTTTCAGTGAACTGAGAACCTTATAATTTTGAAGGTTTCATTCAAAAACTTGATATGCCTTTCTGCTTTATGTCTCTTTGTAAGTTATTTAAATTATATACACTTTCACAAATTTTAAATTTATTCTTTATTTACTTTTATTTTATTTATTTAAGATGTTTATAATTTTGGGGTTCAGTCGCTCAGTCATGTCCAACTCTTTGCGACCCCAGGAACTGCAGCACGTCAGGCTTCCCCGTCCTTCCCTATCTTGAGTTTACTCAGACTCATGTGCATTGAGTCGGTGGTGCCATCGAACCATCTCATCCTCTGTTGTCCCCTTCTCCTGCCTTCAATCTTCCCCAGCATCAGGGTCTTTTCCAGTGAGTTGACTCTTCACATCACGTGGCCAAAGATATAGATAAGTATGTAATAAACATATGACCATGTTTGTGTTTATTTTATGATACTGAAGTAGTCCATGAAGTCTGTTTTTCTATTTAATTCCTAAGAATATATTGTCAGCATGAAAAAAGCTGTCAATTTGCAGATGATTCTTTCACTGAATATCTTTATTCACATGGCATCCTTGATTTTTTAACTAAATACTCTTATGGAAACAGTAATAATTTTGACACTTAATTTCCAAATGTATGCTCCCTATTCTATTTTATTCCAGTATTTTATTAGATAACATTCCCAAGTACCATCATATTGGTGTGGCGGTAGCAAGCATTCTTGTTTAATTAAAGCATGACATTTGGGATGTAGCAAAACTATAAAACAGTAAATTTCTAACAATAGACAAGTTTCAGTAACCATGGATATGGTATGGTATATTTGTGAATTTAGCAGTATAAAAATTAAGCATGCTTTTTATTATTGGCTTGAATTTTCCCCCACTTTTTGTAAGTAGAATCTTGTTTCACTAAGAGATTTAGTTGTATTTTTGTTACTCTTTCCACTTTTCTTATTATTGTGAAGTATAATATGTTGAAGACATGTATATAAAGCAAGTGTGTACAGTACAATGACTTACCATTGAACATTGTACCAGTAGGTTCTGTGTCCATTTCTCCAAAAATATATTTGGTATTCTAACTTCTGTGATCATCGTCCCCTTGGATTTATTTTCAGTTTTAAAAGCATATGCCCCAAACACACATACTCCTTGTTTCTGAACATACGTGACACGCAATGTATTGTCCTTCATTCTCATTATTACAAACGAGGCTGCCTTGCACGTGTCTCTTATTACTCATGAGAACAGAGTTCTGCATTTGTGCAATGAGGGCAGGAGGTGAAGGGTCATAGGCTTGTACTTTTCTTTATTGTTTCGGCCATGACAAGGGCCTGATGGTCTTAGTTCACTGACCAGGGACTGACCCCTCACTCCCTGCAGCCAAAGTGCAGAGTCTTGACCACTGGGCTGCCAGGGAAGTCCCCAAACTGTCTTGGGTGTGATTTGCCATTTTCATTTTAACGTGAATTTTAAATAATATTATTAAACTCCACAAAAGATAACTGTGGGGAATTTGCCTGGATGTGAGAGTTGGACCATAAAGAAAGCTGAGCACTGAAGAATTGATGCTTTTGAACTGTGGTCTTGGAGAAGACTCTTGGGAGTCCCTTGAACTGCAAGGAGATCTAACTGGTCAATCCTAAAGGAAGTTAGTCCTGAATATTCATTGGAAGGACTGATGCTGAAGCTGAAACTCCAGTACTTTGGCCACCCGATGCGAACAGCTGACTCATTGGAAAAGACCCTGATGCTGTGAAAGATTGAAGGCGGGAGGAGAAGGGGACGACAGAGGATGAGATGGTTGGATGGCATCACTGACTCAACACACATGAGTTTGAGTGAGCTCTGGGAGTTGGTGATGGGCAGGGAAGCCTGATGTGTTGCAGTCCCTGGGGTCACAAAGAGTTGGACACGACTGAAAGACTGAATTGAACTGAACTGAAGTTGAATTAATGGGTTAGTTGGGGAGACATCTTGACAATATTAATTCTTCTGATCTAAGACCTGCCATTCTTTTCTGTTTATTTAGATTTTATCTCAGTGTTTTATAAATTTCTGTGTAAAATGTCTTACATACTTTTTGTTAACTTTCTTTTAGGTACTGGACATTTCAGATGCTATTCAAAGTATGTTTTTAAAAGTTTATTATTAATATTTTGTTCATACATGGAAATACAATTGATTTTTCTATATTGATTTCATATTCAGAAATCATGCTAAACATTCTATTATAAAATATATTAGTAGATTCTATTCTTCGGCATCATATGATCTATGACTAACAAGAGTTTTATTTCTTATTATACATAATCTTTGAATGATGACAGTTTTATTTCTTTCTTTAAAATCTCATCACTACATTTATCTATTGTTGTTTTTTACTACACTGGCTAAATTCTCTAGTAAAATGTTGAACGGAAGTGGTGAGATCTTCCCAGTCTTACAGAGAAAGCTTTCAACATTTCATCAAGTTTGATGTTTGTTGTAGCTTTCTGAAATTATCATTGCTTTTAAAAATTACCCTTTGTCAAATGAAGTTCCCTTTTACTTGTTTGCTAAGAATGGATGCTAAATTATACTGTTCATGGGGTTCTCAAGGCAAGAATACTGAAGTGGTTTACCATTCCCTTCTCCAGTGGACCACATTCTGTCAGACCTCTCCACCATGACCCACCGGTCTTGGGTGGCCCCACACAGCATGGCTTAGTCTCATTGAGTTAGACAAGCTGTGGTCCATGTGATCAGATTGGCTAGTTGTCTGTGATTCTGGTTTCGAGTCTGTCTGCCCTCTGATGCCCTCTCTCAGCGCCTACGATCTTACTTAGGTTACTCTTACGTTGGACGTGGGGTATCTCTTCATGGCTGCTCCAGCAAAGCACAGCCACTGTTCCTTACCTTGGACATGGGGTAGCTCTTCCCGGCTGCTGCCCCTGACTTTGCACGTGGGGTAGCTCCTCTCTGCCACTCCTGCGCCATCACAGGCGCCGCTCCATGGCAAAGAATGCTCAAACTATCGCACAATTGCACTCATCTCACACGCTAGTAAAGTAATGATCAAAATTCTCCAAGAGAGCCTTCAGCATTATGTGAACCGTGAACTTCCAGATGTTCAAGCTGGTTTTAGAAAAGGCAGAGGAACCAGAGATCAAATTGCCAGCATCTGTTGCATCATCAAAAAAGCAAGAGAGTTGCAGAAAAACATCTATTTCTGCTTTATTGACTATGCCAAAGCCTTTGACTGTGTGGATCACAATAAACTGTGGAAAATTCTTCAAGAGATGGGAATACCAGACCACCTGACCTGCCTCTTGAGAAACCTGTATGCGGGTCAGGAAGCAACAGTTAGAATTGGACATGGAACAACAGACTGGTTCCAAATAGGAAGAGGAGTACGTCAAGGCTGTATATTGTCACCCTGCTTATTTAACTTCTATGCAGAGTACATCATGAGAAACGCTGGACTGGAAGAAACACAAGCTGGAATCAAGATTGCCGGGAGAAATCTCAATAACCTCAGATATGCAGATGACACTAGCCTTATGGCAGAAAGTGAAGAGGAACTAAAATGCCTCTTGATGAAAGTGAAAGAGGAGAGTGAAAAAGTTGGCTTAAAGCTCAACATTCAGAAAACTAAGATCACGGCATCTGGTCCCATCACTTCATGGGAAATAGATGGGGAAACAGTGTCAGACTTTATTTTTTGGGGCTCCCAAATCACTGCAGATGGTGACTACAGCCATGAAATTAAAAGATGCTTACTCCTTGGAAGAAAAGCTATGACCAACCTAGACAGCATATTGAAAAGCAGAGACATTACTTTGTCCGTCTAGTCAAGGCTTCAATTTTTCTAGTAGTCATGTATGGATGTGAGAGTTGGACTGTGAAGAAAGCTGAGCACCAAAGAATTGACGCTTTTGACCTGTGGTGTTGGAGAAGCCTCTTGAGAGTCCCTTGGACTGCAAGGAGATCCAACCAGTCCATCCTAAAGGAATCAGTCCTGGGTGTTGATTGGAAGGACTGATGCTGAAGCTGAAACTCCAATATTTTGGCCACCTGACGAGAAGAGCTGACTTATTGGAAAAGACTCTGATGTTGGGAAAGATTGAAAGCGGAAGGAGAAGGGGACGACAGAGGATGAGATGGCTGGGCGGCATCACTGACTCAGTGGACATGGGTTTGAGTGAACCCCGGGAGTCGGTGAGGGACAGGGAGGCCTGGCGTGCTGCAGTCCCATGCTGGGGTTGCCAAGAGTCGGACACGACTGAGCGACTGAACTGAACTGAGCTGATTCTAAATTAAAAAAAATTATCTGTTTCATTTTGGCTACACTGGGTTTGCGCTGCTGTGCTTAGGCTTTCTCTAGCTGTGGCAAGTGGGGCTGCTCTTCACTGCAGCACACGGGGTGGCTCCTCTGCTTGTGGAGTGCAGGCCCTGGGTGTGTGTGCTCTGCAGTTGTGGCGCGAGGCCTCTGGAGTGTGGACTCAGTAGTGGTGACCCTCGGGCGTGGCTGCTCCATGTGTGTGGGAGCTCCCTGGACTGGGGACTGAAACTGTCCCCTGCATTGGCAGTCGGATTCTTGTCTGCTGCTCTACAGGAAAGACCTGGATGCTAAATTTTTACACATGCTCTTTCTGAATTATTGAAATGATAATTTTTTTCTTAACCAGCTTGGTCTTAATGTATTGCATTTTTAATACACTGAGGAATATATTTGGATTATATTTTTATTTTGCATTTAAAAGTTTTATGTCCACAAGTGGGTATCTAATTTATTTTCCTTTTGAAGGTGTTTATTCAGCCTGAAATAAATGAGTCTTGTCTAGACCTGGAAGCTGTCAGCTGTCAGAGTGTGTGGATTGCCAGCTGGCGTTCAGCTCTTTGTTAGGTGTCCGTCAGGTAGGTCCGAGGAAACCGTCAGAAGCTGCTGGGCAGGACTCTCTGCTGGAGCTGCCGCACCCCAGTGCTCTTGGGCACCTGATTTCCCAGAGCGTCGAGTCAGAGGCAACACCCGACGTGCTACTTGCTACGTCTGCATCTTCTAGTCGGGCCCGGCAAGTAGCACTGACGCTTGATGCACGGTAAGAAGTTCCACAAGCGAGTGACTGACTCCATTTCTAACACAGTTCAGTCGCTCAGTTGTGTCCGACTGTTTGCAACCCCATGGACTGCTGCACACCAGGCCTCCCTGTCCATCACCAACTCCTGGAGCTTGCTCAGACTCACGTCCATCGAGTTGGTGATGCCATCCAACCATCTCATCCTCTGTCATCCCCTTCTCCTCCCGCCTTCAATCTTTCTAAACATCAGGGTCTTTTCTAATGAGTCAGTTCTTCGCATCAGGTGGCCAAAGTATTGGAGTTTTAGCTTCAACATCAGTCCTTCCAATGAATACTCAGGGCTGATTTCTTTTAGGATGGACTGGTTTGCTCTCCTTGCAGTCCAAGGGACTCTCAAGAGTCTTCTCCAGCACCACAGTCCAAAAGCATCAATTCTTCAGTGCTCAGCTTTCTGTATATTCCAACTCTCACATCCATACATGACTACTGGAAAAACCATAGCTTTGACTAGATCCTTTGTTGGTAAAGTAATGTCTCTGCTTTTTAATATGCCGTCTAGGTTTGTCACAGCTCTTCTTCCAAGGAGCAAGCGTCCTTTAATTTCACAGCTGCAGTCCCCATCTGCAGTGATTTGGTTTTATGTAAGGCAGAAAGAAAGTGCCCAAGAAAGCAAAGTGATTCTGGAGCCCAGTGTGTAACCAGTTTGTTGTTCCATGTCCATTTCTAACTGTAGCTTCTTAACCTGCATACAGACTTCTCAGGAGGCAGGTACAGTGGGCTGG
>NW_024070188.1:89899386-89944109 GCF_014754425.2 Oryx dammah | reverse complement strand
CTCAGGAGGCAGGTACAGTGGGCTGGTATCCCATCTCTTAACCTGCACACAGACTTCTCAGGAGGCGGGTACAGTGGGCTGCTATCCCATCTCTTGAAGAATTTCCCACAGTTCGTTGTGATCCACACAGTCAATGAAACAGAAATAGATGTTTTTCTACAATTCTCTTGCTTTTTCGATGATCCAGTGTATGTTTGCAATTTGATCTCTGGTTCCTCTGCCTTTTCTAAATCCAGCTTGAACATCTGAAATTCCTCGGTTCACATACTGTTGAAGTCTCGCTTGGAGAATTTTGAGCATTACTTTGCTAGCATGAGAGATGAGTGCAATTGTGCAGTAGTTTGAACATTCTTTGGCATTGCCTTTCTTTGGGATTAGAATGAGAACTGACCTTTTCCAGTCCTGTGGCCACTGCTGAGTTTCCCAAATTTGCTGTCATACTGAGTGTAACACTTTCACAGCATCATCTTAGGATCAGCTGGAATAGCTCAGCTGGAATTCCATCACCTCCACTGGGTTTGTAGTGATGCTTCCTAAGGCCCACTTGACTTCAGACTCCAGGATGTCTGGCTCTAGGTGAGTGATCACACCATCATGGTTATTTGGATCATTAAGATCTTTTTTGTATAGTTTGTCTGTGTATTCTTGCCACCTTTTCTTAATATCTTCTGCTTCTGTTAGGTCCACACCATTTCTGTCCTTTATTGTGCCCATCTTTGCATGAAATGTTCCCTTGGTATCTGTAATTTTCTTGAAGAGATCTCTAGTCTTTCCCATTCTGTTGTTTTCCTCTATTTCTTTGTGTTGATCACTGAGGAAGGCTTTCTTGTCTTTCCTTGCTATTCTTTGGAACTCTGCATTCAGGTGGCTGTATCTTTCCTTTTCTCCTTCGCTTTTCACTGTTAGAGATAGTCCTTTTAGTTAGTTCAGTTCAGTTCAGTTCAGTTCAGTCGCTCAGTTGTGTCCGACTCTTTGCGACCCCATGAATCCCAGCACGCCAGGCCTCCCTGTCCATCACCAACTCCAGGGGTTCACTCAAACTCATGTCCATCGAGTCGGTGATGCCATCCAGCCATCTCATCCTCTGTCGTCCCCTTCTCCTTCTGCCCCCAGTCCCACCCAGCATCAGAGTCTTTTCCAATGAATCAACTCGTCGCATGAGGTGGCCAAAGTATTGGAGTTTCAGCTTTAGCATCAGTCCTTCCTATGAACACCCAGGACTGATCTCCTTTAGGATGGACTGTTTGGATCTCCTTGCAGTCCAAGGGACTCTCAAGAGTCTTCTCCAACACCACAGGTCAAAAGCATCAATTCTTCAGTGCTCAGCTTTCTTGACAGTCCAACTCTCACATCCATACATGACCACTGGAAAAACCATAGCCTTGACTAGATGGACCTTTGTTGACAAAGTAATGTCTCTGCTTTTGAATATGCTATCTAAGTTGGTCATAACTTTCCTTCCAAGGAGTAAGCATCTTTTAATTTCATGGCTGCAGTCACCATCTGCACTGATTTGGGAGCCCCCAAAAATGAAGTCTGATACTGTTTCCACTGTTTCCCCATCTATTTGCCGTGAAGTGATGGGACCAGATGCCATGATCTTCGTTTTCTGAATGTTGAGCTTTAAGCCAACTTTTCACTCTCCTCCTTCACTTTCATCAAGAGGCTCTTTAGTTCCTCTTCACTTTCTGCCATAAGGGTGGTGTCATCTGCATATCTGAGGTTATTGATATTTCTCCCGGCAATCTTGATTCCAGCTTGTGCTTCTTCCAGCCCAGTGTTTCTCATGATGTACTCTGCATAGAAGTTAAATAAGCAGGGTGACAATATACAGCCTTGATGTACTCCTTGTCCTATTTGGAACCAGTCTGTTGTTCCATGTCCAGTTCTAACTGTTGCTTCCTGACCTGCATATAGGTTTCTCAAGAGGCAGGTCAGGTGGTCTGGTATGCCCATCTCTTTCAGAATTTTCCACAGTTTATTGTGATCCACACAGTCAAAGGCTTTGGCATAGTCAATAAAGCAGAAATAGATGTTTTTCTGCAACTCTCTTGCTTTTTCCATGATCCAGTGGATGTTGGCAATTTGATCTCTGGTTGCTCTCCCTTTTCTAAAACCAGCTTGAACATCTGGAAGTTCATGATTCACGTATTGCTGAAGCCTGGCTTGGAGAATTTTGAGCATTACTTTACTAGCATGTGAGATGAGTGCAGTTGTGCAGTAGTTTGAGCATTCTTTGGAATTGCCTTTCTTTGGGATTGGAATCAAAACTGACCTTGGAATGGAAACCAACCCAGGTCTCCCGCATTGTAGACAGACGCTTTACTGTCTGAGCCACCAAGGAAGTCCTTTAGAACCTCGTTTATAAGTGATGAACTGATCAAAGTATCATATTCTATTCTTGGCTGCTCCTACTTAGGCCTGGTTATTTTCTGAAAGTCGCTGTGTCTGAATATATATGAATATGTCAAAGTGGACGAATTCTAATCAGGGAATGGACAGTGGGTTCTGAATCTATTGTAAAACATGGCTGCAGGTTGTTCAATGCTTCTTTTGAGCGGTGCGTGTCCGTTGCTTCCTTATGAATCTGGGGGCTCTCACGGCTGTTCCCACTAATGAACCGTGAGCACCGGGTGCACAAGCTGTCCGAGGCCCACAGAAGCCCGTCCAGCTCCTGCTCCACCTGTGGGGACACCTGCTCATTCTGAGAACCGTGAAACATGAGAGAACAGGCGTGATTTTAAACAGCTAACTTTGGGGGTAGCTTGTAATAATACAACAGTAAACAATCAGAACATCTTTTTGTATTTTTTAACATTATTTTGTGAAGATACATTTTCTCAGTCTTTTTCCATTTTCTTCAGAGTTGGTGGTGATTTTGTCCATATTGTGGCATTCCCATTTCTTAGTTTTTTGCGTGGTCTCTTTCCTGTCTCTTAACGTGCTTTGCTTTAAGGGGAAGAGACTGTACCAGGCAGACACTGGTTTCCCATAGTTTTTCTTGAAACAATTTTCCCATTGTTTCTCTTGAAACAAGATGACCTTCTGTTAATACAAAATCAAAGGGAATTCATTATATCTAATGTATAAAAAGGCAAAAATAGACGGACGGTTCTATTTCATTCCAGTGTTGCAATGCTCCTGTTTGTTGCCTTTGCCGCTGCTGCTGCTGATAACTCGCTTCAGTCGCGTCCGACGCTGTGCGACCCCAGAGACGGCAGCCCACCAGGCTCCCCCATCCCTGGGATTCTCCAGGCAAGAACACTGGGGTGGGTTGCCATTTCCTTCTCCAATGCATGAAAGTGAAAAGTGAAAGGGAAGTCGCTCAGTCGTGTCCAACTCTTTGAGACCCCATGGACTGTAGCCCACCAGGCTCCTCCATCCATGGGATTTTCCAGGCAAGAGTACTGGAGTGGGGTGCCATCACCTTCTCCGGTTTGCTGCCTTTAAACAAGTCTTAATAACATAATTAAAACCTGCTTGTGTGTAGTCTGGAAAGCCAGTGTGATTTCCTGGTGGCCTCTTGTTAGGTATATTACACACTTCTTTGCGTTACTAATTTTAGCTTCCTCTGAAATAGAGCGGCTAAAAGGAATAACACAATTTGAAGTTCCTTTGGGATCTGTGATTGTGCTTCTATTTTGTGGACTTTCTCTTTTTTGACTCTCTGTCTTTCCTATATTAAAACAATCTAAACAGTTGATTGTAAGGCAGAAAGCTAGTGCCTTACATAAAGCCTCTCACAGGGCTCCTGGTGGCTCAGCAGGTAAAGAACCCACCTGCCGATGCCGGAAATGCAGGGCCGAGCCCTGGGTCGGGAAGGCCCCCTGAGAAGGGCATGGCAGCCTGCTCCAGTGCTCTTGCCTGGAGAATCCCACGGACAGAGGAGCCTGGGGGGCTACAGTCTGTGGGGTCACAAAGAGCTGGACACGACAGAGCAACTAAGCAACAACAAGAGCGAAACCTCGTACAGACGCCTTGGGCAGAGCAACTGAGAGAGCCGCCAGTGGCCTGGCGCTCGGGCAGTGATTCCGTTGACTTGCTGGTTTCAGAAAGAGGGTGACTCCTTTCTAGCGAGAGCTTCCTTTTGGTTTTATTGTTGTTTTGTGGTTAAGCCACAGTTGAAAACTGGGTGCGAACTGCTAATGATTAAAACTTGATGTTTGCTCTTGTCTTCTGTCAGGGAAAATACTCAGCCAGGAGTAGAAGAATTAGTGTTGGATAAGTTCATAATTTTTAATGACTGAAGCAACAGAATGTCTTGCTTTGATAACTTAACAATGATATATTACAGCAGAAATGGCTGTTTATAAAGTTGTCTCAAACTCCCATTGGAAGCTTGAGCAGCTGAGAGTAGAGAATCCACTTATGCTTGCATTTCTGTTACCAGTTTCTTAAAGAAAAGTTCCCTCTGTAGACCTGGGGGTAATGACATTGTGCTAGGCTGCTGACTTCAGGGTAAGGAGCTCTTTAAACATTACAACAGTTAAATTTTATTTAGGAATTTACTTCAGTTACATTTTAAGCTGAAATGGCATTCTGTTGTCTAAAGGCAAAGTATTGGGTTAGAAGCAAGTGGACTTCGTTATTCGGGTGGATTAACAATACCTAACTACATTTTCAAGTGTTCTGGGTGTAGCTTTTCCACATTTGATGAGAAGACATTGTAGTTTCACAAAACAATGAGCTTTGCCATTGGAAAGTGAGTGCAAGTGCTGGTTGCTCAGTCGTGTCCAACTCTTCGTGACCCCAGGCACTGTAGCCCCCCAGGCGCCTCTGTCCGTGGGATTCTCCAGGCAAGAGCACTGGCGTGGGCTGCCATGCCCTTCTCAGGGGGCCTTCCCGACCCAGGGGTGCAGCCTGGGTCTCCTGTGCTGCAGGCAGGCCCTTCACTGTCTGAGCCGCCGCTGGAAGGGCAGGCTTAAGACGTGTGCTGCGCTGGTCCTGCTGCTTCGCTATGTGGAATGAAATAGCATGATATTTTGTATGTGCTCAGCAAAGCTATTTTTGCTGTAATTTGGATTGAAGGCCTTTGTAATAAATAATGTAAACTGCTGCCTGTAGCCCTGTGGCTGTGGGGAACCCTGACCAGGGCCTGCTTGCCCAGCACTGGAGTTTCAGAACGGCTCCACGCCCCTTTCACGGAGAGCAGTAGACTAACAGCTGTGGGTCATTGTGTTAAGACTGCAAAACAGGAAGTTATCCATCTGTCCATTCATCCACACAGATGATGATGACAGAGGCATTACCTAAGCACACTAAGTATAATTTAGGGACTAAGGTGATACCCAGAGCAAAGGTTAGAAAACTTTTTTTGGTAAAGGGTCACAAAGAAAATATTTCAGGCGTGAGCCAGGAGGAGAGTTGAGGGTGTTGTGTATGTACTTACACAAGAAGAAAGGAAACAGATCTCAGCTGTGTTTTCACCAGTGACTTTCAAAACATAATTGTAAAAGTGAGTTCAGTTTTTGTTGTAATACAGGATCTGCAGATGAGAAGAATCAAATAAGATTTTGGGAAGGCACAATATTTTTTTAATGTGGAGTTCAAAGTTAACATTCCTTGTTTCAAAATTAATTGCAAATGTTCATCTGTTAATGCTTATCTATTATGAAATTCTATGTATTTCATCTTTGAAAATGTCTTTTCACCCAGATAGGTGTTACCAAACACTGATGTCAACCCACAAGCATTCGCTTTTAATTGAGCATATTTATCACTTGGCAAGTAGTCATAGAATTCCATTAGATTTTACTCTTGATATTTGTCTGTTAATGTTTCATTAAGTGAGCAGATTAATCACCTTCAGTTGAAGGTTAGGTAGGAGCTCTTCACACGCAGCTGAATGGACTTTGAAATGTGGAAATTTCTCCCGCCCTTGCATTGAGGCCTGAAAAACGCTGCTGGAGCTGCTGCTGTGGGCTGAGCTCAGGAAATCTCTCTGCGTCAAGCATGCAGGAGTAGAGCGCGCTCTCTGCGTGTGGCCTCTGACAGCACAGCAGCGCACAAGCTCTCTGCCGCTTTTGGTGCAGGCGTCTGCTGTCGTCAGAATGACTTTAGCACAGCACAACTTTGGCCTGTAAGTGTTGCTTTGCCCTGTAATTTCAGGCTAGAATTATTAAGACACAGTATCAAGCTAATTCCACAGTCCTTCAGTGTGTGATAGACATGGTGGAAAGCAGTTGTCATTTAGAAACTCTGTCTGCATTGTGAGCTCAGCAGCAGGAACGCTTCATGGGTGCTAAGCTGCTGAGCTGTTACAGGGATTAAGTCAGTGCTCAGCTTGTGTCTCCCCTAGACTCCACCGCCCTGTGGACGGTCAGAAAACCAGGGTGGTGAGTTCCCCAGCATCACTGCACTTCGCGGAGATGGCATAGCTCACCGCACCTTCTGCAGGGTCCCTGCTGGCCGAGCGCCCCCAGCCTCACACACCGCACGTTCTCAGAGGTGTTGTCTTTCCCTCCACACGTTTCACCACCATCAGCTGTGACACGACTTTGTGGATTCCACTTCAAGTCGTCCCAAATCTGTGTTTTCTCAACTTCTTTTGAAATAGTCTTACTTGTAGCTGTTCCAGGCCGACTACTGACTAACCCTTAGTCACTTTGAATTACTAATTCTTGGGTCACTTTGAATTACTGACCTCTTAACTCAGCAGCATTTGAGCAGATGTTATCAGTGGCACTTGTGGATGCATGAGGAGTCGAGGAAAAGGTTTCCTTGTTGTTAGGGACCTGCCGACGTGGCCACAGCGTCCTCACCTGTAAACACCCTTGAGTCGAACCAAACAGTCTTCTGCGAGCTTGTCTGCTGCAAGCCCGTCTCTGTGGCTGCTGCAGCCAACCATGGCCTAGTAACTCGCTTTGTTAACGGCTCTCCTCGTCCCACCGCCCCCCGTGTGCCAGCGTCTGGCGCTCTCCTGGTGTGTCCCCTGAGAAGGCACGCACCTGGCCCGTGGTATTCACTCCACTTCTGAACAATCAAGTGACGCAGGTTCCACAAGATTTAGAGTGGAGTGAAGTGAAAGTCGCTCAGTCATGTCCAGCTCTTTGCGACTCCATGGACTGTACAATCCGTGGAATTCTCTAGGCCAGAATGCTGGAGTGGGTACCCTTTCCCTTCCCCAAGGGATCTTCCTAACCCAGGGGCCGAACCCAGGTCTCCCACATTGCAGATGCATTCTTTAGTATGAAAGAGGTGTACTTTTTGAAGATGGTAACTGTAGGTATACAGCTAGCCCGTAATAACTGTATTTTTACCTACTTTGCCTATCTTTACCTGTACCAGCTGCATTCTTGTCCTGTGGACATGATTCTGCAAATTCACTGGTCCTATTGCTTCTTTTAATTCTTGGAATCACTGCATCTCTCCTTCATTCAGGCAGGCTTGCTCTTCATGTGGCACAACATTTTGTCGTCTTTGGGCTTTGGCAATTACAAGGGGAGGCAGGAGTTAGAGGTGGTAAATTCAGACACTTGGAAAAGTAACATTCTTTTCTGTTAAAATATGCACCAAATTAAAATTCCATTTAATTCCAAATTAAAATTCCATTAAGATAGGTACCAAGTTAAAAGATACTTGCTCCTTGGAAGAAAAGCTATGACAAACCTAGACAGTATATTAAAAAGCAGAGACATTACTTTGCCAACAAAGGTCCATCTAGTCAAAGCTATGGTTTTTCCAGTAGACATGTATGGATGTGAGAGTTGGACTATAAATAAAGCTGAGCACCAAAGAATTGATGCTTTTGAACTGTGGTGTTGGAGAAGACTCTTGAGAGGCCCTTGGACTGCAAGGAGATCCAACCAGTCCATCCTAAAGGAAATCAGTCCTAGGTGTTCATTGGAAAGACTGATGCTAAAGCTAAAACCCCAATATTTTGGCCACCTCATGTGAAGAGCTGACTCATTTGAAAAGACCCCGATGCTGGGAAAGACTGGAGGCAGGAGGAGAAGGGGACGACAGAGGATGAGATGGCTGGATGGCATCACTGACTCGATGGACGTGAGTTTGAGCAAGCCCCAGGAGATGGTGAAGGCCAGGGAAGCCTGGGGTGCTGCAGTCCATGGGGTGGCAGAGAGTCAGACATGACTGAGCAACTGAACAGCAACAAGGCACCAACGAGGCCCCTGGGCTTCCTTTGCTGCTCACTTGGTTCAAGTCCTGTCAGCATGTGAATGGTTGGAATTTGCGGTTGCTCAGTGTTGTGTAGGGCAGAGGGTTGTGACAACAGAAGGATTCTTACATGCATGCTGACGGTCGTCTTCCTGGAGATTGCCCACGTCCTGACATGTGCCAGTCTTCTCTAAGCAAAGAAGTCCTGATTAAAATGGAAAAATCAGTGCTTGGGCGTCCCCCAGGTTCAGCTTGTAAAGTTGTAGCATTTCAGTTTTTAGGTCAGATGAAATAGCGCCCATTTGCAGAGAAATTGCAATTCCACTGGAAACAGGATGGTGTTCCACACATGCAAATGTGTGCCGTGGAGTTGGTTTCTGCACTGTGCCCGACACACAGGTGCAGCACCGAGGCTGTGTTGGGAGGCGGTGCCGCAGAGCAGTGGTGCTCCGAGTGCGGTCCCTGGACCGGCATGCTGTTCCCAGGGGAGGGGACTTACTGGATGCAGGCTCCTCCTTCCGAGCCCTCCTGCTCAGTCCTGCTGAATGCAGACTCCTGGGGGCAGGCCTGCACTCCTGCTGAGCTGGCTCTGCCTGCACACCACTCTCGGGGGCATGGTTAAGGGACCGGGTCTGGCAGCACTTGGTTGAGTCTCAGTTCTGCCAACAACCTGTCAGTCACTCAGATGGTCCAAGTCCTGTTTGTCTGTGTCCAGAAGGGGGTCTGATGGAGAAGACAATGGCACCCCACGCCAGTACTCTTGCCTGGAAAATCCCATGGATGGAGGAGCCTGGTGGGCTGCAGTCCATGGGGTCGCTAAGAGTCGGACACAACTAAGCGACTTCCCTTTCACTTTTCACTTTCATGCATTGGAGAAGGCAATGGCAACCCACTCCAGTGTTCTTGCCTGGAGAATCCCAGGGACGGGGGAGCCTGGTGGGCTGCCGTCTCTGGGGTTGCACAGAGTCGGACACGACTGAAGCGACTTAGCAGCAGCAGCAGTGGCAGAACGGGGTCTGAACAACCATTAACACGAGAATGTGGGATCCCACCACAAAAAGATACGCCACATCCAAGGCCAAAGGAGACACCCTAGCAAGACGGTAGGATGGGCAAAATCACATTTAGAATCGAACCTCATACCCACCAGAGATGCTCAGACGGCTCAAAGAAGCCTGAGCCAGACCTGCCTTTGAGTGTCTCCTGTGGAAGCCGGGTCAGCAGTGGCTGCCGCGGGGATGGGGCTCTGGCTGCAGCAGACCTGGGAGGCAGGCTGGTGGCATCAGTCCTCTTGGAGGAGGCTGCCATTAGCCCACCACAGAGCCACCGAGCAGATGACCCACGAACTGGAGAACGATCACACCAAAGAAATTCTTGCACTGTTGTGAAAATTCCAGGACCCATAACAGATTTCCCAACCTGGGGATCCTGCAAAGAGACTGACAACTCCCAGGGAATTTGACTTTGAAGGCCAGTGGGATTTGATTACAGAACTTCCACAGGACTGGGGAAGCAGACTCTTGGAGGGCACAAACAAACCCTTGTGCATATGAGGACCCAGGAGAAAGGAGCGGCGACCCCACAAGAGGCTGAGCCAGACCTGCTGTGGGTGTCCAGGAGTCTCCGGTGGAGTGGTGGGTGGACAGTGGCCTGCTGCAGAGTCGGGGCACTGAATCCAGCAGTCCTGGCAGGTGCGGCATGTTAAAGTAGGGAGGGCTTATGACCCCTATCGTAGTCTGGCCTCAGGCCAAACTACAGGGAGGGAGTGCCCATCAACAGAAACTGGAGAACCGTCTACCATTTTCTGCCCATCAGAGCAAGACCCAGTCTCCCCCACAGGCAGTCCCTTCCATCAGGAAGCTTCCACTAACCTCTTACCCTTCTCCATCAGAGGGCAGATGGAATGAAAACCACAATTACAGAAAACTAACCAAACTGATCACATGGACCACAGCCTTGTCTAACTCAATGAAACTATGAGCTATGCCTTGTAGGGCCACCCAAGAAGGACGGATCATGGTGGAGAGTTCTGACAAAATGTGGTCCACTGGAGAAGGGAATGGCAAACCACTTCGGTATTCTTGCCTTAAGAACCCCATGAACAGTATGAAAAGGCAAAGAAAACATGGAAAGATGGACTCCCCAGGTCAATAAGTGCCCAATATGCCACTGGAGAAGAGTGGAGAAATAGCTCCAGAAAGAATAAAGGGATGGAGCCAAAGCGAAAACAACACATGTTGTGAATGTGACTGGTGATGGGCATGAAGTCCGATGCTGTAAAAAGCAGTGTTGCATACGAACCTGGGAAGTTAGGTCCATGAATCAAGGTAAATTGGAAGTTGTCAAACAGGAGATGGCAAGAGTGAACATCAACATTTTAGAAATCAGTGAACTAAAATGGACCAGAATGAGTGAATTTAATTCAGCTGACCATTACATCTACTATTCTGGGTAAGAATCCCTTGGAAGAAATGGAGTAGCCATCATAGTCAACAAAAGAGTCCGAAATGCAGTACTTGGGTGCAGTCTCAAAAATGACAGAATGATCTCTGATCGTTTCCAAGGCAAACCATTCAATATCACGGTGATCCAAGTCTATGCCCCACCCACTGTGCTGAAGAAGCTGAAGTTGAAGGGTTCTATGAAGACCTACAAGACCTTCTAGAATTAACACCCAAAAAAGATGTCCTCTACATTATAGGGGACTGGAATGCAAAAAGGAAGTCAGATACCTGGAGTATCAGGCAAATTTGGCCTTGGAATATGGAATGAAGCAGGGCAAAGGCTAACAGAGTTTTGCCAAGAGAACACACTGGTCATAGCGAACACCTTCTTCCAACAACACAAGAGAAGACTCTACACAGACATCACCAGATGGTCAACACTGGAATCAGATTGATTATATTCTTTGCAGCCAAAGATGGAGAAGCTCTATACAGTCAGCAAAAACAAGACCAGGAGCTGACTGTGGCTCAGATCATGAACTGCTTATTGCCAAATTCAGACTTAAGTTGAAGAAAGTAGGGAAAACCACTAGACCATTTAGGTATGACCTAAATCAAATCCTGTATGATTATACAGTAGAAGTGACAAATAGATTCAAAGGATTAGATTTGATAGACAGAGTGCCTGAAACACAATGGATGGAGGTGCGTACAGGAGGCAGTGGTCAAGACCATCCCCAAGAAGAAGAAATTCTAAAAGTCAAAATGGTTGTCCGAGAAGGCCTTACAAATAGCTGAGACTAGAAGAGAAGCAAAAGGCAGAGGAGAAGAAAGATACCCATATGAATGCAGAATTCCAAAGAATAGCAAGGAGAGAGAAGAAAGCCTGCCTCAGTGATCAATGCAAAGAAATAGAGGAAAACAACAAAATGGGAAAGACTAGAGATCTCTTTAAAAAATTAGAGATACCAAGGGAACATTTCATACAAAGATGGGCACAATAAAGGACAGAAATGGTCTGGACCTAACAGAAGCAGAAGATATTAAGAAGCGGTAGCAAGAATACACAGAAGAACTGTACAAAAAAGATCTTCATGACCCAGATAATCATGATGGTGTGATCACTCACTGAGAGCCAGACATCCTGGAATGCAAGGTCAAGTGGGCCTTATGAAATATCACTACGAACAAAGCTAGTGGGGGTGATGGAAATCCAGCTGAACTGTTTCAAATCCTATAAGATGATGCTGTGAAAGTGCTGCACTCCACATGCCAGCAAATTTGGAAAACTCAGCAGTGGCCACAGGACTCGAAAAGGTCGGTTTTCATTCCAATCCTAAAGAGAAGCAATGCCAAAGAATGCTCAAACTACTGCACAATTGCACTCATCTCTCATGCTAGCAAAGTAATGCTCAAAATTCTCCAAGCCAGGCTTCAACAGTACATGAACCAAGAACTTCCAGATGTTCAAGCTGGATTTAGAAAGGGCAGAGGAACCAGAGATCAAATTGCAAACATCCGTTGGATCATAGAAAGATCAAGAGAGTTCCAAAAAAAATCTGTCTCTGATTCATTGACTATCTTAAAGCCTTTGACTATATGGGTCACAACAAACTAGAAAATTCTTCAAGAGATTGGGATACCAGACCACTTTACCTGCCTCCTGAGAAATCTGTATTCAGGTCCAGAAGCAATAGTTAGAACCGGACATGGAACAACGAACTGATTCCACACTGGGAAAGGAGTAATTCAAGGCTGTATATTGTGCCCCTGCTTATTTAACTTTTATGCAGAGTAAGTACATCATTAGAAATGCTGGGTTGGATGAAGCACAAGCTGGAATCAAGATTGCTGGGAGAAATATCAATAACCTCAGATATGCAGATGACACCACCCTTATGGCAGAAAGTGAAAAGGAACTAAAGAGCCTCTTGAAAGTGAAAGAGGAGAGTGAAAAAGCTGGCTTGAAACTCAACATTCAAAAAACTAAGATGGCATCCAGTCCCATCACTTCATGACAAATAGATGGGGAAACAATGGAAACAGTGAGAGACTATGTTGGGGGGGTTCCAAAATCACTGCAGATGGTGAGTGCAGTGTGAAATTAAAAATGCTTGTTCCTTGGAAGAAAAGCTATGACCAACCTAGACAGCATATTAAAAAGCAGAGCCATTACTTTGCCGATAAAGGTCCGTCTAGTCAAGGCTATGGTTCTTCCCGTAGTCATGTATGGATGTGAAAGTTGGACCATAAAGAAAGCTGAGAGCTGAAGAATTGATGCTTTTGAACTGTGGTGCTGGAGAAGACTCTTGAGAGTCCCTTGGACTGCAGGCAAATCAAAGCAGTCAGTCCTAAAGGAAATCAGTCCTGAATAATGATTGATGCTGAAGCTTCAGTACTTTGGCCACATGATGCGAAACCAACCCATCTAAAGACCCTGATGCTGGGAAAGATGGAAGGCGAGAGGAGAAGGGGACGACAGGGTGAGGTGGTTGGATGGCATCTTTGAATGGATGGACGTGAGTTTGAGCAAGCTCCAGGGAGTTGGTGATGGACAGGGAAGCCTGGTGTGCTGCAGTCCATGGGGTCGCAAAGAGTCAGACACGACCGAGCAACTGCAGTGAACTGAACTGAGCAGGGGGTGAGCGGCCCCGTCCCGCGGGGGCGATGTGTGTGCCCGTCTGTGGCAGAGGCTCTCGCCGCTGCTGCTGCTCCAGCGTGCGGGTTGTGGTTTCATCCAGGGGGCCGCGGGTTCACCGGGAGGTCACTCCAGGTTAAATGCCTCCTCCCTCCAGAGAGACCCCATGAAAGGCACTAGACCCTGACTATGAGCACGTGCTTTTAACTAACTAGAGCTCATCAGGGCCTGAAGAAGACCCCGCAGTAACTTGACTCACAAAGTTAGCGCCGACACATTTCCATACAGTCGCTATTCGTTGCCAAGGGCCAGTCTGCTCACTTGCGGCCTGGGCACTGTCGTGGTGAATGACAGCCAAGCAGTGCTGTCTGTGCTTACAGGCCTCATCTGAGGATCTGTGGGAAATTACCCAGAAAGTAGAAGATAAAGTTTCCATTTCTTGTATGGAAACCCTAAGCCTAAAATAATTTATTTCCATCAAAGCTTTGAGAGGATGTTAAGAGTGGATAACCAGATACCTTCATCGAAGACAGAGGCTGCTACGCTGTCCAACATTATTATGAACCTATTCTAATATAATCAAAGTTGAGAGAGTTTGCAGGAAGCAGTTGAATTCCCACCATTTAGATTCTATAATTGACATTTTACCGTGTTTGCTTATCACATAACCATCCATCTATCTTCCTCTTAATCCACTCATCTGATTTTTGATGCATTTCACAATAAATCTGCATGTCAGTACACTTCCTGCCAGTTCCCCCATATCTGAACTTCTAACCTGTTAGGACCATTTTGAACGAATTTTGCCTCACTTGTTAGCAAGCTTTCCTTTTAAAGGCACAGGAGCCCGCACGCTCTGCACCGCGGACATAATCGAGAGTAGACAGGTGGTGCTTGCTCTCGCAGACTTGGTGAGAGAAGAGGTGTGTTGAGTTCAGGTTGAGTCTGGGGCTTCGCAGAGCGAGAGTCACAGAGCTACGGCGAGGCAGAGGGGCGAATCCTCCTGAGCTGGCCCCAGGCGTCTGCTGCTGTCTCAGGGGTGTCTACCTGTCTCCTTGCCCCTCCGGGGTGCGGCTGCTGCAGGCAGGGGTGCTGGGGCATTAGTCACTTCAGCGGCGCGTCCTTGGGGCTCACTCGGGTTCCTTAACTCACCCTTTCGTCTTTGCTCTTGTCTTTTTTCCTTTCCTTCTACGCTTAGTGTCATTCACTTGTACTTTTCTAAGCTTATTGCTTATGGTGTTGAATCTTTCACTTATTTCAGACTTGTTTCTCTCTTAACATTTGCATTTAAAGCTACAGATTTCTCTCAAACATCAGTTTTGTTTCAGTTTTGACATGAAGTACTTCTTTAATTTTTAATTATTTACAAATTTTCTGTAACAGATTCCTTTGTAGTCAATGAATTACTTAGGAATGCATTTTTTAAATGTTTCCAAATGTGATTTCTGATAAATCATTTCCAAAGGTTATGATTTGTGCGATATTGACCTAGCCCCTGGCACAGTAACCTGCTTCCCAATCAGTTATCATAAGATGTCCATGTGTTTCTGCGAAAAATATGCATAAATTATATGTACAGGATTCTGCTTAATATCTACTATGTCATCTTTTGGGTCACAGGTGATGCTCCTTTTCAGATCTTCTAAAGCTCACATACGCTGGCCTTTGACCTGTGGGTTTATAACGGGGGTGAGTTACAATCTACTGCTCAGTGTCGTCTTCTGCGTTCAGCATCTGGTGCAGTTCGTGTGTAAAGCTTGTGATCCTCCCAAGGATTCTGTTTTGTGTTGTTATTTTTCATTCAATTTTATTCCCTACTTAGGTTTTTGGAGTTAACTTTCTTTTACGCCAACAGCACTAACAAGCTTTATGCTTGTTAATGCAGACATGTAATGTACACGTGTAATGCACACGTGTAAGGCACACGTGGCGCAGCTTTTCCGTGCTTACTCACAGTCTCTGTAGCTGAATTTCTTAAGCTCATAGTTGCTGCCTTTTAACTGGAGAATTTACATTCATGATATTTTGGACTACTGATATAAAACGTTTACAAGTGAATTTTGCTGTTTTTCATATTGGACTTTGATTCTTTTGTTTCCCTTTCTGCCTCTGCAAGTTTGGTTTTTAAATATTTTTCTCAGTGTTGGTTGGAATCTGAAGAATGTAGTTCCTATTTTAACTATTACCCTTAACATTGTAATTTATATACTTGGTTATACAGTTTAATGAAAAAATCTGGGGTTACTCCATATCTCTGTTTCTACATGAATAAGAAAAAAGACTTCAAGAGGCTGATGTCTTGTGGAGAACTGTGTTACTGTGTAGAGTTTGATCACTTTCTGTGTCTGTCTGTTTCTTGTATCTTGTTTCTTTCTCTAGGACACCTTCTCTTGCTGAAAGACTGTTTTTCATAATATCATTTTTTTCAGTGAGGTATTGAAAGCGATACTATCTCTTGCTCTTTGTATATCTGAAGATGTCTTCATTTTTGCCATCACTCTTAAATGATAGGCTAGCTTGGTATATATTTTTAGATTGATATAGTATTAACATATTAATTTTATTATTAGCACTTTGAACATATTATTGCTTCCTGATATCTAATGCTGCTAATAAGGAATTTGCCATCCTTTACCTCTTAAATACTGTTTCTCTCAAATTGCCTTTGTTGTTTGCTCTGGATTCTCTCAGACATATTTTTAAAATTTATTTATTTTTAACTGAAGGAGAATTGCTTTACACCATAATGTTGATTTCTGCCATACATCAGCATATGTTTTTGAAACTCTTAAAGTATCATCCATGTCTCTTAACGGATCTTTGGTGGTTTCAAATCAACTGGCCTCTCTAAGCTGAATTCCAGATGGTTCTTTAATATTATATCTAATAAACTTCTTTGAAATGTGTTTTGTCTCAGCAGGCAGTAGTCTGCATTTTTCTCTAGTGTTTTTTAATTTGCAGTATGTTCCTTAGCATATCTACCTTCTTATATTTCATTGCAATTTGTAAAATGATTTCTTGCTTTTCATCTTGCTATTGTCCATTCATCTCTTTGTGGATTTTAAGCGTACATATTTTAAATTACCATTATTATTTATTTCAAGTTGATCTGGAATGCATTTATCTTCCAGCTGTTACTCAACTCTCTGTCTTAAGGTTCACTTTAAGTGTGTGTGTGATTCTAAGTCACCACTCGTTTCTGGCTGAGAGGCACAGTCAGTCTTGCCTTTGCCTTCTCTCCACTGCTCTGCCCCTGAGCTTGGGTTTGCAGCCCCCTCGTTCCGCGTTTGCTGGGACCTGAGTGCAGACGGTGGACAGGACCTCCTACCAGTGACTCTGGTTCAGTAAGTTTTTTCTCTTTCAAAACAAAAACAGAATTCTTGGGTTCTGTGACAGAAGATTCTCTGCTTCTAAAAATATGTGAGCAATTATCTCAGTCCAGTATTTTTATGCAGCAGTACGTTCTGTGTGTGTGTGTGGCCAGCGATGGTAGGGATGGTTTGAAACAGCCCATAAAGTCGATCATCCGCTTGGAAGTTCCACTTCTGAACTTGGACCCTGTCATTGACATGGATGGAGTTTAGGTGGTCAAGGTCACCACGCTCTTCTCTCTGGAGATTTCCGGCCCAAGAGAGTTCTGCTTCTCTGGAGACATCGGATAAGGCAGCACTGCCGGGTCTTGAAGCAAGTCTGTGCGTCTGCGCGGGAGGCTGGGGCGCAGCGCGGCCACGTCTGCAAGTGTGGGATGTGGGGTGGGCGCGCGGGCCGGGGTCTGCATGAGCTATTGAGCTGCTGGCTCACACCCGTGCGAGTGGGCTCCGGAGACTTCTGGACCCTTTCCTTCCAAGCAGGAAGCACCCTGAGCCCTGCGTCCTGAGAGTCAGAGCAGCCTCCACCCCCAACCCAGACCCCTCCCACCCCCACCCACCCAGACACCACCCAGACCCCTCCTCCCCACACGCCTCCCATCACCCCCACACCCAGACCCCCCGAACATCCGGGTCCTCTGCACCCAGACCCTTTGGCACCCTAATCCCGTCTACACCCAGGACTCCCCAATCAACCCACCACAGCCTGCATGCCAACCCCGAGCAGCAGGCTCCGTCCCTCTTGGGCTCGCTCTGCAGACCCTAAAGTGTCTTGGAGCCAAACCCACCTGTTAATAGCCCCCCTCCCTGCGGGCCTCTCCGGGTGGAAAGCAGCGGGTCCCTGGCCCATCACAGGGAAGCCGTCACTGGCCTGCTGGAGCCCCCGCCTCCTGGATCAGACTCGGTCTAATAACCATACCGAGGGCAGGACTGCTGGAGTCCCGTCCCCGCCAGGACACCTGGGCTGGGGACATCCCGCCACCGACTGTCCCGTGGAATGCCCCGCGCTCGCGGACCCTGTCCCAGGCTGGTCTCGGAAGGCCGCCGAGGGGCCGGTCCGGATGCGCTTGCCCTGGGCCCTCGGTTTAGCACCACGCCGTCTGGGCGAGGTGACCCCAGGCAGACCTGTCCACAGAGCCCCCCGGGGCCAGAGCCCTCCCCAGTGCGCGGGGCTGGGGCCGAGTTACGGGAACACTCACCCGGAGAAGCCAGAGGACGCCCACAAAACTTTTCCACATGTGAGCCTCGGCAAACTGGAGGGACGTGGGAATGTTTATCCTGGATTAGAGGCGCTGGAGAAGTAACGAGATGACAGCATGCAAGCCTTCGGAGAGCTGGGCCCTGGCTCACCGCGGGCCGCCGGCAGAGATTTCAGAAACCACCACCCAGACCCGCCCCGGGAACCCCGGGCTCCTCGACCAGGAGTGTGACCTGAGCCAGGGGCCCTGCGTGAGGCCTGGACGGTCAGGGCGGCGGCTGCGGCGGCTGCGATCTGACTGGGGCGCTGCGCCCGCAGGAGAGGCTGGTCACTCACCGCGGAGGGCGATGCTCCGTTGCGGGAGTAGCTTTCCTGAAATCTGTGACACAGCAGTGGCCGTCGGGGCGGCAGCAAGGGTCGTCGGTGCCCTCTCGAGCCCTTCTCTGCCAAGAGGGCCTGAAGCCAGCACTTTCAAATGTGAGCCTGTCTGAGGCCTTTAATCCAGACGAAATCCTTGCACTTACTGCTTCTGTGAAGGCACAGCTCCTGTGTGGAGATGTTGCTGAAGGATTCGGCGGGGGCTGCAGGCTCCCAGCCAGTTAGGGTCCCAGGGTTCACAGCAGCGCCTGCGGAGGCCTGGGGGAGCTGCTCAGCCTGTGAGGCAAGGACCCCTTGCCCAGCCAGCTCTGCAGCTTCACAGCAGGTGGAGATGCCTCGTGTTGGTGTCAGGAAAATCTAGTTTGTGTTTTTCAGGTTTCCTTCGCCTCCCAAGCCCTGTGGCCCAACTGAAGGACGATGGATAAACAGAAGCAGAGGCAGGGGATTTGTGGAGGGCTTGACTGAGGGAAACGCAAAAAATAATCCAGGCGTAAAAGTGTCTTCTGTACCGGAGTTTACAGTGTCAGGATATTGATATCCCTTAAGCTCCAGAACCAGGTCAGTCTGCTAGAGTGCTCCCTGCGGGAGGCGGGGGTAGGGAGGTCAAGCACTGGCACGCAAGCAGCTGCTGTCAGCGCCTCTGCCTGAGTGCGCCTCGCGTGTCACAAATGGTGCTGGTGGCTTAGTCGCTCAGGCGTGTCCAACTCTTGCAAACCCCTGGACTGTAGCCCGCCAGGCTCCTCTGTCCATGGGATTTCCCAGGCAAGAATTCTGGGGTGCATTGACGTTTTCTTCTCCAGGGAATCTTCCTGAACCAGGGATCGAACCTGTGTCTCCTTATGTCTCCTTTATGCATGCTAAGTCACTTCAGTCGTGTCTGACTCTTGCAGCCCCATGGACTACAGCCCGCCAGGCTCCTCTGTCCATGGGATTCTCCAGGCAAGAATCTTGGACTGGGTTGCCACTCCATTCTCCAGGGCGTCTGCCCAACCCAGGGATGGAACCCGGGTCTCCTGCATTGCAGGCAGATTCTTTACTGCCTGAGCAGTAAAGAGACTAAAGTCTCACAGACGTTAGTTTGCACCCATTATAGTGCTTGTCTAAGTGATACTATACGATACTTGTCTGTCTGGCTGGCTTGCTTCCCTTAGTATGAAGTGGGTATTCTGGGTCCGTCCTGTTGCTGCAGGTGGCGTCATTTCATTCTTTATTTTGGCTGAGGACTCTTCCGTCGTATATATGTGCCACAGTGCTCTGCCCATGGACATTTAGGTTGCTTCATCCGTGGTCTTAATTCTATTCTACATTAGCCTCTGAGGTTTTGTACAAGGTTGAAAAAGGGGGAGAGAGTTGGCGAGAGTCTCCTTTGGGTTCTGTCCTGGCTACCCAAGCAAGTCCAGAAGTGTCATAGGACGCGGGGTTCTGACAATGGATTAGAAAAGAACAAAGCCGACGCATGACACCGCCCCCTAAGGAGAGGCTGTCCACCGCCTGAGCAGACCTTCCACGCACTGCTCCTTTCTCCTTGTAAGCTGTCGTATTTGCCGTAATTGGGCAGCACATGATTGACTATAATTTAAAAATTTTGCTTCAGAGAACATTTGGAAGTCTGTTGTCATTTGTAAATTTCTTCTTTTGGTGGATGGGGCTGAACACTGAATTTTTTGTGGAGATTTCAGACCTGCCCCCTCAGGGTCTCCCAGAGCATGTAAGCAAGCACCTCCTGGCTCCCTTCGGCCCAAGACAAACAGCGGCAGTGCCGGAGGGCCTGGCGGCTGATTCATCCTGGCGTGGACACATCCGGGCTTCAATTAGGCCGGGGCCCAGGGCCCACGGCTGAACAGTGATAAGCCTCCTCTCCTCCCGCCAGCGGCGAGCTGGGGCCTCTCTCCCCTGGCGTCTGTGCTGCTGGGTGTGGTGTTAATGAACCACACGCCCCCATCCCGGGCCCGAGCCACAGAGCCTGGAAGGTGCACCCCCCTCCAGCGTTCCTGCGGGCCCGTCACTTCCAGCGGGGAGGTAGAGATGGGTTTTCTGAGGAGCTCAGACCTTGGGTCTCTGGAAGTGAAAGGGTTCAGCTGTCAGAACCATTTTCATATCTAAGAGTTTTAAGCAAATTAGACTAAACATGCTTCTTTTGTGGTGTTTTTCATTAATTGTCCTTAAAACTCCAACCTATGAAACACGATCGAAATGGAGACTTACTCATGTTCATTGCTCAGAAGAAATGCGATGGTTTTTCTTTTTTCTCTTTTTGCAAAGATGCTCTTGAGTTTGGGGATTTATTTATGTTTAGGAAAGACATCCAGTGAAAGGATGGTTTGCAGATAACCACACAGGCAGACCATAAAGAGATGATATCTTAGGCTGGATCCATGCAGGAAAAAAGAATGCTGGAAACGTGGATTTTATCGGCATGATGTTATGCCTTGCGTTTGGTTATTCTCGTTAATCACTTTCTCCTAGTTCCAGTCAACCGAGGTCAACGGAGGTCAACCGAGGACCTCACTCACAGGGTTCACCCCCACAACAAGCAAGTCGGCTCTGTAATCAGAGCTCTCACAGCAGCTGAAGGCCGGAAGGGCCTGTCCGACTTCTGACGGATCAGCAGAGGACTGAGTGTGTACGTTCGACCAGGCCTTGCCTGCTGCTTGCAGGCTGGTGACCCCCTTTCTCTGAAATGCTTCCCTTCAGTTTGCACGTGGAGCTCAGTACACACCGCAGCATCTCTCACATTCAAACCAAAGTGTAGCAGACAGTCCTGGCTGTCCCAGAGGAGGTGATCCTTACAAGGTGATCCAAAGCAAGAGAATTTCCCATACCTAGTTCTCAGCGTCTCTGACGTGGGAGCTGTTCTCACCCCCAGTGATGGATAGAACAGTCAGGGCGGACAGGATTCTGTAACCTTGTGCCTGTCGGGCTTCCTAGGTGGTACCCGTGGTAAAGAACCTGCCTGCCAGTGCAGGAGACCTAAGCGATGTGGGTTCGATCCCTGGGTCCGGACGGTCCCCTGGAGCAGGACACGGCAATCTGCTCCAGTATTCCTGCCTGGAGCATCCCATGGACAGAGGAGCCTAGTAGACTATAGTCCATAGCGTTGCACAGAGCTGGACTCAGCTGAGCGACTTGGCACGCACGACCCTGTTGCCTGGATGGGAATGCCGAGGCAGGCGAGCTTGTGGGCCCCACTAGGAGGGTGCAGCACCAGGGTCATGCCCCGGCGCCGCATCCAGCCCATCCAGCCTGCACTCAGAACTGAACTCTGCCGCCTTCTACCTCCACGGGCCGTGTGCTCCATGTGGGAACAGGAAGAGCATGAAGCTTTTAGAGAAATGTGATTCTAGGGTAAAGCAGCTATTTTCAGATCTGTTTACACAATAAAATGTTGTAGGCAGGGCAGTGCGATTTGCCCCACTTGTCACAAACATGGAAGAGACGGCTCTCAGTGAACGAAGAAAGGAGTCTCAGAGTTTGTGGGAACAGTGACAAAAAGGAGCCATTGAAAAGCTTATCTCCTCAGGGGATATCAGGCACGTGGAGGCTCTGTGATGGCCATGATTATGGGGAAAGCAGTGAATAGAAACACTGAGCATCTCAGCAGCCTGCACTGTGAGAAGCAGAGTCACACGTGTGCGCCGAGTGTGAGCACACGTCTGCCCTTGGAAACTAGAACCCCGGCCTGTTTTTCCTGTGTTCTTCAGTTATTGCTAGAATGACACCCCTCCTTCTTTCACAGCTGGTTGTTAGTAATCGCTTTGCAGGATTGCTCCCCTGTACGCACATCAGGGTGTGACGTAAGTCTTTTTCAACGTTTCAGGCATTAAAATACCTAGAGGACCTCTCGCTCCCCAAATCCCACTGCACGGTGTTGAGTGACGTTCCTCTCACTCAGGGTCTCCTGAGCCCCTTTGCAGGCAGCGCCCCCTTCCCATCCTGGTCACTGATTTCTGTCCCTGCGTGTCTCTTCAGGAAGTGAAATAAGTTGAACAGCACAGCATGTGGTGAGAGCAGGGATTCTCCTCCTCTGCCTGGTGCTTTCTCGGACCTTTCCCTGTCGTCACACCTGCCAGCAGTGAGCCCCACTGTATGCTTCTCACACTTTGTACACGCAGTCACCAGGTGTGGATGTTTTGGTTGTCTGAGTTTTAGTCTGTTATGAATATAGCTACGGAAGCATTCATGAACAGCTCTTTGGGCCAGCGTATATTTTTATTTTTTTTCAGTTCAGTCGCTCAGTTGAGTCTGACTCTTTGCGACCCCGTGAACTGCAGCACGCCAGGCCTCCCTGTCCATCACCAACTCCCAGAGTCCACCCAAACCCGTGTCCATTGAGATGTCCATTGATGCCATCCAACCATCTCATCCTCTGTCATCCCCTTCTCCTGCCCTCAATCTTTCCCAACATCAGGGTCTTTTCAAATGAGTCAGCTCTTCGCATCAGGTGGCCAAAATATTGGACTTTCAGCATCAATATCAGTCCTTGCAATGAACACCCAGGACTGATTTCCTTTAGGATGGATCCATACTTATATCTGAGATTTCTGGGTCATATATTAAATATGTTTTACTTTGTAAGAAACCATTTTCCACATGACTCTGCAATCTGGCATTCCCAGCAGCTATGGATGTGTAAGAATTCCACTTGGTTCACAGTGAAAGTAGGATATTTATTCTTTTATCCCCCCAGCTGAATATAAAACAAAAAGTGATTATGGACCCATTTCAGTTATGAGTAAGTCTATGTGACTCCTTAATAAAACATGAGCCACTGAATTCCACTGTGAACTTAAAAATACTTTTTGATTAAGATTTATCCCCAAATGCAAGATTGGTTCCACATTAGAAGGTCTAAGGTCTTAGTTCATGACTTGAATAAGAGAAAATATTTTGTATTGTCTCAGTAGATGCAGAAAGAACATTTATATCCACTACTGTTTAAGATTAAAAGGAACTCTAGCAATGTAAGAATGGTATGGGTTATTTGGCAAAACTCAGAGCAAATACTAAACGTAAGGGACAGATTTTGGAAGCATTCTCTTGATGATGGAGCACACGGCAAGAGCAACCACTCCAACAACTTCTAACACAATATTAGAGAGCGTGGCTCATAAGACAAGGAAAGGCAAATAAATGAGAGTGAAAGGGCTTGAAAGAAGAAAGAAGTCTTGTATTTTCAGATTATTTCATTCACTTAACTGGAAAAACTAATACAGTAGAATCATTAAGCTGTTAGAACTAATATGAGTTTTCATGGTTATTAAATGTAATAACTAGTAACATCGATCAATACACCAATAATAACTAACAAAACTTATAAATAAGATTTCCTTTTTATAGCAGATAGTACTACTAAGTCACTTCAGTCATGTCCGACTCTGTGCGACCCCATAGACGGCAGCCCACCAGGCTCCCCCGTCCCTGGGATTCTCCAGGCAAGAACACTGGAGTGGGTTGCCATTTATGGCAGATAACACTTGAACATATCTATGAGCTCAATCACACACAAAAAGATCATAGAAAAAATTTAAAAATGCTCACAAGCTGCAGAGAAGCCCTAACTGGCGCTTCATGTCCTTCCGTGATTTAAGGTGCAGCCTAAGACTGTGAGGTGCCAATTCTTCACTAACCTATCAGTTTACTGCAGTCTCAATCAGAATTCCAGTACCACTCAATGGTTTTACTCCAAAACACATATGCTGGGAAAAAAAGATACATAAAAGGCTGAGTCAACTCCATATTTTCCCTGTTAGATAATGAGAAATATTTCAAAACCATAAAAATGAAACCAATGTGTTATTGGCTCAATAACTGAAATAAAGCCAGAGGAATATATAAGAAATTTCAGAGATATTTGGGAACTTATATTAAATACGACACCACAGAACTGTGGGGAAAGGTAGATTATTTGGTACAATGTTTAAGGAAAAACTGGCTATTTTGAGAAAAACTAAGCTCTTTTTATTTAAACATGCATACATCTAATGATGTAACTATTTAAATTTGAAAGGTAAAACTGTAAGTAAGTACAATAAATTATAGGAAAAGGGCATTGTGACCTATGCTTGGGAAAGACTTTTAAAACAAAACCTGGAAAGTATAAAACAGTAGACAAAAAATTTTGATGAATTTACTTTCATCAAAGTTAAAAGTTATTTTCAGTGATGAACACCGTGACAAAATTAATGACCCATAGCTGATAGTGATACTTAAACCCTAAAAATGAGCAGTGCATGGAACAGTGAGTCTTGATTCCAGCTGCATCTCACAGTCACTGTGTTTCGGCATTCTTGATTTTGCCTCACCCCATCCTAATTGTATGGATGTGAGAATTGGACTATAAAGAAAGCTGAGCACCGAAGAATTGATGCTTTTGAACTGTGGTGTTGGAGAAGACTCTTGAGAGTCCCCTGGACTGCAAGGAGATCCAACCAGTCCACCCTAAAGGTGATCAGTCCTGGGTGTTCATTGAAAGGACTGATGCTGAAGCTGAAACTGCAATACTTTGGCCACCTGATGTGGAGTCAGGTGAGTCATTTGAAAAGACCTTGTTGCTGGGAGGGATTGGGGGCAGGAGGAGAAGGGGACAACAGAGGATGAGATGGCTGGATGGCATCACCGACTCAATGGACATGGGTTTGGGTGAACTCCAGGAGTCGGTGATGGACAGGGAGGCCTGGCGTGCTGCGATTCATGGGGTCGCAAAGAGTCGGACACGACTGAGCAAGTGAACTGAACTGGACTGAGCTTACAACCTCTAACTCATCAGTAACTACTTTTATTTCTAGTTTCACTTTGGTTCTTTTCGATCTTTCCATTCTTTACTACAGTGCCTTATACCCTTGTTAGGTTTCACTTTAAACACATTGATTTAAAGGCTGTGTATGACATGACTCTGTTGTCTAAAGCCTTTGTATCCATTTCTGATGGTTTTGTGTCCACCAGTTCTACTTGACAGGAAGTCTTCAAAGACGACCTTGATCACAGTTTATCCTTGAGGGTCTTGCATGACTTCAGTTAAAGGGATGGTTGGAGAGGGCCTTGGTTCGCCCTGAGAAGAGCTCTGAGTCTTCCCAGCCAAGACCACGTTTTTTCTTCGTAAGCGTCTTTGCTCGGACACCCTGTGTCGTAAGCTAGAACTGCAAGAGCAGTCCTGTGGTTAAGGATCTGCGGGGCGATTTCCTTACCTCAGGCTAAGACAGGCTTGTCTCCATGGGCACATGGGTGGTCTTTCTGGTCCACGTTTCACTCAGCGTCCTCGGTCCCAGCTCCCTTCCCGAGATCCCAAGCCCTGGCCTTCTGCGTCCATGACCGTTAAAGCCCAAGTCCCTCACCTTCTAAAAACAGAAACCAGCGATTTCCTGAGGCTGACAGAGCGTGCCTCAGGGATTTACCACCCTGACTATCTGTCTTTTTTTCATTTTTGCCCTTATTTTCTTGCCTGCTCGACCATGTATATTCCTGCATTGTGGGAAAACCTCAGACTTGTTACAACCTTCACACTAACTGCCCTCGGGTTTGCAACACACGCTGGTGGAATCAGTACCCCTGCTTCAGGTAAAATCAGACATCCCGTAACACAGAATAGAATGCCTTTCCGTTGAGCCAGTCCAAGCTGGGCTTCTGTCCCAGCAACCAGAAGGGCCATCCGTGTACTGCCTGTGTGCTCACAGCCACTTTGCAGTCCTCCTTTGCAGCTGAATCAGGAGTGTTTTCCTTTCCCTGATTCGGGGTTGCACTTTGCCACCAGGCTTCAAAGGGACTCTCTCATGTTTGCACAGCTTTTAAAATGCATCCTCTGGAGCTCAGTCAGGCGCTGTCCTCCTGTAGCTCTGCTTTCCATGAGACCCTGCACCCATCCTGCTGCCTCTTATCTCTTCAGCCTGTGATGCCACCTTGCCCCAGAGGGACCGGTGCAGGCACCAGGGTTCATGCAGCGTACGTTCCACGTGCAAGGAAGACCTGACATTCAGAGGTTGTTCAGTCACTCAGTCCTGTCTGACTCTTTGCAACCCCATGGGCTGCAGCACGCCAGGCCTCCCTGACTTTACTATCTCCCAGAGTTTGCACAAACGCATGTCCACCGAGTTGGTGATGCGATCCAACCATCTCATCCTCTGTCCTCCCCTTCTCCTCCTGCCTTCAATCTTTCCCAGTATCAGGGTCTTCTCAGATGAGTCAGTTCTTCTCATCAGGTGGCCAAAGTATTGGAGCTTCAGCTTCAGCATCAGTCCTTCCAATGAATATTCAGGGTTGATTTCCTTTAGGATGGACTCGTTTGATATTGCAGTCCAAGGGACTCTCAAGAGTCTTCTCCAGCACCACAGTTTGAAAGCATCAATTTTTCAGTGCTCAGCTTTCTTTATGGTCCATCTTTCACCATGACTACTGGAAAAAGACACTCAGCGCTTAATTCCTGCCAAATTTGAACAACATTCGGGTGATTACGATCTCATACATTTATCCACTGGATTTTGTTGCTTTTCCCTTTTCTTAATGGTTCAAGAGTCTGGAAATAGCAGTGCTCCTGCTATCTGAAAATTGTTTATATGGTTTCAAGATCAGTTCTAAGAAAGGATTGTTAATGTTAAGGATTCTAAGAAAGGATTAATGTTAATGTTAAGTTCTAAGAAAGGATTGTTAAGATGTTACTGGTATGAGATTTGTAGCCATGTTTTGCAGACTGAGTTTTGTTTTGTGTGTGTGTGTGTGTGTTTAATCCCAGATATGTGTGGTTCCCATTGTCTCTGATATAATCCAATTCAAGAGAAATTTTAAAATAAACTTGACGGATGCTCCTGAGCATAGATTTATTTGGGGACTTGCGAATGAGAGCAGTTCTGCCCCAATGTGAGCTTTTTCTTTTAGCTTTTTATTTGAAGTAAGAGCTCCGTTGTCCCTCTAGAACAGTTCACATCCTCAGGCCCAGATCTGAGTGTCAGCATCAGTCCAGGTTATTACGGGCACCAGGCCTTGGTCTTCCAGCCTCTAGGCTGTGAGAATTCAGTTCTGGTAGTTCGTACGCCATTCAGTGCTCAGTGCTTTAAGTGCTGAGCTGGCTGAGATGGGGCGTTTGTAAGGAGGGGGTCGAGGCCCTGCCGGTGGGCCTCCGTTTGATTCTCGGCTCCAGTCTGCTCAGGACCCCTGGGGCTGGGTCACAGCACCATCTCCAAAGCACCTCTGGTCCCAGGGGTATCAGGGTTTTTTGTGTAATTTCTGCACCCCATGTGACTGTGGGAACTCTGAAGGCCTGTCTGCCCCACCACAGTAGACAGTATTCATACGGCTGTAAACACGAGGACTACTGTAGCCAAGATCAAAGTCAGCTTGACCTTGAGACGGCTGGTGGAGTTGTTCAAATTCTAGACCGTAATACTGAAGGGCGTAAGGTGCTAACTCGGGAAGAAGGACTGGAAGGAGGGTGGACACATGAGGCCGGAGCTGAGGCCGGAGCTGAGCCCCAGGTGGCCTGGTTGCAGGGGGCGTGGTCAGGACCAGCCCAGCACAGCGGCACCCGCAGGGGCAGAGGCGGCCCCAGTGAGGTGCTCAGCTTGTGTGTGAGTGAAGAGGCGGCTCCAGGGCTGATCCAGATTTTATGTCGCTTGAGAGACAGATGGGTGTCACAGCAGGACAAGTGTGCCTTCGTTGGATTTGCAGTTACGTTGTGAAATCCAGGTGGCCTTAGACACAGCAACGTATTACATACAGAATTTCAGTGCAGATTCAAGGCCGCTACAGGGCGCCTAGAAATGCCAGAGCTGCAGGCCTGTACACGATGCGTGTGGCAGTGACCGCTGGCTGCACGAGGCAGAGGCTGCTAGCGGCAGAACCGTGCTCTGTCCAGGGACTTGGAAAAGGGGACCCCCACCCAGCAGGCTCAGAAGCACCACCTGTTCGGGTTCCTCTGGCCCCTGCCGTGGAGATCTGCTTCCACTGACAGAATATTCAAGCTATGGACCCATAGCGCTTCCCCAGCCTTTCCATGGAAACCACTCCACTCATTTCTTCTCTAATCAGGCTGATGAAAGCAGTCCTGTCCACGTGCCATTTTAGAGTTTGTGCTGCTTTAGGCTGCGCTGCCTGAGTGAGGACCCTGCAGATCTCTGGTTGCAGCGTGTGCGATCTAGTCCCTGAACAGGGATGGAGCCCGGGGCCTCCTATTGAGAGTGCAGGCTTAGCCCCTGGACCACCAGGGAAGCCCCCCAGCGTTGTATTGTTTAAAATAACAAAATCCACTTTCTTTGGGGAAAAGAGACAGCTGGGGGTCTGGGATGAGCCTGTGCTGGTGTGATGAGAACATGGAAACCAGCCGGGGCCTCGGAGGGTGCAGTGAGCTCGGGAGGGGACAGTCACTGTGGGAGGGGGGCCGTGAGCTCAGGAGGGGTCCGGGGCCTCTGCGCAGCCTTGTGACCTGGACTCAACGGCAGCGCGTGGAGCGGGGATGGGTTCTTGGCTGGCAGTGGTTCCTGGCAGGGACCCCGCTCAGGTTCTGCAGGGACCCCGGCTCGTGTGTTTGGCCCCCACATTTACCTGTTGCTGGAATTGCCTGGTAAAGGGCACACCGCTGTCCCGGTGAGACTGGGCTCCAGCGCCCGGTGGTGCTCTTGGTGAAGCTCGGTGCCCCGCGTGGTCTGGTCCAAGTTCTTCTGGGTTCTGACCGTGTGGGCACAGTCGTTTCCGCACGAGCTCAGGCTGGGTGGACGCGGAGTCGGGAGATGGAGAAGGAAAGCGGAGAGCAGGCGGGGAGCAGGCGTGGGGGGGGGACCACCCCTGTCCCCTGCTCTTCACCCCCCGCCCCCACCACGCCCCCCAAGTTCGTGTGGTGAAGCCCTGCTCTCGCTGTGGCTGAATTTGTGGGAAGAGCTGAGTGAGCCCCAGGGTGGGGTCCGCCCCCGTGGGAGTGGCCTGGCAGGAGAGAGCCTCCAGGCGCACGAGGGGTGGAAGGGCCCGTGAGCACATGGTGAGCGCCCTGGCGGCCAGACGGGAAGTGGCCTCAGGAGAGCCGAGCTGCGCCCTGACCTTGGACTTGAGCCTCCGGCTGTGTTGTTACCCACCGCCCCGACCCCAGTCTATGGGCAGCTGGGGCCCACAGGCATGGAGCCGAAGGCTGGCTGGCCTCTGCTGAATTTGCCCCTGGAAACAGCCCCAGGGAAGAGCAGTGTTGGGGGGCAGCCGGCACCCGGCTCTGGGTCCTGACCCAGCCTCCTGCCCCTGCCAGGGAGGCGTGGGTGAGGGCTGGGGCACGGGCCCATGGGGTTCTGGTCCCTTCCACAGGCCGCCTCCCCAGGGACCTCAGGCCGCCCACTAGGTGCCTCTGGTCCCTGAGCTCTGTGGTTGGTTGGGACCATGGGACATTGAGCCGGACGCCCTGTCCCCTCTGGGTAGTGTAGACGGACTAACTCTGACCGCAGCTCTCACAAATGTTAGAATGGCCCCGGAATGTAGTTTGAATTAATCAAACGTAAGCACAGAACTTGCTGTACACATAGATGCTTTTGCTCTGTGGTCTATAGAATGTCAATAAGGAAAATGTCCGCTATGAGCTGATTCTCCTGCAGGCTTCTCATGTAGTAAAAGGGGATGGAAGTCACGCATGTTTTATTTCCATCGCAGCTCGTCACAGCCACCTTGGATGGCAAGCTTCAGCTGTTCCAGGCCCAGTGATGCTGACCCACGAGCTGGGCACCGCCTGGGCCAGAGCATGGCCTGAGTCTGGGTCCTGGACCTGAGAGACGCCGGCAGTGTCTACACCACCCGCCCGTCTGAGCCACCCTCAGAGCTGCGGCCAGCCTACTCCTTGCTGAGGATTCCCTCCCCTGGAAAAATGGAAATGGTGTCCCGCACTTCTGCACAGAATCTGGTCAAGTTAAAATAGAATCTTCTTCACTAAAAAGTAATCTAGCATTTCTTTCATAATTCAGTCTTTGCAGAGAGAGGAGGGCGAGAGAGACAGGGAGACCTCACTGGGCTGGTGGGAACACAGCCATGCTGGCCCCAAGCCCTGGCCTTCTGGTGGATGCTCCCCAGCTTTGCTGGGGGAGCCAGCCTCTGCTGGGGCCTCACCCTCACACACCCCTTGGCTTCTGGGCCCCCCCACCACCGGAGGGCTGTCCAGCGGGCACAGCATCCATTCACCCTCACACGATTCCTCAGAGATGTACCTGCCTCCAGAGACCCCAGAACCAAGCCTTTCTTGAGCCCCAGAAGAATCAGGATGCTTCTAGAACTCTTCCAGATACAAGCGCCCAACAACACTGGAGACAGTCCATGGGGAAATGCCCTGGAAGCTCTAGTGTTCCCCATCCCACCAGGAACCTGCTAGCTCCCTGCCCACCCCCACACCCCCTGCTCCCTGGAGACTGACTGCCCCTGCTCCTCAGAAACACCCAGGGCTGATTTCCTGGGCTCCCTACTGCAGTTTCATTGACCAGAGATATACCCATTTCTTCTTGCAGTTTCCAAGGAGCAAAATTTTAGAATAAGTAATTTTAATTTTTCAAACATTCAGAGTTATCCAGACATTTTAATCCATTTATAGAACTATATTTTTGTTCTTTGTTAAAATAAAATTACCTTAAAACTAGTTTAAAATAAGTAAGTGAAGCAGTCTATGGGCAAGTGAGCTCATGGAATCTTATTTAATATTCTTAATTTCAGCTACATCATTTAAAATTTTAACTTTTTTACATCATCCTTAATTCTGATAAAATATCCATTGAGCAGGAGTCGTGCCTTTATCTTCACGCACACAGTTCACTGTGTTAACCTCAATCGCACTGCTGTGCAGCTGCCACCAGCGTCCATCTCGAGCTTCTCCTGCAAAACTGACGTCCTGTCTCCGTTAAGCTCTGACTCCTGCCACCCCCAGCTCTGGCCCCCACCATTCCAGTTCCTATCGACCATGACGTGGCTCCTCCAGGGACCTTGTGTGAGCAGAATCAGGCGGCGTTTGTCCCTTTGTGCCTGGCTTATCACTGAGCATGATGAGCTCAGGGTCCCTCTGCTGTCGCAGCTGTCAGGATTTCCGTCCGCTTTCAGGCTGAGTGCTCCTATTCCGTTGCATGGATGGACCACAGTTTCCTTGTTTGTTCATCCGTCGATGGACACGCGGGCTGCTTCCACACTTCAGCTACTGTGAGCCATCCTGCTATGAACACTGGCTTCCAAGTGGCTGTTTAAGATATTGCTTCCAATTCTTTTGGATGAACACCTGGACGTGGAGTTGCTGGATCGTGTGATAATTCTTAGTTAATTTTTTGAGGAACCTCAAAGCCCACCAACAGTGCACCAGATTCTATTGTGTTTAACATGCCAGTTTTGTGTATGACTTTTTGTATTCAATGTTAGTTTCTGTTATAGATTGCTTTCATTTTTAGATAAATTTTTCCAAAAGTCCTGATTGCAGTTATATCAAATGTGACTTTAAGAAAAATACATTTTAAATTATTTAATGTGAATAATAGCTAAATAATATTTTAAAGAAAAACACTGACATGGAGATTTATCAAGGGAAAGTGTAGGAGAAAGTAAGTTTGGAAAAGCTGCTGCTGGGATAATAATGGCCATGTCAGACGGAAGGGCGACAATGTCAAGAATTACTTACATAGGAGTGGATGCACTAATGAGGATAATGATAATTTTGTGACTTTTGTTTGAAAATTTTTGATTATTTAATCTTTTGATTTTTCCAGATTTAAAGAAATCTCTTAAACTATGACTTACAGCAAACGGTTTGGTAAAGGATAACTTTGTGAACAGTGAGGAAACATGTGTCTTTTTCTCTCTCTACCTGACCCCCTAGAATTAGGAGGCTCTCAGCGCTCTTATTTCTATGGCAGGGTAGTTAAGTTGAGCGAGAATCTTTGTGCACTAAGTCGCTGCAGCCGTGTCCAGCCCTCTGTGACACCGTGGACTGGCCTGCCAGGCTCCTCCGCCCTTGGGATTCTCCAGGCAAAGACGCTGCAGTGGGTTGCTGTTTCCTCTTCCTGCCCCACGGATTGAACCCTCAATCTCTTATGTCTCCCGCATTGGCAGGTGGGTTCTTTACCATTAGTGCCACCTGGGAAACCCGTTCTTCTTATAACAGGGCACAATTGGAAACATTGTTTAATTACCAAAACTTTGACTAGAAAGTATTGAGAATGTGTGTAGACTCAGATATGACCAGACAGTTTGCAAAACCAGCCTGATGGTTTGTTTACTGGGTTCCTGGCAGCCTTATCAGGTGAGTAAGGGAGGTCACTTCTGGGCAGGTACAGGAAGCTCAGGATATTTTGGGGACCTTGAGAAGAGAGGAATTAACCCAAATCTGTAAGTATCACAGACAAAGTCTAATGGTAAATTTTTGGCTTGGCTTCCTAGCCTCCAGAGGCTTTAAGTTCAATCTGAGATTGCTTGTGAGCAGATTCTGCAAAGCAGACGTTAAAGAACCAAAACGGTCAGTTGGAATACTTGCTGCACTTATATAAATAACCCAATTTATTGAAACTATGTTTAATTTGTAAACAAATTAGTCTTACTATGTTTTCTTCAATAGAAACGGGGATAATCATAGAAAGGAAAAATGTTTCTGTAGAAAGTTTACAGTTGTGGATATCAGATTCTAGTTCTGTTAATTGTATTTGAGGTTTTGGTTTTGGACCTGTAAACTGGACTAGATCCAAAAATTTCCCTCTTTCCTCTAATCTCAGGCCTCAGCTCTCCAAACTAATGTTCCCAATTTGTCTCCCACCCTCTGACTTGGAATCATTAAGAACTAAAATGCCCTTTTCCTGAAGCCATGTAAGCTAAAGTTGGGTAATTTGATATAAACTTAGAGAAATCACAGCAGCTCGAGTTGCCTTAGCAGCTCTGTGCCTGTCACTGTGTGGTCACTCAGCTGCAAACAGAGACGCTCTCAGATTGCTCCTGCAGGCCTCACTCCATCTGAAGATGCTTCAAACCCAACATCTAGAAATGTTGACTGGCGGCCTTAGAACTCCACAAATGGGACTATTGTCTGTTCCAATCACTAAGCCTTGTTTTTCCTTTGTTTCCATGGAAGCACTTCTTATTAAGTTTAGTTCGGTTCAGTTGCTCAGTCGTGTCTGACTCTTTGCGACCCCATGGATTGCAGCACGCCAGGTCTCCCCATCCATCATCAACTCCCGGAGTTCACTCAAAATTTATTACTTATTAATAAAAACCTTGTGCAGATATGTGCACCGCATAGGCCCAATGTGGGGAACCCACCTACATCACCACTTCCTGAAAAGAGACACAACCTCTGACTGCACTGACCTACTCTCAGGACAAGGAGGGTAAGACAACCCACCAACTCAGAACAGGTTCAAACCTACTTACACCAGGTGGCCAAGACAGTCAGGTGTTCTACAGTGTCACCCAAATCCTTGACCAGATTCCTTGGGCCCCCAAGGTCACTGACTTAGTTTTATTGCAGGACCCTTCAAGTTTGGCACAGTTGTTATAGATCGAATTTCAGACTCCTGTCTGTGTAGTCATTACAGGGTTTGTGACTAGAGTCCTGTTCAGATCTGTGCTTTCTGAGTTGCAGTGCCCCCTCCCCCTGACTTCATGCAGAAGCTGCCTGGGTGGTCTCATCCTCACCTTCCTCACAGTTGATTCTGATGACTTGGCTTTACAGGGTGGGTTGAGCCTAACAGGTGGGATTTTTCTCTTTCGTAATACAAGTGCCTGACTTCAGCTTCGATTGCCAAGACTCTTACCTCAAAATGGGCATCAGCTTCAAGGAAACCTTCCTGGGAAAAGGGCCAGCCCACCTCCCCCACGGAGGTGCCATTGTTTGGAAGATCTTGTTTGATTTCAGTGACTGGTCGTTGGACCACTTGATTTATTCTCTCTTCCTGCATTTTAAATTCCTGCTCTTATGTTTTAAATCCCCCTGTAAAGAGGGAGCCCAGGAAACTCCAGGTCCCCAACCGGAGCCCCAGTAAAGGTAGGACCACAGGCTTGTCCTCACAGGACCCTTCTCTGCCTCCTCCTCCCGTCCGTCTCTCCTTGCCCTGACCTTGCAGGGTGGCGCCAGCTGTGGCATGTAATTCCAGGTCCTATAAGTAATGAACCTCTGGTTTCGAGTTTCCCAATAGCAGTGCTCAGGGGCATCTTGCAGTCATAATGAGAACCACAAGGGCTGGTCCAGTCTCAGTGCTGGTTATTGACAGGCTGGAACTGGCTCACAATAGCTATTAAGGTTTCTTTTCGGCATTTGAAAGATAAAATGACTCATGTTATGTGGCATATGTCATGGGTTTGCACAACTTTTGGCATACCATATCTTTCTAAACAACAAAGCAAGAATGTGATTGTGGTCCTCCCAAGCCTTGCCACAGAGGGGGTGGTCTAAACAAATTCTGGAATAAACAATTTCTGCTCATTTATGACATTCTGTTTAAAGGCATTCTTTTCAGATGTGGGACTGCATTCCTTTTCATTAGTAGAAGTGACTTTGGATTTTGGACTTTGGGAGGAAGGTACCGGGGTGTTTTCATAATAAATGTTCTATTATTAGTGTTTTGCAAGTGGTTGACAGATAAACAGTGGAAAGGATGAAATCTGTGTCGTGCTGACACCCACAGATGCCTCAGTTGGAAGGAGGGGTTCAAGTGGGGCACGGACAACTCAACATTTGAAAGGATGGCTTTTCAGATATCAGGTAGCAATCTTGGTGCTGGCACTATTAGACTGAACCGTATTAAATTACCAGTATTTGCTAGGTTGGCACTAGATTGGTGCTCTTATCGTCCGAGTGACCACCTCTTCTCTACATGCGCTCCCTTTCTCAGGGAGCGCGGGAGTCAGGGGTGTCCGCCCAGTGACCTGGGTGCCTGTAGGCTACGAGCCACTGTGGGCACATCGCGGGCTACGACCCCGAGGTCATTAACAGCTGTCACATGTCATTTGAATTTCAGTAGCAACTGTTTATAGAGAGAAGCTCCAAGTTGAATCACTGTGTACTAAATTTGTAGTTACCCATCTGGATAACAAAACAAACTATTGGCAGGAAGAAAAGGAAAATTACAAAACGTAACAGAATGAGTGTGCAGGTCGTACAGTTTTCTCTCTGAAATACAAGACTCAGTGAAGACGTCTTCCACACTTGGAGCTTGGTCTCCCGTGGGCTCAGCGTCGCCGTCCTCTGACGCAGTTTTGCTGGTAGCGCTCAGCCCCTGGTCTGCGCACACGGGCTGCGTCCCCACGTCTTCCTGGGAGTGTCTCAGGCTTGACCCCTACTCCCAAGCTGCTGTCGCCGCCTGTCTGATGTCCTCCTGCCCTCCTGCCTCAGCCTTTCTTTACAGGACGGCCTTCAAACGTCCAGCAGCCTCGTCTTCTCCAGGGAGGACCTTGCTTTTGTAGATTACAGATATTTACTAGCCACCACGAAAATGATCAACTTTCCACTAAAGAACCGAAACTTTGCTTTTGGATCTGGAGGGCCACACGTGATGCTGTGACAAGTCCCCGGGCCCATCACGTAACATTCCAGCTATAGTAAATAAGCCCTGGGTGGCTGAAACACATCTCAGATAGGTGAGAAAATATGAAAATGAAAACCTTCCTAAGTGAAACCACACTGATTTACTTTCTACTGCAAAACAAGCAAAGTAGCATGTTTCTTTCAAACATGTGGAATGCCTCCATGCAGTATGCACTAGTTGTTTTAAAGGAAACTATATGAGATGGCTGGATGGCATCACTGACTAGATGGACGTGAGTCTGAGTGAACTCCGAGAGTTGGTGATGGACAGGGAGGCCTGGCGTGCTGTGATTCATGGGGTTGCAAAGAGTTGAACATGACTGAGCAACTGAACTGAACTGAACTGATACTTTGAAATTTTGGGGGTGAGAAAACTAAGTTAACCATTTTTCTTTCTGAATGGAGAAAAACTTTTATCTTCAAAAGAGAGCATTAGGAAAATCAATAAGCAAGTCACAGAATGGGAAAGAATGTTTACAGTACACATACCATAATAAAAGCTAGTGTCTGCATAACGTAAAGAATTACTATGTTGTTCAGTCGCTAAGTCATGTCTGACTCTGGAACCCCATGGATTGCAGCATGCCAGGCTCCTCTGTGTCCACTATCTCCTGGAGTTTGCTCAAATTCATGTCCATAAAAAACTAATATAATTTATTGTAAGAGATAAACAGCCAAAAATGGGCAGAGTAATTGAACAGTCACCTCAAGAAGATACACGAATGGCAGTATGAAAGGGAAAATTGCTCAACACCATTAATCATCAGGGAAAAGCAATTAAAACCACACTGAGATCTTTCTACACACTCACTAGAATGCCAAGTAACTGAAAAAGACTGACGAGTGTTGTCAAGGATTTGACCATAACTCTCAAATACGGCCAATAGAGTGTAAAAGGGAATGGTTTAGGGAAATATTTGGCACTTTTTAAAAAAGTTAAGCACACATTTTCCCTGTCTCAAAAGTTCCACTTCCAGATATTCATCTGAGAGAGAGAACGCACATGTCCACAGAATGCCTGGCGTGGGGATGTTCACAGAAGCTTTGTCACAGAATCAGAACTGGAGTGAGCCCTGAGTCTGTCCCCAGGATAGTGGAGGCCCTCTGGCTGTGTACACAGGGCACACTTCTCACTAATAGAGGTGCTCACTTCTGACACACAGTGACATTGATGGATCTCAACTATTATCATCCCAAGTGGAAGAAGCCAGAGAGAAAAGAGCACACAGTGTATGATAGGAAGTCCCAGAATTCAACCAAGCCTGTGACGAGGCATCCGAGGGCACCCAGGCCTGTCTGGGGAGGGACAGAAGCACCTTCTGCGGTGGCAGACACGCCTTCTGTCACCCGTGTGGATTCCTTGAGTGAACAAATTTGTCAGAACAGAACATGCCACTGTATGTAGTGTTGTTTCAATAAAATGTTCCTTAAAAGACAGACGCAGATGTGTGTGGCTATTTCCAGTACAGGCTGGGTAGTGGGCGTGATAAGACAGCAGTATCGGCAGTGAACTGGGTCTAACTTGCTGCTGCGCCACCCAGCCCCTTACTCAGCAGCTCTCCTCCTGCACCCATGGGCTCCGGGCACTGCTCTGGGACCTGGGGCGCACGGCGCAGGGAGGCGCTCAGCCCTGAGGACCCCCCACCTCCATCTCGGGGGACTTTGGTGGCATCAGAGCTGCTCACTGGGGATGGCTGGGCTCATTCCTGCAGAGCAACAGCCATGGCTGTCCTGGAGGTTTCCTTCCTACAGCCCACCATTCAAAAGCCAGAGCTCTAATTCCAGTAGGTGTAAGTGTGAAAAGTAGATACTGACGAGTGAGCGTTCTGGAAGAGAAGCATTCCTAACTCTGGCGCCGGCTCGTCTGCCTCACTCTCTGCTGCTCCAAGTATCACTGCGGCTTTGGGGCACACACGGGCCTTCCCGCGACAGCTCCTGCCCCTCAGCTCGTTTACAAACCTGTCCTGGACGGACATGAGTGTACACCTCCTTCTCGTCCGTCCCAGGAACGCTGTTCTAGGTTGGAGGGTCCACCTTTCTGTCCCCATCCTCCAAGCCCCCACTGTGCTGTGTGTGCATGAAAACTCCCCTCCTCCATCTGCGTCTTCTTCTCCCTAATGTCTTCAGCCTTTGATGCTGAAGTGCTGACTGGACGACATTCGGGTGAGAGGCGGCAGGGCTGGGCCCTAGGAGTGTGTCGCTTACACGGGCCCTTCAGAACCACAGTCCTGCAGGCGCTGCCGGGCACAGGACTCAGTGTGGCCCAAAGGCTTTTTGTTTCCACGCTGCCTAGTTCCATACTGAGGTTTCTCTCCCCTGTTGCAGTAGCTCAGATAACATCTGTCTTGCTGTTTTAACAAATGTGTAGCACATGGCCTTCATATATATAATAATTTAAGTACATGTAACATATTTGTGCAATATCCAACTGATGTGGTCACTTTCATTTCCTTAATGCCTTCTGGATATTCCCACCTGTCAACCCCAGAAGCAGCTCAGACTGACATCATAAGCTGGACTTGTTCTCTGTCACCTCCAGCTGGCTTCCGTCAGGATTCTGTTCTGTCAGTGGCCTCATCACCCACCCATTCATACTAGCTAGAGACCTTGGAAGCCCCTCTGACACCTCTGTGCTGGGCCTCACCTCCTCTCCATCCACGTCTCAGTAAACAAACCTATTTTAAGAGATTAGTTCAAAGATTATCAAACTGAATTTAAGGAGCTAGAGAGGGGCTCATCCACTGAGCAGCCACAGCGGAAGTCGCCATGTTTGGGTGCAGTGAGGCAAAGGGGATCGAAGAGCCTCCTTCGTGCTCTCGAGAGGCTCACATCTGACAGCACGGAGACAAGACTGATGCAGATGACTGTCAAGCCAAGAAGCTCCTATTGCAGATGGAGGATTCTGTGTGTAGACATTAGTAATTGTTGATAGCCCCAGGAGAATCCCTGAAGAGGAATTCTTGGAAGAACACAATTTGTCCTGAAGGCAGTACCGTAACAAGTATCTGGATGGGTATCAAAAGCAGTGTTTGAAACAGATGAGGTCGATGGAAACCCCACCTGCATCTGTCCGACCACGAGTCCTGAGGGTGCAGTCAGAGGAGATGGGAGGCTGAGAACCAAGAGTTCATTCTGGAAACCTGAGGTTCAAGGAGTACACAGTTTTAATCACAGAAAGAAGCTCTGTATATTAACAAAATATTTCTGTAGCTTTAATTCCCACACTACAAGTGCTATCTAAATGGTGAATTAGTAAAATCCAAGCCATACTGGTCCATCTAGTTTTATCTTTATGAGAAGAAACAAAATCTGAAGACCACTCTGGAATTTTAAGATGCCTGACTGCTTAACAAAGTTTAACCAAATGTTTTAAAGTGAAAGAACGAATTAAGAAAAAAAAACATTTTGTGAGAGATTGTTTGCAGATTTATGATAGTATTGATTTACAAACATTGTTTCACTTAACTGACATATGTGAGGGTCAAAGTGCATATAATGAAATGTATTAACATGTAGTGAAAAAGTTCACAAATGTAAAGCAAAAGTCCAGCTTTGGAAAAGTAATGTTAAAGATGACTTTGCACTCAGGTGTAGCTGGTGTTACAATTTGAAGCCAAAAGAACAAAATTCATAGAGAAATATCTGTGTATTCGTGGGGAAGAGTTTCATTATTTTGAAATCCTTGAACTTTAAAGATCCACTGAATTATAGAAATCCATTTGCACTTTCAAATTTCAACTACCTCTGTCAATGAGAGAAAAAAGTAAGTTCATAAATGATCGCACATTTGAAGTCTTTTAATGAGATCAATTTTTCCAATTTTGTTAAATGGCGAGATGGGACATTCAGTCAATTAGAGGAAGTGATAACTTGTCTGCTCAGGAGAACAAGGACTGTTGTTTGTTAACCAATGGTGATTATCAGAATGATTCAGTACAAATTCTGAGTCGGCAGATCGCTGTAGACAATTTATTTACAAAGCCTGATGTAAAAGAGTGATACCTGCAAGAACACACTAAAGTTTTCATTAAAGTTTGAGAAGGTAGTTTTGGAAGAGTCGTTCATTCTCAGCATTCAAGAACGTCCTGAATGTTTTAACTTTTCTTTCAAGGTCACAGACTATAAGGAACAGAGGGACGAGCTTTTGATCGCCTCGCCCACGCCCATGCTCCTGCGTCCCCCGGTCGCCGCCCAACGCCAGCTGGACAGGTGTTTCTGGGTCGTGGCCGCGCGGGAGCTTGGGAGCCCTGAGGCGCCGGCAGAGGCCAGGGCCTGCTCGTGGCCTGGCCCCCCCGGCCGGGATCGGAGCCTCGTCCCTGAGCAGGCACCCCCGCCCCCACAGCCCCTCGGCGCTGCAGAGCTCACCCCGGCCGGTGCCCCCAGGCCCTCCCAGTCTGGGACCCAGACGGCTGCCATCAGCTCTGTCCCCGCAGCCCGTGCTCGACGTCACGACCCTGCATCTCCGGCTGCTCCAGGGGCAGTTCTGCTTTGCGGGGTAGCGGGGCCGGAGCCCGGCCCTCCACGCAGTCCCGCGCGCACGGGCGAGGCCGGCTCTCTGGTCTTCAGACGCCATGGTGTTTCTCTAAACGGCAGGGCCTGCTCCTGCGTAAACCGCGCCCGTGGTGAACCCGCGCTATGAAAACAGACTTGGGGGGCAGTGTGGGGAGCGGAGGGAGTGGGGCCCCTGAGACTGCCACCTTCGCCCTCGCACCCGCCCCCCCGTGTGAGGACTCGGGCTCATGAGTTCATGGAAGTGAAACTTTGCACTCGCCCAGCCCAGGTCAGGGGGTCAGGCGTCCCCTGCTGCTGCTGGCCTGTGCGGGGCCCCAGGGGCCGCGGGCGGCCACAGCCCCACCTCCGGCTGCAGCCAGGAGGCCCCGGGCCAGACCCCCGCTGGGCGGGAGGGCGGGCTGAGGACAGGTGCAGGGGCTGGCGTGGGAGCCGCGCTCTGCTCAGTCCGCCTCGGCCCTGGAGTCACACGTGGCGGAGGGAGGGTTCCACGCCGATGACTAATCTTGGTTTTAAATTTCCATTTGTAAGAATAACAACAGTGCCTAACACCAGACAGTACTGCTGGGTGCTAGGCACCACTTAAAACGCGCTTCTGTGCACCAGTGACCTCATCCAGGCCTCCTGCCGATTACTGACCCCATTTTACAGCCAGGGAGACTGAGCCTGAGGATGGTGCCTGTGGCCTGAGACCTGGACGTGGAGCCGGGACAGCCCCGATCCAGGGTTGAGGCTCGCAGTCACAAGGCAGAGCAGAGACCCCAGAAACATCTCCAGTAAGCATGTATTAGGGATTTCCCGATAGCAGAGGGAGCCAGGCTCACTTCAGTCACACTGAAGTTTTCCATTCACTCTGCACTGAGGCAAAGCCAGCAATGTTAGAAACTTGAGAACTAGGCCTCAAAGCCAGAGTCAGCGTATGGCTCCTCTTCTGATGATGACTTGGTATTGTTTCATCCTCCCAGCTCCAGCCAAACATGATAGGCTTGGGTTCTCTGTGTCTGAAGATGCTCACAGGGACAAGCCCGGCCTCCCTGGGTGCCAATCCCCTTCTAAGCAGCAACGCACCTAATCGTCGCCTGAGGCTACAGGGGAGGGTTGAACTGGGCTCCCCCGTTAGTCCCAACTCTCCCGGCAGAGGGGGCAGAAGACGAGGCGCGGCAGCGGGAGCACGTGCCGGCTGAGCCCTCGACCCGAGGCCGAGAGGGGAGCTGGGGTCTCACCCGGGAAGGCGCCCGCTCCCCAGGGCTGGCGGCTGCTGTGCAGGTCCTTAACCTCGATCTCACCCTCAAGGCTGCCAAGTCTAAACCGCCGCAGACCAAGCCTGCCCTCCCCTGAGGATGTGCTGCTCCTGAGGGTGCTGACCTCAGACCCGGGTTTCCCAAATGCAGCTGGGAGGCGGGCAGTCCCTCGGGCTGGGCAGCGTCACTGCGCCGGGCGGCCGACAGGACACCCAGGAACGCTTCTCCAGCTTCACAGGAAGCCCATTCATACTGGTGGCCCCTGACGCCATCCGTAGGGGTCATCTCTGCTGCCAACACCCTGAGCCACAAACAGGGCGCCAGGAGGAGCGTGGGGTATGAAATCCTGAGCGACCTGGAAACAGGGTAGAAGAGGAGGAGGTAGTGGTGGGTGGGGAGCACTTGCAGACTCGTGTGGGTGTGGGTTTTATTCCGGTGATCTTGGCAGTTACCTGAGTCTAAATTACTAGCCTCAGGAGAACACGCTGTGAGGACACAGAATGGCGTCCCAGGAGACCCACACCGACAGGTGTGACTGACACCGTTATGGGGACAGCAGAGGCTCAGAGGCGAACCGTGGCTTTGTTCAGTGTCGGCATAAGTGTCCTACACGCGCGGAGAAACAAACGGAAGGCCGAACTGGCACTCTGTGTGCAGCCGACTCCTTCAAAGGCTTTCTGCTGCTGGGTTGTGTCTGAATGCCCGTTCCAGGGGAGCCACCCATGCTGTGACAGCAGCAGCCTCTCCCGCAGCCAGAAACACTCTCCCCGCTGATCACGGAGCTCAGAGTTCTACTAATGAGACTCAGTTTGAAGTTGAAACTCCAAGACTTTGGCCACCTGATGCGAAGAGCTGACTCATTTGAAAAGACCCTGATGCTGGGAAAGATTGAAGGCAGAAGAAGGGGACGACAGAGGATGAGATGGTTGCATGGCATCACCGATTCGATGGACATGGGTTTGGGTAAACTCCGGGAGTTGGTGATGGACAGGGAGGCCTGGTGTGCTGTGGTTCATGCGGTTGCAAAGAGTTGGACACGACTAAGCGACTGAACTGAACTACTCTTTTGAGTTTATAATAATTACTGTAGATGGGGATGGCTCTGTGGCAGAAGGAGCTGGGAGCCTAGTTGGGGAGTGTCAGCCAAGTGTCTCCCATGCCGTGTTGAGCTGTTTCCTGTCCCTGCTCCTGTGGTGGCTGTTTCTGTAGGAACTGTCTCCGAGGCATCCATTCTTTCTGTGGGTCTTTAATAAGCCCCTACCAGGCCCCCGAGGCTGGGGATGCAGGGCTGTCCATGCTCAACCCCCTCTTCCTCTCACACATCAACGTATCCGGTTCTCCAGAGATCCTGCTGGCATGGCCTCCGCAGGTGTCCTCGGTCTGGCCTCACAGGCCCCTCTCACTGCCGTGAGCCAACCAAACACTGATGCTTGTCACTGAGCCTCTTCCCAGGCCTCTCGGCGGCTCATGCCCCGCAGAAGACAGACTGATGCTCACATCCCTCCTGTTCTCCTGGGCACACGCTCCTGAGCCCCAGCTCTCCTGAAGGTGGGAGCGGCCGGCGGCTGCACCTGGGCCAGGATACGGTAGAGCGACCACACTCCTAGACTGACTTCCACAGCCCCAGGGACACAACTCCTGTTTCTGCCCTTCTGCAGCTCAGACCAGGGGACCCGGGTGACAAAAGGGACCTGGTCCTGAAACATGACTTGCAGGAAAGCCACTCATCTGGAAAACTGGTTTTGACCCATAAACACACAGTTGGCCCCACACCATTGCTCAGCTCTGACACCAGCTAGAATAGTCTTGGGAGTGTTTATGGAAACTTGTCTCCTCATCTCTTGGGCGAGCACACCAGGCTTCTTCCAGCCGCCCTGTCTCCCTGCACCCCACAGCCAGGCATGAGCCACTCTGCTCAATTAAGGGAGGACTGAGCAGAACGGTGATGTTATGAATATGTTCACTCCCTCTGAGGGCTTCAGCTGACCCTGGCTGCTCATGCTGTGAACTGAGAAGTCCTGAGCATCAGCCGCGCAGCTCAGATTTCCTGACCTATGTCCACAGCACAAAGGCCACGGGAGGTGCTTTCGGAAGGAGACCCTGTGATCACGTGTGTGGGAGATGCTGCCCATCTCTCTCTTAAGAGCTTCACCACTGGTGACGGTGTACGGTGTCCAGAACTGTGTCACGGCCCCACAGTCTAAACATTCTCTAAGCCTTCTGACACAACTTACCTTTCTTTCCTTGGCTCGTTGTGTTTGGCTCATTCGTAGACTGTGAGCCCATGCAGGAGAAGGTGCAAAAGACATCAGAGAGAGAGTAAGAGAGAGGCTTCCCCATCGTGTGATGGAGAAAATACATGCTTAAGGGGTGGAGCTTCCACTGTGTGAAATATTTAGCAAAAAATAGATTAAAAATTGAGTGCTGTGCTTTCTGAATGACTTTATATTTTCTCCTAAGACTTCACCCAGATGATCCAGCCTTCCATTTCGTATCTGCAGAGACTGAAGGTGGGGATTAGACTCAGATATTCCAGGAAACGTCTAGTAAGTTTTAGTCGGCACTGCCCGTTGGGCCTCCTTGGTCTCCAGTCCTGGCTGTGCGGAGGCCCTAGGAGCACAGACCTCTGTCCCCTGCGGGGCCCTCTGTTGCCCTCATTCTCCCTCCCACCCCCAGTGCGGTGACTGCACTTAAAGCCACAGGTTCCTGCAGTCGAGGGAGAGCCTTGCCTCTCCTGGTCGCAGAGTGGTTGCCCCGCCCCACCTCGGGCAGAGGCTCACGACGAAGGGCCATTATTGCCGCCCGCCCCCCACCCTGTCCTCCAGGACCCTCTTTGCCGCCACCAGCATCACTGCAACTGCCTTCTAAACTGGAAGACAGCAGCTCTGCACAGCTACTTGTTTGAAGACCAGAGCTAAATGGCTTCTAAGGAGGGTCCACTCTTGAGGGACAGCCATTGTCCCTGGTACCGTACAAATGGCTGCGCCCTTTCCGGCCGGGCGTCCAGGTCCCTGGGTGCCCGACCCACACTGGATGCCCGCCCCATCAGGCACACGGCGCCTGGCAGTTCCTTGGCAGGCGGGCGCCACCGCACTCCAGCGTCGAAGGATGGTCCAGCTGGGCCCCACGCGGCACTGGGCAGAGGGCACGGGACAGACACCAGCGGCCACTGGGCCAATCCTGCCACGGCCCCTCTAGCGCGGGTGGGCCAGCGGGCTGTGGCCGCAGCAGACGCCAACCGGGCCTCACGAGTGAGCCACGGGAGCTGGGGCGGCAGGGGCGCCCGCGGTCTTCGCCGGGGAACGGCGGCATCCACGCGGGCCGGAGGCGGCTGAGACCGG
>NW_024070188.1:89855992-89898986 GCF_014754425.2 Oryx dammah | reverse complement strand
TGGGACACGCGCTCCGGGGCCGCCGCAGGCGTCGCAGCCTCGTCCCGGTCCAGCCGGGCCGCCTCGCAAGGCGGGCTGGCCTCAGGCGCGGGCCAGGCAGGTGCTGCCCGTGGCGGTGGAGCGGGTGCCGTGTCGGGAGGGTGGCTCTCCTCCGGGGAGCCCCGGGCAGGCCGTGCTTCAGGGAGCGCGTGGCGAGGCCGGCGGTCTGGGAAGGGCGCTCGTGAGGAGGGCGCGGGTGCGGCGGGGCCGCTGGGGAGGCCCAGGCGGGCCGAGCGGACTCTGGCACTGGCGCCGGGCTGTCCGAGGGGCGCGCGCCGGGACCGGGACCCGGAGAGCCGTGGGGGTCGGGGCGCCGGGCGAATGCCCCACCGGCCTCGGCGGGGGCAGGGACCCCGGGGCAGAGCCCCTCCAGCGGCCGCCCGGCTGCTTCCGCACACGGGGCTGCTTCAGGTTGAATGCCTGCTTCTCCCCGCCACCCAACCCAGGCTTCTCCAGCTTTGGGTTCCGAACTGTCAGGAAGCTCCCTTGGGTTGAACAGGGATGGGGGTGAGAGTCGGGAGGTGTGTTCTGCAGGCACAGGCCCCTCCGTGGTCCAGCCGCTGTGCTACCCCCGAGCCAGAGGGGCCCAGAGGCGCGGCTGCAGGGTTTGGGCCAGTGGCGCGGGAACGTCCACGTGACCCGGTCGGGAAGGCTGGCAGGGCCTGCACCTGGTGGCCAGCTCTCTGTACCTCCTCATTTCCTCCGGTTGTTGGGTGACACCTGGACCTTTATCTGGTAACAAATAACAGCGGGGCTTGGCTTCTCACCCAGGTGGTGCGTGATCCAAAACAAACCGATGGAAGCCAAACTGACGTTCAGCAGGCAAAGTGTGCTGCTTTCGGATGGGAACCGGGGGTGGACGGGCGTGTCCACCTTGCTGCAGCGGTTGTTTCCACAGACGCCTCAGGATAATACGTTTCCAGAGAAAACTTGTTTTCAAAACTGGTTTGAGTCCCACCTCTATGGCGGTACCTCACAGTGGCGCCTCACATGTGATTCAGCTGATATACTCAGGGCAAAGCCAGCTTCCTTAATTTTCCAACTGATAATCCAGCTCAAATGGACATAATTAATAAGACAAATCTTAATATTTAATCAGTTACTGAGTCCTTGTCAGAATTCCAAAGATGAAATTTGCTCAAAAGTTTATTCTAAAGCTTGGTTATGCAATAAAACTAAGTGATTTTAACCCAAACTGACTATAGCTACTTTTGATTTTTTAAAATTAATTAATTAATTTTACTTTACAATATTGAAGACGCTTACTCCTTGGAAGGAAAGTTATGACCAAGCTAGATAGCATATTAAAAAGCAAAGACATTACTTTGCCAACAAAGGTCCGTCTAGTCAAGGCTATGGTTTTTCCTGTGGTCATGTATGGATGTGAGAGTTGGACTGTCAAGAAAGCCAAGTGCTGAAGAATTGATGCTTTTGAACTGTGGTGTTGGAGAAGACTCTTGAGAGTCCCTTGGACTGCAAGGAGATCCAACCAGTCCATTCTGAAGGAGATCAACCCTGGGATTTCTTTGGAAGGAATGATGCTAAAGCTGAAACTCCAGTACTTTGGCCACCTCATGCAAAGAGTTGACTCATTGGAAAAGACCCTGATGCTGGAGGGATTGGGGGCAGGAGGAGAAGGGGACAACCGAGGATGAGATGGCTGGATGGCATCACGGACTCGATGGACACCAGTCTGAGTGAACTCCAGGAGTTGGTGATGGACAGGGAGGCCTGGCGTGCTGCGATTCATGGGGTCCTAGAGTCAGACATGACTGAGCGACTGAACTGAACTGCCATAAATTGACTTGAATCCGCCATGAGTGTACATGTGTTAAAGAGAGTTTTCTACCCTCTTGGAATAATCAATGGTGAAGGGAAGCCTGGCATCCTTATTCTTCTAATAGTTCCATCAGGTAGTATCTGGAGTTGGACCTGAGATGCACAACCTTGTTTATGTGAGGAGCCTATAAGCTTTTCCTTATGAGCCAGAGCTTCCAGCATGACTTATGGGTCCCCAGAGGAAGCAGGGAGGCTGATGTGTGGGACGGATGGTGTTCCATGGCCCAGACACTCAGAAGTCGGTCCCCAAACCAGCTCTGACCCACTAGAGTTGGTCACCACTCTTGTAAGTGACTTCTCAGTGTGAAACTCAAAGAAGACGTGTATGTGCCCTCTCTGGGTCGATGAGGTCATCTTCCTGCGGATGAAGATGACACAGAAAGAACCCCTCAGAGCTTGGCCTTGTCACCCCACAGTACGCATGAATGGCTGTGAGGGGTCCACCTAGGAGGCTGCTTGGGGGAGACTGTACCACTAGGGTGCCTGTAGAAGCGAGTCTTGTGAATCCTGAAGACATGACTCATGACCGTGTGACACGTAGGACAGTGTCGACTGACACGGAAGAAGGCCCAGAGCAAATTTGTTCTCCATTCCCAGAGCAGGATGCTGAGCACCAGTGTCTCCTGGTTTTGGGGGGAATGTCAGTGCAAGGACAGCATGGGAAGGAGAGCATCTCAGCACATTCTCACAGCACATGCGTCACGTACGTAGACGCAAAGTGGCTCGAGAAGGAGGATGCAGAGCTCAGTCGTAATTGAGGGGCATGGGTCAGAGCACTTTCTTCCTCTTTCTTTTGTCCCAGTGTGACTCGAGTCTGCACTCAGCCCGTTAGAAGATTCTCCCCTGACCCTATGGATTCCACAATTTACACCTTCAGCAGGCGTTTTTTGAATGATGGGCATTAAGTTGGATTCCACAGTAACAAATGCTGTGACTTAAGCTCTGCTTAAGCCCCAGGACTGGAAAAGGTCAGTTTTCATTCCATTCCTAAAGAGAAGCAATGCCAAAGAATGCTCAAACTACTGCACAATTGCACTTATCTCACACATTAGTAAAGTGATGCTCAAAATTCTCCAAGCCAGGCTTCAACAGTAAGTGAACCATGAACTTCCAGATGTTCAACCTTGATTTAGAAAAGGCAGAGGAACCAGAGATCAAATTGCCAACATCCGTTGGCTCATGGAAAAAGCAAGAAAGTTCAAGAAAAACATCTATTTCTGCTTTATTGACTATGCCAAAGCCTTTGACTGTGTGGACCACAACAAACTGTGGAAAATTCTGAAAGGGATGGGAATACCAGACCACCTGACCTGCCTCTTGAGAAATCTGTATGCAGGTCAGGAGGCAACAGTTAGAACTGGACATGAAACAACAGACTGGTTCCAAATTAGGGAAAGGAGTACGTCAAGGCTGTATATTGTCACCCTGCTTATTTAACTTATATGCAGAGTACATCATGAGAAATGCTGGGCTGGATGAAGCACAAGCTGGAATCAAGACTGCTTGCAAAAATATCAATAACCTCAGATATGCAGATGACACCACACTTATGGCAGAAAGCGAAGAAGAACTAAAGAGCCTCCTGATGAAAGTGAAAGAGGAGAGTGAAAAAGTTGGCTTAAAGCTCAACATTCAGAAAACTAAGATCATGGCATCTGGTCCCATCACTTCATGGCAAATAGATGGGGAAACAGTGACAGACTATTTTCTTGGGTGCCAGAATCACTGAAGATGGTGACTGCAGCCATGAAATTAAAAGAAAAAACTTGTGACCACCCTAGATAGCATATTAAAAAGCAGAGACATTACTTTGCCGTCAAAGGTCCATCTAGTCAAAGCTATGGTTTTTCCAGTAGTCATGTGTGGATGTGAGAGTTGGACTATAAAGAAAGCCGAGTGCTGAAGAATTGATGCTTTTGAACTGTGGTGTTGGAGAAGACTCTTGAGAGTCCCTTGAACTACAGGGAGATCCAACCAGTCCATCCTAAAGGAGATCAGTCCTGAATAGTCATTGGAAGGACTGATGTTGAAGCTGAAACTCCAATACTTTGGCCACCTGATGTGAAGAGCTGACTCATTTGAAAAGACCCTGATGCTGGGAAAGATTGAAAGCAGAAGGAGAAGGGGGCGACAGAGGATGAGCTGGTCGGATGGCATCACCAACTCAATGGACATGAATTTGAGTGAACTCCAGGAGTTGGTGATGGACAGGGAGGCCTAGTGTGCTGCGGTTCATGGGGTCGCAAAGAGTCGGACACGACTGAACGACTGAACTGAACTGAAGCCCTGCTGTGTGTTGATGTCACTCCCTAACCTTTTAACCCAAATCTCCTTCCTGGGAGTCACCCCACAAATACCGATGTGTCATCGCTGGTTTTCCTGCTGCGTCCACTCTTGGGTCATCGGTGGGTTGGCAAACACTGGCCCTTTCAGTGTCTCCCTGCTCTCAGCCCCTCCAGCTGCTCAGCATTCACAATACCCCTTTCATCCCAGAAGGTCGTCACTGTGCCAAGCACGTAGGAAGCCCGGAGGTGGCGTTGTCCTCTACCTGTCAGAGCAGATCCACACACAGAGGAATACTTTTCTTCTGTCAGACGTGAACAGGGGCGACCCTTGGATGTGGCATGATGCAGTCATAAGGGGTCATGGGAATGGGGCAGAAATGTGTGTTTCTCACAGTCTGCTCTCTGGCAGTCACAAGTTCCAGGGCTTTCCATGAAGACACTCCCTTTCCCCCAAGTGCAGCTGTGCGCATTCCTATGCTGTGGGAGGAGCACAGCGTCCTCTGTCTCGTAAGGCAGAAGGCAGGTTGGGAAGCACGTGGAGACTTCTGATGCCCTAGGAAATGGAGCCGGGGGCCTTTTGGACTGTTTAGCAGAACAGATTTTGAGGTCAAGAAAATGATTTTTATTTTGCCAGAAAAATCTCATGTGAGGAACCTCTACTTTCTTGCTCTAATGGATTTTTGCCCAATATGATGGGAGTGATTAAACTGACTAATTTGCATATTTGTAGGAAATAAAAATTAAGTCAAGAATTTTTCATTGGGTTGTTCCCTTTAGCAACTTTAAAAATAACTTCACTTGAATTCAGTGCTGTTTTCTTGCGGTTATATAAAGCTTAATATTTCTTAAAAATTATACCACTCTCCATCACATCTGATTTTTTGAGTGAATTGAGTCTTCAAAACACCCAGTTTATCTCTTGTTGAAGCTTAGAGGCCTCATTGCTTGAATTTGGGTAAAACCTGTCTGCAGAAGCAGGTTCCTAAAGTTGAGTCCTCCTCTGTCCTCTGACTTCCATCAGCTGCCCTTCTTCCTTTGCGGACCCTGAGCTACATTTCCCACGGTAACTTTCAATCACAGGCACTCACCCACTTTTCCTTTCCCAAGTTTCAGAAGGCAGCCTCTCCTTGGAGTTTATGAGAACGTTATATAAAGTGATATAATTGTGAGACCATCCATATCAAGTCAGGTGCTCTACCCCCCGGCCCCCACCCCGTGCACTGGAGTCTGGAACTTGCCACTCCCGCCTCGTCTTACTCTCTCCTCCCAGAAGAGTGCGTGTGTGTTTGCTGAGCTGCCTGGTTTCAGGTGCGGGCTCGCTCCCTCCCAGTGCTTCGTGAGGTGTGGGGCAGGCACTGTTCATTCATCTCACCATGCACAGGCATTTCCCGAGTGCCTCCTGTGTACTCTAAGTGTGGAAGTTCAACGGAGAATAGAACTCACTGGGAGAACATTAAACCAGACAAGTAAACATGAATTTGGGAGTGTTTGGAGAGAAACGAGACGGAACAAGTGGTCTGTTCACGGCTACCAAGCTTGACAGTAGGGATATATGAGGGGATGAGGGGCAGGCAGTTGGAATGACTGAGAGGAGAGCAGAGGAATTGGCCACAGAGTGTCCTGAGGCAGGACACTGCTCTGTGTGGTCAGTGAGCAGCAGGAAGGCCCAGGGTTTGAGCAGAGAGATGTGGGAGTTGGGGGTGGTCTCAGAGGAGACCTGTCAGCAAGGTAGTAGCATGGACTTGTGGTGAAGCCTCTGGGAGGACCTCAGGTGACATGGGAGACCGTTGAAGGTTTCGAGCAGAGAAATGATTCCATTTTACTTAGCCAAAACCTTACCCTGAGGCAAAGGGCTTAGACGACCAGGAAGTCAGAGGCCACAGTCCCCTCACTTCTGACACCGACTGCAAGTTCAGGGCCTGTAAACCTCCATCAAGTTTAAGAAGTCCCTAGAAGGACTCACTGAGAATTGCATATTTACAGTTATGATTTAATGCAGAGAAAACACAGACCAAGGTCAGCCACGGGAAGGTGTGTGTAGGACAGGGTCTTGGAGATGCACCGTGAAGGGAGCCTCTGCTGCCCTCTCCCTTTGGAACCAGGACTCTGCCAGCATCTGTGTGTGATGGCCAGTCACCCAGAAGAACCTCAGCCTCAGTGTGCGGAGCTGTTACTGGGACCCTGTTTCATAGGCATGACTAACTGTCCTCATGGCACAGCTGTCCATAAATCTGCTGCTGCAGGCCCTGGGGCCCATACCTTACACCATCTTGTTACTGCCTGTCTGGCTCAAGGCTCCAGACAGTTGCAGATCACTCTCAGGAGGTGAAGACCAAGACCAGACCTCTTCGGGGGCAGAGTGAGATTCTTCCCTGCTTGTCTGTCTGCTGTGTTAGGTAGTGGCTGCTGAATCTCAGGCAGTGCCGCAAGTCTTGACTCAAAGCTTCTCAAGCATTTCAACTTCTCTTGAAGGAAATGAATTCTTCTACTTTGGTAAGAAGTCTGTTAATTGGTAATATGTCGAGTTTGGGTAAAGCCTGGCTGTAGAAGCCGGGCTCCCAAAGTGGCATCCTTGTCTGTCCTTTGACTTCCATCAACTGCCCTTCTTCCTTTGCTGACTCATTGGAAAAACACTAAGCAGAGTGTTGAAGGTTTAGGCAGTTCCTAAAGAAGTGATTTTATCTCAGACTTTGGCAGTGTTATTATTACAGGAAAATATTAATTATCCTGATGCCCCATCACTTTGGTCCAGAGGAATATTAATTATCCTGATGCCCCATAACTTTGGTCCAGGGGAAGATGCAGAGGGCTGTTGCCGTGATTGATCATTTAGTGAGTGGTCCCCTGAACACCCGTCTGCGTTCACCACACTGTGTGTCTTCCAAACATTTGGGTTACAAATAGCAGATATTTGAAGACTACTGGAACTGTTGGCACCAAAGCCCTCCAAAAGTCCTTCAAACACTGCTGATGTCCAGGAGCACATAGACCAGGGAAGACTTCCCAAACTTTGAAAATCAAAACCAGAAGAAGCATCTTTTGTTGCTGTTGAGCATCAGCTGTGAGTGATGAATGTTTCCAGAGAAGCGCCTTATCCCAGAACCCAGAGTGTAATTATGAGGGAGCAGAGTACAGGGGTGCCCTGTGTGCTAGGGAGACGGACCTGCCTCAAGAATGGGTAACGTGTGCACACACTGCACTCAGAATTGGCAGCAGCCATGGGGTACACTGAATAGAGACCTCAGATGGTGAAAAGGGGATTCCTGCCTGGTAGAGGCCAGAAGAAAAGCATTTGCTGGGTTCCTCCTGAAATGAGAGCTAAAACAAAAGTCACGTGTAAAAGTTGTGGTACCTTCTGAGGTAATTCACACAATTGATTTGCCTGAGAGAGACCTGTGGACCATTTGGAACAGTGTGTTAAAGCCAATTTTTGTTTCCATTAGAATCTAAATGTAAGACCTTCCCTCTTCTCTTCCGTCTCCCTCCCATGGTTTCTCATTCTTGCCCAGTTTCCTAGTTTATTGTATTTCATACTGAATCTTCAAAAACTGTTGAACAATAAAATGACCCACAAAGAGGGCTGAGCTGGGGCAACTGACTCAGCCTCTCCTAGGCGTCCTCTGGACAAGCTGCTGTTGGTGACAGCAGAGTGTTATCCATGTGCAGTGCTGGAGAGGATTAAATATTTATGGTGGCGATCCACACCAGATGGGAGAATTGGGAACAATCCCTCATTTTGCTGGGAAAGCAACCTGCAGTCTCTAAATCCCACAACCTGAGCACAAATAGCTCTTGGCTCAGGGACACCAGCTGGGCCCTCCCGCCTCCCCTGTGTGGACATAGATACTCGGGAGCTGAGCTCGGCCCTGACTTGGGTGTGACGGTAGATCTCAGTAATGCCTCAGCAAGCTACAGCCTGTGGGACTGCCCTCAAATCTCTGTTAGGGGTCTTCAGAGAAAAACCATATTCTAGAAGAGATTCCTCTGTAGGCCATGAATTATGAGGCCTGTCGGATGGAACAGTCCTCAGGGGCACTCACTTGGTAGGTTTGAATCTATCCTGTACTTTTACAGCTGGTTTGTTTCTTGGACTTCCAAGATTTACAAATTGCAAGTATGCTTGTAAAGTGGTGGAATCTACTTGCACATTTGTTTCTAACTATTGACTGTTGGGAGATAGTAAAATTCAAATATTTGCATTAACTTTAGAAATCAAAGGTCAGTTCGGGGAACATTTCTTGGTGTTATTCCCATAATACTTGAAGGTTGAACACATCCATGATTTTCTTCCCTGATTTCTTGTTATCACATTCCTATATAAGTCATCTGAGCATAAAAAGGTTTTCATTAACAGTTTCTCAGTACCTATTAATTATATCTGATGTTAGAAGTTCAATTAGTTCAATTTTAAATTTTTTGAGTTTCTAAACAGCTAAACAGCTTTTTTTTCCTCTTGTAAATTATTTATACTTACTTTTAATATGATAATAATATGCCATATTTTCTTCCAACAGCCTAGACCCCAGGCCTGAAACAGTGTTCTTTGCCAAAATAATGCAAAATTTAATCTTGTTGCTCAATGGCATTATGACAAGAAAAATGCCATATATGTACTTTTACTTTCCTCAAGCATACAGATGGTGGTAAAGGAGTATATTAGCTCTTTGGAAGCAAAGCTTAGAGTCAAGGTGGTCTTGGTAGAGTTAGCAACAGAGGAAATGAGAAAATCATTCCTGAAACACAATGTCAATCATTTCTCATGCAAAAATCATTTAAGTTGCTCTCTGTGGTTTATGTCCTTTTAGCCTTAGTTGAATGATACTAATATACTCTTCTGGAGGGATTTTAGAAGTTCTCCTTTAGGTTCTGTTATCAGAGTTATATCTGTATTGAAAAGCTTATTTATACTTGTTCATACAATTTTTATTATCTTTTCCAGGGAAGAGAAAACTTGGGACTTAAGTTCTATCTATAATATTTTATTTTTCAATAGTAAAACCCCTAAACAATATTATAAAATGACATTCAATAGAGGTGGGTGGAATGATGAGTACATAGGTTTTTATTGTGTTTATTCTTATTAAATTTATGCTTATTAGATTATTTCAAGGATGGCTTCTGGCTTATATGTTCGTGGCGGCAGAAATTTTCTATACTCTCTAATGTTTTTATCTTGAGCTATAAATATAATCCAGCTTTACTCTGAGCAGTTAACATGTTTTTGAATACAGAAAATATAATACAACTAAAAATGACTTAAAGAAAATATCAAAGTCATTATTCCACGTGACGATAAGCCTAGTGGTAGAGTGGCTTTAAATTGGGTGAACAGAGCTGGCGGCCACCTCCTCAGTGCCCAGGATCTTTCCAGCCTGCTTTGCTGCCACCAGCCTGCCTTTCATCCTTCCTCTTCCACGGCTTGCAGTTTGCACAGATGGCAGTTTTTGGCGTCACACGCAAGCACAGAAGGAGCAGGTGTGGGGACAGGCAGCAGGCGGTGTCCAGCCGCGAGAAGACGCACGCCTAGCAACACTGACGGAAAAGCGGGTTCTTCCCGCCTGTGTTTCTCTCCTGAAGCCCCGCAGCTGGCCTGCTCCCTCATGACTCATTGGCTGAAGTTGGGCCACACGCTCCTGCCCTCATCAGCACCCGCAAAGGCAGAGCCTGACCCTGTGCCCCAAGGCCGGAGTGCGAGGCCGCCAGCTCTGCCGTGTGGGCATCAGGGAAAGTCTCTGTGGACCAGGAAAACCAGGCGGGGTCTTGGTGGGCTGCCAGCAGGGCTTCCCACCTGCGTGGCGCTGGCTCCACACGGAGCAGAAGGTAGGTGGCTGCAGGCTGGAGTCAAGACCTCTGTCTACGCTTCTTCCTAGTGACTCCAGGCACACTTGGTCCTACTCGAACCTGGAGCCCATATGTAACCGTGTCCTCTTGGGACCTTGGAACACTGGGATTCATGAAATCCGAAATGAAAGGCTCAAGCTTGTTCCGTTTATTTATTTTCCACGGGCTTTTATAGCTGTTTAATAGCCATTGTGTGTATTCTGACGTTTTAAGTTTGTTGCTTTTTGACTCTTCTTTCTTTCTTTCTTGGTCAGGGTTTGTCGCTGCCTTTCCTCAAACGCGCTCAAGAAAAGAGAAGACCGTGCCCACTGTTCCTTTCCTGGGCCTAAATGTTTGTGTGTGCACCTGGGCCAAGCATGTCTTGTCCCCAAGCCTCCTTAACAACAGGTAGTTGTTTCCCTTAATGTGTCTACAAAGCCCTAGATGAGAAGGGGAGGAGGGACCCAAGGTTAGTCTTTTTTGACCTGTGGATTAAGCATTGGTTGTGGTTTCCTTAGAGAGGAATCCTCAGTTCAGTCGCTCAGTTGTGTCCGACTCTTTGCGACCCCATGAATCGCAGCACGCCAGGCCTCCCTGTCCATCACCATCTCCCGGAGTTCACTCAGACTCACGTCCATCGAGTCCATGATGCCATCCAGCCATCTCATCCTCGGTCGTCCCCTTCTCCTCCTGCCCCCAATCCCTCCCAGCATCAGAGTCTTTTCCAATGAGTCAACTCTTCGCATGAGGTGGCCAAAGTACTGGAGTTTCAGCTTTAGCATCATTCCTTCCAAAGAAATCCCAGGGCTGATCTCCTTCAGAATGGACTGGTTGGACCTCCTTGCAGTCCAAGGGACTCTCAGGAGTCTTCTCTAACACCACAGTTCAAAAGCATCCGTTCTTCGGCGCTCAGCCTTCTTCACAGTCCAACTCTCACATCAATACATGACCACAGGAAAAACCATAGCCTTGACTAGACGGACCTTAGTCGGCAAAGTAATGTCTCTGCTTTTGAATATGCTGTCTAGGTTGGTCATAACTTTCCTTCCAAGGAGTAAGCGTCTTTTAATTTCATGGCTGCAGTCACCATCTGCAGTGATTTGGGAGCCCAAAAAATGAAGTCTGACACTGTTTCCACTGTTTCCCTGTCTATTTCCCATGAAGTGATGGGACTGGATGCCATGATCTTCGTTTTCTGAATGTTGAGTTTTAAGCCAACTTTTTCACTCTCCTCTTTTACTTTCATCAAGAGTCTTTTTAGCTCCTCTTCACTTTCTGCCATAAGGGTGGTGTCATCTGCATATCTGAGGTTATTGATATTTCTCCCAGAAATCTTGATTCCAGCTGGTGTTTCTTCCAGTCCAGCTTTTCTCATGATGTACTCTGCATATAAGTTAAATAAGCAGGGTGACAATATACAGCCCTGATGTACTCCTTTTCCTATTTGGAACCAGTATGTTGTTCCATGTCCAGTTCTGACTGTTGCTTCCTGACCTGCATACAGATTTCTCAAGAGGCAGGTCAGCTGGTCTGGTATTCCCATCTCTTGAAGAATTTTCCAGTTTCTTGTGATCCACACAGTCAAAGGCTTTGGCCTAGTCAATAAAGCAGAAGTAGATGTTTTTCTGGAACTCTCTTGCTTTTTCTGTGATCCAGCAGATGTTGGCAATTTGATCTCTGGTTCCTCTGCCTTTTCTAAACCCAGCTTGAACATCAGGGAGTTCACGGTTCACGTATTACTGAAGCCTGGCTTGGAGAATTTTGAGCATTACTTTACTAGCATGTGAGATGAGTGCAATTGTGTGGTAGTTTGAGCATTCTTTGGCATTGCCTTTCTTTGGGATTGGAATGAAAACTGACCTTTTCCAGTCCTGTGGCCACTGCTGAGTTTTCCAAATGTGCTGGCATATTGAGTGCAGCACTTTCACAGCATCATCTTTCAGGTTTTGAAACAGCTCAACTGGAATTCCATTGCCTCCACTAGCTTTGTTCGTAGTGATGCTTTCTAAGGCCCGCTTGACTTCACATTCCAAGATGTCTGGCTCTAGATTAGTGATCACATCATCATGATTATCTGGGTCGTGAAGATCTTTTTTGTACAGTTCTTCAGTGTATTCTTGCCACCTCTTCTTAATATCTTCTGCTTCTGTTAGGTCCATACCATTTCTCTCCTTTATCGAGCCCATCTTTGCATGAAATGTTCCCTTGATATCTCTAATTTTCTTGAAGAGATCTCTAGTCTTTCCCATTCTGTTGTTTTCCTCGATTTCTTTGCATTGATCGCTGAAGAAGGCTTTCTTATCTCTTCTTGCTATTCTTTGGAACTCTGCATTCAGATGCTTATATATTTCCTTTTCTCCTTTGCTTTTTGCCTCTCTCCTTTTCACAGCTATTTGTAAGGCCTCCCCAGACAGCCATTTTGCTTTTTTCCATTTCTTTTCCATGGGGATAAATCCTAAAACACGTTTATTGACAGTGCTCACAGGGGCTCACTGAGATGGAAATCAACAGGGAAACCACCCTTGGGTACCAGAGGTCCCTGTGAGAAAGACACTTTAGAAGTAAAAGGTAAGATCACGTATAATGAGGACAAAGGGCATTCGGATGTCAGTAAGTGGCCTGATTAATTTTTATAACCTAATTCCTGGGAACTGACCATGGCTCAGATCATGAACTCATTGCAGAATTCAGGCTTAAGTTGAAGAAAGTAGGGAAACCACTAGGCCATGACCTAAATCTAATCCCTTATGATTATACAGTGGAGATGATGAATAGATTCAAGGGATTAGACCTGGGAGACAGAGTACCTGAGGAACTATGGATGGAGGTTCATAACACTATACAGGAGTGGTAACTAAAACCATCCCCAAGAAAAAGATGCAAGAAGGCAAAGTGGTTGTCTGAGGAGGCCTTATAAATAGCTGAGAAAAGAGAAGTGAAAAGCAAAAGAAAAATGGAAAGATACACCCAACTGAGTGCAGAGTTCCGGAGAATAACAAGGAGATACAGGAAGGCCTTCTTAAATGAACTGTGCAAAGAAATAGAAGAAAACAATAGAATGGGAAAGGCTAGAGATTTTTTTTAAAAATTGGAGATATCAAGGGAACATTTCATGCAAGGATGGACATGAAAAAGGACGGAAATGGTAAGGACCTAACAGAAGCAGAAGAGATTGAAAAGAAGTAGCAAGAATACACAGAAAAACTATTCAAAAAAGGTCTTAATGACCCAGATAACCACGATGGTGTGGTCACTCACCTAGAGCCAGACATCCTGGAATGTGATGTCAAGTGGGCCTTGGGAAGCATCACTATGAACAAACCTAGAGGAAATGTGGGAATTCCAGGTGACCTGTTTCAAATCCTAAAAGATGATGCTGTGAAAGTGCTGCACTCAATATGCCAGCACATTTGGAAAACTCAGCAGTGGCCACAGGACTGGAAAAGGTCAGTTTTCATTCCAATCCCAAAGAAAGGCAATGCCAAAGAATGCTCAAACTACCGCACAATTGCGCTCATCTCACACACTAGCAAAGTAATGCTCAAAATTCTCCATGCAGAGCTTCAATAGTGCATGAACTGAGAATTTCCAGATATTCAAGCTGGATTTAGAAAAGACAGAGGAACCAGAGATCAAATTGCCAACACCTGATGGATCATAGATAAAGCAAGAGAGTTCCAGAAAAACATCTACTTCTGCTTTATTGACTATGCCAAAGACTTTGTGGACCACAACAAACTGTGGGAAGTTCTTCAAGAGATGAAAATACCAGATCACCTTTCCTGCCTCCTGAGAAACCTGTGTGCAGGTCAAGAAGCAACAGTTAGAACCAGACATAGAACAATGTACTGGTTCCAAATTGGCAAAGGAGTATGTCAAGGCTGTAGACAGTCACCCTGCTTATTTAACTCATATGCAAAGTACATCATGAGAAATGCTGGGCTGGATAAAGCACAAGCTGAAATCAAGATTGCTGGGAGAAATATCAATAACCTCAGATATGCAGATGACACCACCTTTATGTCAGAAAGTGAAGAAGAACTAAGGAGCCTCTTGATGCAAGTCAAGAGGAGAGTGAAAATTTGACTTAAAACTCAACATTCAAAAAATTAAGATTATGGCATCTGGTCCCATCACTTCATGGGAAGTAGACGGGGAAACAGTGGAAACAGAGAGAGACTTTATTTTATTTGGCTCCAAAATCAATGCGGATGGTGACTGCAGCCGTGAAATTAAAAGACGCTTGCTCCTTGGAAGAAAAGCTATGACCACCCTAGACATCATATTAAAAAGCAGAGACATTACTTTGCCAACAAAGGTCCATCTAATCAAATGTATGTTTTTTCCAGTAGTTGTGTATGGATATGAGAGTTGGACCATAAAGAAAGCTGAGCACTAAAGAATTGATGCTTTTGAACCGTGGTGTTGGAGAAGCCTCTTGAGAGTCCCTTGGACTGCAAGGAGATCCAACCAGTCCATCCTAAAGGAAATCAGTCCTGAATATTCACTGGAAGAACTGATGCTGAAGCTGAAACTCCAATACTTTGGCCACCTGATGTGAAGAACTGACTCATTGGAAAAGACCCTGATGCTGGGAAAGATTGAAGGCAGAAGGAGAAGGGGACGACAGAGGATGAGGTGGTTGATGGCATCACTGACTCAATGGACATGAATTTGAGTAAGCTCTGAGTGTTGGTGATGGACAGGGAAGCCTGGTGTGATGCAGTCCATAGGGCTGCAGAGTCAGATGCGCCTGAGCGACTGAACCAAACAATTACATCAGCCGTGTACACCTTTTGAGAATTCAAAATCCCTAAAAGAAAAGGTCGATTTATTATGATTGGGAACAAAGTGAGCGGGGTTTCTTCCTCTCTTCTCTGAAAATGTGACTTCAGTGTGGCTTTATGGAGCCTTGGCCGCTGTGTCTGCTGAGTGTCAGGGACTCTCAGGCACGTGGCACCCCCGTGTGAGCTGGCAAAGGGCCGCGCAAAGAGCCGCTGCAGGGGCGTGCAGTGCACACCCAGCGTCCGCTCGGCACCCACAGCCCACCTCTCGGCTCATCTGCTCCATGCCCGTTTTTCATCACCCTATCTCCTGCTGTCCGTCAGGCCCCTGGATCGACACCACAGTGCATCTGCCCCATTCTGACTCTGTTCTCCTTCAGAACGTTGACCTCTGGCCTTTGCCAAAAGGCTCCCTGCCTGGGTCTTCTGGACAAGCATTAGTGGGTCCTGTGACTTGTCCTGCATTCACCTCTAGGACCCTGCCCCACTGTGGCTGCCACTTGTTCAGCTGTTAAACAGAAGAGGTGGTGCAGGTAGGGTTTTACACTTGGCAATTTAAATTTAGGTCAAGGTACTAATACAAATTTGTTTGCTGGACTTGTCATAAAACTAGTACCAGATTATCCTCTAGTCTTTGGCAATTCCAGAGCTGACAGTGAGTGAAGTAAGTGGAGCCTTGGGTTACAGATCAGGTAATCCCATCGTAAGTGCTAATCTCTTGTGAACACTACTTGTGGGTGATTCCTTTCCTCTGCATGTGACGAAGAGTTCCTGAGTACTTACAGATGAAAGTGACTTTGGATCAGCCCCAAAGAAGGCTTTGTGAACCAGTTGGGTGTGTAGGACAGTCACCGAATGTGCAGGTGACTGGGACTCTGTGCAGCCCCTGAAGATGCGTCAAGAGATAAAGCATTCCACGCTGCACACCCGCAGCTGTTCTGAGTCTTCACGTGAGATTGTTAAGGTCAAGCTCTGAAAAATCTTCCTGGAAACCAGTTAATACATTTTTGTTTTTGTATTGAACCAGAATTTCCCATACATGTTTGGCCCTAGGGCCCATCATTAATATTTTGGGTTGTGTGTTAATATCACCAAGAATCAGTCTTCCTGGAGCACGTTTTGACAGTCATACCCTAACCTAGTGGGCTTCCCTAGTGGCTAAGATGGTAAAAATCTGCCTGGAATGTGAGAGGCCTGGGATCGATCCCTGGGTAGGGAAGATCTCATGGAGAAGGGAATGGCAAATCATTCCAGTATTCTTGCCTGGAGAGTTTCAAGGACAGAGGAGCCTGGTGGACCACGGCTCATGGAGTCGCACAGAGTTGAACACGACTGATTAACACCACACCACCACCACGCTAACCTAGTAAGTTATGTGTGAACCAAACGTGAAGCCTTTGACACTGTAATCTGTTCGAGTTTCTCTCAGAAGCTGACGGAACCAAGAGGAGAATGTCTGCATGGCCCCACTGTCTCAGAAGCTGACAGAACTGAGAGGAGTGTGTCTGAATTTCCCCACTGTGTCCAGAAGCTGACTGACCTGAGAGGAGCATGTCTGCGTGGCCCGCACTGCCTTAGAAGCTGAGTGAAGGAGAGGAGCATGTCTGCATGGCCCCACACTCTCAGCAGCTGAGAGAGCTGAGAGAAGCATATCTTCATGAACCGCACTGTCTCTAGCTGCTGACTGACCTGAGAGGAGCATGTCTGCTTGGGCCCCTGTCTCCAGAAGCTGACTGACCTGAGAGGAGCTTACTTCATGGCCCTCACTGTCTCCAGAAGCTGACGGACCTGAGAGGAGCATGTCTGCGTGGCCCACACTGTCTCCAGCTGTACCATCACCACGGGAATTGCCTAAGACTAAAAGGTCAGAGAAGAGCAAGTTTGTCATTAATATTCACGGATGACCTCCCATCATTCTGAATGACCTCCCCATGACCTTGGATGAGGTACAGGTTGGCGGGTATTTGCTAGCGTGTGACTCTCCTGGTGTTTGAACCCCACCAGTGTTGGCAAAGCTGGATCTTCATCTGGAGGAAGTGCTTGGAGCTTGTGCTCTGGGATGACAGCAGCGTGCCAACATCCAGGCTTCTGCGGCCGAAACGAACCAGTTTTCCTCGTCGCCCCTGATGGCTGTGTTCCTTCTCCACCTGGGTGGTTCTGTTTTGTCCGGGATCATAACTACATGTCTGTTCCCCTGTAATCCACCTCCTGAGACTATCACACCCACATACTTTAGTTAACTATTATATGTTTTCACGATTAATCCTTTATTTTTTGACCAAGGGGAGTTTTCTAGCACATTGTCTATTACCGACCCATTCTCTGTTATAACCACAAATTTATGGCTTTTCACAAATGCTTAACTGAGTGTAACCATTTGTTTTCCTCAAGTCACTGAAGGCCTCAAAGAGGTGATGTATTTAGTATCTCCAGACTTATTGAAAGTCACCCCTCAGCACCAGTGCCAACAACCAAACCAAAATTAACAGAAGGCTGTTTGGGGTCCTCTTGCATTCTCCTGCTCGACATTCGGAAGCAGCCACTCCACGAGACGCCTTATTAGATCATTTAGGAATAATAGAGACATCAGATCTGCGTCCTAGGAGCACCTGGTGTGTAAGGGGCATGGAAAGAGCAAGAGAGAGGTTAGTAGCCACTTGCTTAACAAAGTAGAAAAGCTTCCTTCTTAAGAAAGGTCATGCTTTCCGTCAACATTTCTGGTTTTGCTCTGTCTTTATCAAGATACTTTTACCTTTTTTAAAAATTGAGATATAGTTGATTTACAGTGTTATGTTAATTTCTGCTATACACAAAGCGATTCAGTTAAATATACATTCTTTTTAAAAAATGCTCTTTTCCATTATGTTTTGTCACAGAATATTGAGTATATTCCCCTGTGCCATCCAGCAGGACCTTGTTTATCCATTCTGTATATAATAGTTCACATCTGCTAACCCCAGACTCCCACTCCATCCCTTTCCCACCCCACTTTTGCCTTGTTCTAATGACAGAGTTAATTAATCCAGTTTCCCCTCTCTTTTGTTCTAGAGTTGCCAGTTTTATTTACTAACTTTGATGCACCATGACTTATAGTGTCACCAAACCATTTAGTGACAAGTCTCCCCAGTATCTAGAATCCTACATTTTTTCCTTACCAGACTTTAGCTCAAACATCCTGGAATTGGCTACAACTCTGCAAGTTGGGTCAGTTGTGCGTCAACTGTCTGAGAAGAGAAAGCGAAGCAAGGTTTCCGTGAGAACACAAAGGAAGAATCATTTCTGGGAATCTGTGTGTCCTGTACACTCTCAGGCAATTAATAGACCACAGGCAGGTGCAAACACAGACAAAAATATGTTTGAATGATATGTTGACTTCTCGGCACTTTATGATTTCCTTTATCTTTCCTTCCGTTTCACTTGGTGTTCCTTTTCTAGTTCTTGACATGAAGGCTTAGACAATATTTCTCAGCTTTCCCCCTAGTGTCTGTGCTACAGAAACAAGAGTTTCTCCTACCGCTCACTGGTTTCAGCAAATGAGTTTGACTGTGTTTTCAACAACTTTTAAAAAATTGATATACAACAAATTGCACCAAATACAATAAATATACTTTGCAAAGTAACAAAATTCCTAAAGAATACCTTAAAAAAATCTACACCAAATCTTGTACTTAGAGGTGAAGCTCATTTCATTATTCAAAGCTCATTTCCTCCACTGAGGTAATGACAAGCCTTGTCTACTGACCCTGAACAAAATGTTAACTCTGCAAAAGCCAGCGTCCCTTGGACCCAGTTAATTCGGGTCAAAATTCTAACAGACATTTGATTAATTAACTTATTAATTTATTTAATTGGAGTATAGTTGATTTACAGTATTAGTTTCAGATGTACAACATAATGATTCAGTGTTTTTGTAGATTAAACTTTATTTAAAGATATTACAAAATAATATGAGATGGCTGGATGGCATCACGGACTCGATGGACATGAGTTTGGGTGAACTCCGGGAGTTGGTGATGGACAGGGAGGCCTGGCGTGCTGCAATTCATGGGGTCGCAAAGAGTCGGACACGACTGAGTGACTGAACTGAACTGAACTGAACACAATAACAGCGATATTCCTGGTGCTGCATGACACGTCTATGCTGCTTCTCTGTCTTGTACGTAAGAGTAGGGTCCCCCCAACTTGCTCTTCCCCTCCTTTCTAGTTTGTTTAAAAATTGCAAGTTCTCTATATCTGTGTCTCTTTCTGTTTTGTTATATTCATTTGCTTGTTTTATTTTTTAAATTTCACATATAAGTGTTATCGTACAGTATTTGTCTTTTGCTGCCTGACATTTCATTTAGCACAATACCCTCCAGGTCCCTGCATGTGGTTGCAAATGACATTATTTTATTTTATTTCCCCAAAGAAAAGCAAGGAGAGAGAAGAAAACCTTAAGTGAACACTGCAAAGAAATAAAGGAAAACAAAATAATGGGAAAGACCAGAGATGTCTTCAAGAAAATTAGAGATACCAAGGGAACATTTCATGCAAAGATGGGCTCGATAAAGGACAGAAATTGATTGGACCTAACAGAAGCAGAAGATATTAAGAAGAGGTGGCAAGAATACACAGAACTGTACAAAAAAGATCTTCATGACCCGGATAATCACAATGGTGTGATCACTCATCTAGAGCCAGACATGCTGGAATGTGAAGTCAAGCGGGCCTTAGAAAGCATTACTACGAACAAAGCTAGTGGAGGTGATGGAATTCCAGCTGAACTATTTCAAATCCTGAAAGATGATGCTGTGAAAGTGCTGCACTCAATATGCCAGCAAATTTGGAAAACTCAGCAGTGGCCACAGGACTGGAAAAGGTCAGTTTTCATTCCAATCCCAAAGAAAGGCGATGCCAAAGAATGCTCAAATTACCACACAGCTGCACTCATTTCACATGCTAGCAAGGTAATGCTCAAAATCCTTCAAATTAGGCCTCAGCAGTATGTGAACCGAGAACTTCCAGATGTTCAAGCTGGGTTTAGAAAAGGCAGAGGAACCAGACATCAAATTGCCAACATCAGTTGGATCATAGAAAAAGCAAGGGAATTCCAATAAAACGTCTGTTTGTTTCATTGACTACACTAAAGCCTTTGACTGTGTGGATCACAACAAACTGTGCAAAATTCTTCAAGAGATGGGAATACCAGACCACCTTCTATGCCTCCTGAGAAACCTGTAGGCAGGTCAAGAAGCAACAGTTAGAACTGGACAGGGAACCACTGGCTGATTCCAAATTGGGAAAGGAGGACGTCTGGGCTGTATACTGTCACCTGCTTACTTAACTTCCACGTAGAGCTGGATGAAGCACAGGCTGGAATCAAGATCGCTGGGAGAACTCCCAGAAACCTCACATCTGCAGATGACACCAGCCTAAAAAAGCAAAGAGGAACTGAAAATGCAGCAGAAAGCAAAGAGGCACTAAAGAGCCTCTTGATGAAGGTGAAAGAGGAGAGTGAAAAACCTGGCCTAAAGCTCAGCATTCAGAAAACCAAGATCATGGCATCTGGTACCATCACTTCATGGCAAATAGATGGGGAAACAATGGAAACAGTGAGAGACTTTATTTTCCTGGATTCCAAAATCACTGCAGATGGTGGCTGTAGCTTGAAATTTAAAAAACAGTTGCTCCTTGGAAGCAATGCTATGACAAACCTAGATACTGTATTAAAAAGCATTACTTTGCTGACAAAGGTCTGTATAGTCAGAGCTATTGGTTTTTGCAGTGGTCATGTACAGATGTGAGAGTCGGACCATAGAGATGGCAGAGTGCCAAAGGATTAATGCTTTTGAGCTGTGGTGCTGAAGACTCTTGAGAGTCCTGTGGACTGCAAGGAGATTGAACCAGTCAATACTAAAGGAAACCAACCCTTAATATTGACTGGGAGGACTGATGCTGAAGCTGTGGCTCCAATGCTTGGGCCACATAATTTGAAAAGCCGATTCACTGGATAAGACCCTGAGGCTTTTAATATTGAGGGCAGGAGGAGAAGGGGGCAAGATGGTTGGATGTTGTCACTAACTCAATGGGCGTGAGTTTGAGCGAACTTTAGGAGATAGTGAAGGACAGGGAAGCCTGGCGTGCGGTAGCCCCTGGGGTTGCAAAGAGTCGGACACGACCGAGTGACTGAAAGCAGCATTTTTTACTGCGTCTCCTCTACCCTTTCATCTGCTGACGGACACTTGGGCTGCTTGCCTAGCTTGGGTAGTGTAAGTGGTGCTGCTGTAAATATTGGGGTTCATGTACATTTTGAATTGGCGTTTCTGTTTCTTTGGCCGTGTACCCAAGTTTATAATTGTTAGAGCAAATGATGGTTCTGGTTTTAGCTTTTGAGCGAGCTCAGTACCGGTTTCCACAGTGGCTACACCAGTTTACGTTCACTTTAACACGCACACGGGTTCCATTTTCTCTGCATCCTCACCAGCACTTATTATTTGTGATCTTTTGATGATGGCCGTTCAGACCAGTTTGAGGCAATAGCTCATTGTGGTTTCGATTTGCATTTTTCTAATGACCACTGATGCTGGGCATCTTTTCACGTGCCTGTTGCCATCTGTGTGCCTTCTTTGGAAACATATCTGTTGAAGCTTATGCCCAGTTTTTAATCAGGTTGTTTGTTTCTGGATGTTTAGCTGTGTGACCATTTATATATTTTGGTTATTAACCCTTTGTCTGTCGTTTATATACCAGTGTTTCTCCCACTTAGTATGCTGTCTTTTCATTTTGTCAGTGGTTCCCTTTGCTGTGCGAAAGCCTTAAAGTTTAGTTTGGTCTCATTTGTTTACTTTTCATTCTGTTTCCTCTGCCTTAGGAGACAGATCCAAAATAATATTATAATTTATGTCAAAGAGCATTCTACCTCGCTTTCTTCTAGGTGTTTTCCAGTCTTATACTTAGATCTTGAATTCTTTTTGAGGGGGTGTGTGTACGTATGCTACTGGAGCGCATTCTAATCTTGTTCTTTCGTGTGTAGCTGACCAGGTTCCTCAGCACCACTTCTTGAAGAGACTGTCTTTTCCTCATCGTATATTCTTGTCTCCTTTGTCACAGGTCGATTTCAGCACACTGACTTTGCGGCCTAGCTCTCTTCAGTGCGTGTGCTCGCCTTCCTGGAAAGTTGCTCATGCAGTCGTTGCGTTGGCTGTATGGACTCGGACCCAATTCCCCCTTACCAGAAAGCATTTGGGGATGTAAAAACAAATACTACTTGAACAAAATGTAAGATTGGGTGGCTGGAAATATAAATTTTCAAGTTCTTCACTAATCATTTAACCTTGCTCAAAAGTTTCCTAGAAAATAAATTCCACTTTTGAAACCTGTCTCTTGCAAAACCATATTTGGTAGAATTTTCCTCCCCACCTACCTTGATCCATCACATTCAGCAGCCTCAGTCTGCTGTCATCTGGCAAAGCAATTGTAAAGAACCCTTTCTCAAATCAAACCTTTTGAAACGTTGTGCACGTCTCAGAGTAAAATAATATTAATAAAGCTATATTAAAACCTGAATTAACATACTATTATCTTTAATTTGTTTTCATTGTTGCAAACTCTCAAGTCAAATGGGCTAAGCAAACATGTGAGTGACCTCAGGAAAAATAAAATTATACTTCTAATGGCCAAAAGGTAAATTAAACAAAATAAAACTTGAGCATGATGAAGTGAAGAATTTTAGCGTAGTTTTGGTAATCCTGCCAAGTTTTAGTTCAGTTGGAAGGCCATTAGAAATGATGAAAATTTCATTTCAACCCTGAGTTTTAGTGGATTATTAGGACCATCTACTTCACCATTTTATTAACAACTCTTAGCTGTGTTACTGAACTACTTGAGATAAAAATGAAAAAAATTCATGGCTCTCTGGCTATGAGAGCTTTTGAATTTTTTCTTGGTGCTGGTGAAGAAGCGCACAGCAGCAGGCCCTGTGTCTCACAGCCCCAGAGCAGCAATTATCATGCCTGGTTTCAGTTTGTGAATGACTCCATCTTCCTCCTATTTCTCAGTAGGGAGAAAGATAAATTTAAATTTTTCTACTTCTTTTTTTTTACGAAAAGGCACATAACATGTGGGGAAGATAATGGAATGCAGAGAAAGAGGTATCACTATAACAAAGATAGGAAGGTACTTTCCTCAAAGTGTTAACAAAGAAGTGCACACACCTTTCTGTTTTTAAGTGGTCAGATTGCAAACTTCAACGCCCCTAAACTCATATCGATTTGAGAGGTTACCACTAAGCATGATGGCAGCACCCTTCACTCTTTCTGGTTTGATAGTCCAAGGATGCAAAATAGTTTCCACTTTATAAAATCTTTAAAACCGCCAGGGGAGACGTGCTGGCCTTCTCAGTGCTGGAGCAGAGAAAACTTCAGCTAACCACATGGAAAACACATAAGGAGACCGGATTTTTCCAGCCCATAATTCAGCGAGAACGAGGATCTCGCTTCCAACACCAGGAGTCCTAGGAGGTGACTGGTAACTTCACACCCGGCCAAGTTTTGAAATTGGATGAAGGATGAGTAGAGAGGGCTACCTCTCTACACATGAAACTTACTTACAGTAGTGATTCTGCTTTTTCCTATCCTGCCCTCCCCCCCCTGCTTTAAAATGACACTAACATGATTTTGTGTTGACTAAGAAAAATAACACGAAGCAGCTTTGGTCTATAGACACCATTTATTAGAATAAGAAACTTTCCAAGAAAAAAAATAGTATCCTACAATTTGAATCAGATTTTATGAAAAAAAAAAAACACAAAAAACCTAGGTCCACCCATTCGTTGAATCATCCATGAATTTGTTAATTATGTTAACAGGGACTGATCACGTATCTGTTGCAAGTTCCTATTGGAGGCAGTCAATCATAACAATTTAGGAGCATACCTTCCTTATAATTTTAATGAATCACCATTTTGAATTTTATTAAATGCTTCTTTGGTTGCTGTCAAGATAATCATAGGTCATAAATTCTATGAACTACACTTTTACAATAGAAAACACCACAGCTTTGTCTTAATGTGTTGCTATTCATGTATAAATATAGGCTGTGGTTGCTGTCCAGTCGCTCAGTCGTGTCCGACTCTTTGTGACCCCATGGTCTGCAGCGCGCCAGGCTTCACTGTCCTTCACCGTCTCCTGGAGCTTGCTCAAAGTCATGCCTGTGGTGAAGGTGATTCTATCCAGCCATCCTCTGTCGTTCCCTTCTCCTCCTACCTTCAGTCTTTCCTGGCATCAGGGTTTTTTCTAAGAAGTCAGCCTTTCGTATCAGGTGGTCAAAATATTGGAGGTTTAGCATCAGTCCTTCTAATGAATATTCAGGATTGATTTTCTTTAGAATTGACTGGTCTGATCTCCTTGCAGTCCAAGGGACTCTCGAGTCTTCTCCAACACCACAGCTCAAAAGCATCAACTCTTTTGCGTTCAGCTTTCTTCATGGTCCAACTCTCACATCCATACATGATGACTACTGGAAAAACCATAGCTTTGACAAAACGGACCTTTGTCAGCAAAGTAATGTCTGGTATATTAATATAGATAAATTTTGGTTATGTACTGATACCCCAATTCAAATTTTTGTCTTAATAGTCTTAAATGTGTTTGCAATTGTTAGGTTTTGGTAACTGGGTAACACTCACTTCAAAACCGGATTTCTGTGATTTTGTGGACATTTTCTAAAGGCTGGGCACGCGTGTGGTGGCAGGAACATTAGTGTGAGTGCACGCTCAGTTGTGTCCCGATCTTTGGACCCCATGAACTAGAACCCACCAGGCTCCTCTGTCCATGGGATTTCCTAGGCAAAGATACTGGCGTGAGTTGTCATTTCCTTCTCCAGGGGATCTTCTCAACCCAGGAACTGAACCTGCGTCTCCTACATTCACAGGTGAATTCTTTTGCCACTGCGTCACCTCGGGAAGTCCACTATAAACATTTGCTATTTTCTAAATATGTGATAGAATATGTCCACAAAGCTGTCTCTTTCCAATGTGGTTTTTGCAGGAAAGTTTGTTACTCTAATTGTGTTTTTTTGTTTTTATTCTCTTTTATTTTTTGTCAACTCTTTCAAATTCTTCAAAGTTATCGGCTTATTTTTGCAAGAGTTTGATGATGTTTATGATTTAAGTATTCATCTCATTTCATAGTCGTCTAAAATGAAAGGCTGTTGTTGAATCACGACGCCGGGATTCTTGGCCCCCGGAGGAGAAGAATTCAATCTGGGGCAGAGACGAGGCTTGATCGCTCAGAGCTTTTGTGCAATAAGGTTTTATTAAAGTATAAAGGAGATAGAGAGAGCTTCTGACATAGGCATCAGAAGCGGGCAGAAAGAGTACCCCCTGCTAGTCTTTAGCTGGATGTTATATATCACCAGCAGTCTGTTAATGAAAGAAAGGAATGTCTCAAAACTCAGAAGGGCACCAGGCCCCTCCCCCATAGGATGTATTTTGGGATAATCTTGCCTCCAAATGGTTCATCTTGGGCCGTAAAAGGATTAGCTTGACTCTTGAGGACGAGCAGAGCACCACACAGATAGTGTCGCTTACACAGGTTAGAGGAAGGATGTCGGAGTATGACATACTGGTTTACCAAGTAGGTTCTGAGCCAAAAGGCGGAACCGACTTGAAGACAGAGTTTGGGGTAAATGCAGAGTACATTAGCATAGCCTAAGATAAACATTTCCCTAAGAAAAAGGCATTGGTTAGCTTCAGGTGAAACCAGGTGTCACGGCAACACAGAATTTTAAGAGAAACCTCCTTTTAAATTTGTATAGAGAACGAAAAATTATGGCGAGTTTGTTTTATCGCTAGTGTGTTTCCTCTGCCGCTTAAGGGAGATAAAAAGGTCTGACACTTGCGGGCTATTTCCTCCATTTGGAGACCCCTGGCCCTCCTGCCTGTTACCCTCTCAAAAATAAGAGGGAAGGACCAGTGGTTCCTGCACCATGGTCAAGAGTGAAAGACTCTTCCATCCATTCAGGTGTGGCCTGGGAGACCCCGTGAGGAGCGGAAGTGCCAGCCTGAGGAGGTGTTTGTGCCGCACCAATAGATCCTGTCCGGAGCTTTCCGGAGTCACCGCCAGCTGCATCTCCATCACCTTCAGTTATATCATCCATGTGCAGCCACCGCCTCGAGGACTTCAGCTCAGGGAGGCTGTTTTGGTGAGTGTTCCCCGCATCCGCGTGGCTGGTGAAGCCCTTCTCTGTCTTCCCACCTGGAAGCCAGGTGCTGGGCAGCCCGCAGTTAGACGCGCTTCTGTCCCTAGCTGTCACTTCGTTTCTCTGGCTCCTGGAATTCATGGCTGCAGAGAGGCCAGCTAGATTGATGTAATCAATTAATCAGCTGTTTTCTATCAGGATGTTGAAAACATTCTTTCCCCTTCTTTTTGTTAAAATATGTTTGCTGTAAGTGTTCTGTTATCGGTTTTGGAGAAGCTCCTTCTCCACCCAAGGACAGGCGCCCGCGCTCTCACCCCATTGCCGTGGCCCGTGTCGGGCTGGGCTTCCCCTGGCTCTGGGCCTCACCTCCCCTTGGGTGTCTCGTGCAGCTCAGCACGGAGGAGCGGCCCCAGAGTCTCCCCCACCGGCTCCAAAATCGTTAATTATGCTTGTACTGCCTCTCATATGATAATAAATCAGGACAACATTAGTTTTGCTCCAAACCTGCCTTTTATTATTTAACTACATTTGCATCTCAATATGTTTTTTTGTTTTTAGCTGACAAATCTTTTAATATTTTATTAAGAGTTTGAAATACTTTTTTGAAACAATTTTCTGCATTCTGGAGAACATCAAAATCATAGTATCTTTCTATGCCTTAAATATTTAGCTGTAAAAAATGTATATTCTTATTTAGGCGACTTTTAAATAATAGGCTCCATCTTGACAGGGAACATTAGTCTGAACCCCAGGATGACACTGTTAGTTACCATTGCAGCCCTGGAGGCAGTGAACGTGGGAGAAAGGCAGGACGAATTCAGAGAGAGAAAGACGCCAGCATGGGAAGCAGGTGGTGTGTATGTGCAGGAAAGAAGAGAAACAAAGCTGTCGACACTGAAAATGGTGTCAGTTCAGTTCAGTGCCCCAGTCGTGTCTGACTGCCACCCAATGGACTGCAGCACGCCAGGCCTCCCTGTCCATCACCAACTCCCGGAGTTTACTGAAACTCATGTCCATTGAGTCGGTGATGCCATCCAACCAACTCAGTCTCTGTTGTCCCCTTCTCCTCCTGCCTTCAAAGTTTCCCAGCATCAGGGTCTTTTCCAATGAGGCAGTTCTTCGCATCAGGTGGCCAAAGTATTGGAGTTTCGGCTTCAGTATCAGTCCTTCCAATGAACATTCAAGACTGATCTTTAGGATGGACTGGTTGGATCTCCTTGCAGTCCAAGGACTCTCAAGAGTCTTCTCCAACACCACAGTTCAAAAGCATCAATTCTTCAGCACTCAGCTTTCTTTATAGTCCAACTCACATCCATACATGACTACTGGAAAAACCATAGCCTTGACTAAATGGACCTTTGTTGACAAATTAATGTCTCTGCTTTTGAATATGCTCTCTAGGTTGGTCATAACTTTTCTTCCAAGTAGTAAGTGTCTTTTAATTTCATGGCTGCAGTCACCATCTGCAGTGATTTCGGAGCCCCCCAAAATAAAGTCTGACACTGTTTCCACTGTTTCCCCATCTATTTCCCATGAAGTGATGGGACCACATGCCATGATCTCAGTTTTCTGAATGTTGAGCTTTAAGCCAAATTTTTCACTCTCCTCTTTCACTTTCATCAAGAGGCTCTTTAGCTCCTTTTCGCTTTCTGCCATAAGGGTGGTGTCATCTGCATATCTGAGGTTATTGATATTTCTCCTGGCAGTCTTGATTCCAGCTTGTCCTTCAACCAGCTCAGCATTTCTCATGATGTACTCTGCATATAAGTTAAATAAGCAAGTGACATTATACAGCCTTGATGTACTCCTTTTCCTTTTTGGGACCAGTCTGTTGTTCCATGTCCAGTTCTAACTGTTGCTTCTTGACCTGCATACAGATTTCTCAAAAGGCAGATCAGGTAGCCTGGTATTCCCATCTCTCTCAGGATTTTCCACAGTTTATTGTGATCCACACAGTCAAAGGCTTTGGCACAGTCAATAAAGCAGAAATAGATGTTTTTCTGGAACTCTCTTGCTTTTTCCATGATCCAGCGGATGTTGGCAATTTGATCTCTCATTCCTCTGCCTTTTCTAAACCCACCTTGAACATCTGGAAGTTCATGGTTCACGTCTTGCTGAAGCCTGGCTTGGAGAATTTTGAGCATTACTTTACTAGCATGTGAGATGAGTGCAATTGTGTGGTAGTTTGAGCATTCTTTGGCATTGCCTTTCTTTGGGATTGGAATGAAACTGACCTTTTCCAGTCCTGTGGCCACTGCTGAGTTTTCCAAATTTGCTGGCATATTGAGTGCAGCACTTTCATGGCATCATGTTTCAGGATTTGACACAGCTCAGCTGGAATTCCATCATCTCCACTAGCTTTGTTCATAGTGATGCTTCCTAAGGCCCACTTGACTTCACACTCCAGGATGTTTGGCTCTAGGTGAGTGATCACACCATTGTGATTATCTGGGTCATGAAGATCTTTTTTGTACAGTTCTTCTGTGTATTCTTGCTACCGCTCCTTAATATCTTCTGCTTCTGTTAGGTCCATACCATTTCTGTCCCTTGTTGAGCCTATCTTTGCATGAAATGTTCCCTTGGTATCTCTCATTTTCTTGAAGACATCTCTAGTCTTTCCCATTCTTTGCACTGATCACTGAGGAAGGCTTTCTTATCTCTCCTTGATATTCTTTGGAACTCTGTATTCAGATGCTTATATCTTTCCTTTTCTCCTTTGCTTTTCGCTTCTCTTCTGTTCACAGCTATTTGTAGGGCCTCCCCAGACAGCCATTTTGCTTTTTTGCATTTCTTTTTCTTGGGGATGGTCTTGATCCCTGCCTCCTGTACAATGTCATGAACCTCTGTCCAGTTGTGGTTGTGAGTGGTGATGGGAGCAAGGTCCGATGCTGTAAAGAGCAATATTGCACAGGAACCTGGAATGTCAGGTCCATGAATCAAGGCAAATTGGAAGTGGTCAAACAGGAGATGGCAAGAGTGAACGTTGACATTTTCTGAATCAGCGAACTAAAATGGACTGGAATGGGTGAATTTAACTCAGATGACCATTATATCTATTACTGTGGGCAAGAATCCCTTAGAAGAAATGGAGTAGTTATCATAGTCAACAAAAGAGTCTGAAATGCAGTACTTGGATGCAATCTCAAAAACGACAGAATGATCTCTGTTTGTCTCCAAGACGAACCATTCAATATTATGGTAATCTGAGTCTATGCCCCAACCAGTAATGCTGAAGAAGCTGAAGTTGAATGGTTCTATGAAGACCTACAAGACCTTCTAGAACTAACACCCCCAAAAGATGTCCTTTTCATTATAGGGGACTGGAATGCAAAAGTAGGAAGTCAAGAAACACCTGGAGTAACAGGCAAATTTGGCCTTGGAGTACAGAATGAAGCAGGGCAAAGGCTAATAAAGTTCTGTCAAGAGAATGCACTGGTCATAGCAAACACCCTCGTCCAACAACACAAGAGAAGACTCTACATGTCGACATCACCAGATGGTCAACACTCGAATCAGATTGATTGTATTCTTTGCAGCCAAAGATGGAGAAGCTCTATACAGTCAGCAAAAACAAGACCAGGAGCTGACTGTGGCTCTGATCATGAACTCCTTATTATCAAATTCAGACTTAAATTGAAGAAAGTAGGGAAACCACTAGACCATTCAGGTATGACCTAAATCAAATCCCTTATGATTATACAGTGGAAAGGAGAAATAGATTTATGGGACTAGATCTGATAGACAGAGTGCCTGATGAACTATGGACGGAGGTTCATGACATTGTACAGGAGACAGGGATCAAGACCATCCCCAAGAAAAAGAAAATGGTATTAGCTGATTGGAAAACTGAAGAGAGTAGTATAACCATAAGATATAATAAAAATGATTCTATTCACAAAAAGAAAGATCCTTAGGAATGACTGTGCTAAGGTAAAGTCTCTTTAGGAAGAAAATATAAAACTTTTCATCAGGAAGCTCTGATTAAATGGAAAAGACATAAAATATGTAAATATTTGCATTTTTAAAAGGAGGCTATAACATTTTTATAGAGTTCTAATAAAATCTCTAATGAATTTTTAGGAGATCGTGACAAAATGAATCGATAGCTCATAGGGAGGAGTAAATACGCTAAGCTCTTGAACCTGAAATGGAAGGGCATGTAGGCCCAGCCAGACAGCCACGCGTTTTAAGAAGTGCTGAAGTAAAGCTGCAAGGTCCTGCCAGAGCAATGACTGAAGGAATAGTGTGCATCTAGACAGATCCCAGAACATGCAGGGGTGTGGTGTAGGGTTAAAGTGACATTGCAGATCAGTGAGTGAAAAGCGGTTTATTTTCACTAATCAAATGGAAGTGGCTGGAGAGTTGGTAATAAAACTGACTTGTGTTTTAAAGCCACCCCATTCTCCAGAGGATCCAACCTGGGTCTCCTGCATTGGCAGGCAGATTCTTTACCATCTGGGCCACGAGGAAAGTCCTTAAACCCCACATCCAGACTAAATTCCATGGGGTCAGAAAGGCAAACATTAGCACCTAAGACCCGAAGTGGAGAAGAAGATAGAAGCTGACCTCGGGTGGGAAGGTTGTCTTGTGTCTGACACGGTGAGTCATGTGATCGGGGGGGAGAGTTAGGCATGAATATGTATATGGCACCCACCCCAGTCCTCTCGCCTGGAGAATCCCATGGACGGAGAAGCCTGGTAGGCTGCAGTCCATGGGGTTGCAAGAGTCGGACACGACTGAGCTAATTCACTTTCACTTTCATGTACAAATCCCGTTTTCATGTGCAAAAGAGCAAAGCACCAAGCATGGCCTGTTAAGATATTTATAGGGAGAACTTGAACAAAGAAGGCAAAAAACAACAGACACCTTGATAGAAAATCCAACTTGACCCTGGACGGTCATTGCTTGAGAAGACATGGGAGAAAGAACACGAAGGGCCGCGTGGAAACGTGTCTAACTCATGGATGAACAGCGCATAGCGGTGGTGGGCGCCTCTTCCTTACCCTGTCCCATCGGCCGAGTTCAGATATGGGGACTAGACCTGCGGTGGGGTGAGACCGGTGGATGTCCTCTCAGAGGAACCGGCCCTCAGGCTTCATAATGGCCCTGCAGCAGGCGCCGGCCTCGTTTCCTGGACAGAGGGCCCCGTGGCGGCTGGACAGGCACAGACACGTCCCCAGGAGCAGAGTGCACTCAGCCCACGCCCCATGGTTTTGACCTGGATGCCCTCTCCAAGCAGCCCCACTTCCAGGAGTGGGGGACACAGGGTGAAAATGTATCTCATAACCTCTCTGCTCGTCTGCAGACTGAGAACAGGGCTGGGCGGGTCCACCTCTCCGATGGCTCACGTGCGCAATCAAAGAAAGGTGTCTGCCATCCATTGTTGGTGAAATGCTGCAAGACAAAACAATCTCACACTATTCGCGGAGCTGGGAAATACAGGTCTCCACCAGGGCAGCATGGACAAGAGGTTATGCTCCTCTCGTGACCCTGGGGCACCTGTCCAGCTGGCCACTGGTGTATCAGGCCCTGAATTTGATTGTCCCAGCCGCCACTGTGGGCCTGGGGGACAACGTGAACAAAGGGGACGCCTTATTTCAAGGGGCTCAGAGTCGCTGGGCTGTCACTGGGTCCAGGGTGCTTTAAAATCGTGTGTGTCCCAGGTGTCTGAGTGGTAAAGTAAAGTGAAGCGGTAAAGTGCCAGAGAAGAAGATACCGAAGACAGGGGTTCGATCCCTGGGCTGGGAAGATCCCCTGGAGAAGGGAATGGCAACCCATTCCAGTACTCTTGCCTGGAGAATCCCATGGACAGAGGAGCCTGGAGGGCTACCGTCCATGGGGTCGCAGAGTTGGACACAACTGAGCAACTAAACCGCAACAACGACCAAACCTCTTACAGACGTAAGAACGAGACTCTTAAGCAGAGAGGGGCTCTGCAGGCACCCCGTGTCCGCCCGGTGGTCTGCGCTGGTCCCGGCCCAGGAGCCTCCTGGGGGAGGGCACCGGAGCCCCGGAGAGGAGGGCCCGCCAGGCCACAGGCGTCCTCCAGGCCCGGCTGAGCAGAGAAGGAGCGGGACCTGCCTGGGGCCCCGGGCCTCCTGCACATGACCCCTCCCCACCGCCGGGGAGCAGGCTCTACGCTGATGTGACAGGCGCTTCCTTCCTGCTGGGCTGTGACCCGCTGGCTGGCACAGCTCCTGTCTGTGGGCCCTGGGCTCCAGCTCTAGACCAGTGGCTGCTGGCCGCTGCCCAGCCACCTGGGAGAGAAGCGACTGTCCCTTTCCAAGCCTGTCCACCTTCAGGCCGTGACCCCGTGGGCCTGCCCTGTGGGGCCAGAGCCCAGGCTCCCCGGGAACGTGGCAGCCACTGCACAGCACTGGGCATTTGCCCGACTAGAGGCTGGGTTACCTGCCTCCGTCTAGTTGCCACACGTCCTCCTCCCAGGAGTCTGACATCGAATCATTCAGCACAATCTGGTTCCCAAAGTGTAAATGCAAAATAGTTTTATGAACAGATAAGACATTTTTGGTGTGGCCAAAATATTTGGGATAAAGATTTGCATACAGAGAATTTTTAGATGAATTGCTTCTCCTACTTATTATGCTGTTTTCCTGGGGGAAAGAAAAATACTTTTAAACAGGGAAACATTTTTTAAAAAGCAGTTGAATTTTCCCCTCTAGAGTAAAATATAGTCTTCTCCACATGGCAGCCTCTGCAGGAAGATTTCCTGGGCCCGAGAGCTCTGTGGTTCTCAGAACTTCCCATCTTAGTGCCGTGTCTGAGGGAATGGAGGTCTCCTCACCGCCCCAGGGCTAGAGCTGGTTGGACCAGCTCTGTCCCTCTGACCCAAGTGGGCCCAACAGATCACATGTTCCGGAAACTGAGAATCAGGGCTGATGAGGAAACTGGGGGCTGTGGCATCTGACATCTCCCACAGGGACAAGAGAGGCAAATGATGGAGTCTGCCCGTGCGGGAACAGAGTGGTCCAGGCGGGAGACAGGGCGGAGTCTGCCCGGGCCCAGGCAGGAAACAGTGACCCATGCAGGGCGCCCAGCTCCATTCCTCCTCCGACTCCAGGCATCACCCGATACCCTTACAATAAGTGCCCCCATTTTTCATAGTAGGACAAGGGGTTACTACTTCTGTACCCGGGCCGCACGGGCTGTGCCCTTCATCCTCTTTGGTGAATACTGGATGTTAGAAACTCATAAGCAAGTTCCCAGGACCGGGTTCACAGCTGATAAAGCCTAGAGTCTCCTCCAGCTCTCTTGCCACACTCTTCATTCTGGGGAGCGGGAGGAGGTGACGTGCAGTGGAAGGGTGTCTGAACCCCAGGGGAGACTTCGGGAGGGCCCTGGGCTCCATCGCACTGAGGGGAGGGGTTGGCCATCCCGCTGCCTCTCCGTCTTTCTCTCTCAAAACTGAGAAATGTAAACAGGGGTCAGCTGTCTGCATTTCGGAAGCTCCTTGATGGATGAAGGAAAGGCTCCATGAGGCTGGGCTGAGAATGGCGCACTCCCCTTGTGCAGCGTGTCCCGGACCATCACTCACCCCAGGGGCCTCCCTGCAACACTGTGTCTTTTGTGTCCTGACCTAAACTTTCCGCTGCAGAATTCAGGGCTGTAAGGAGCCTCAGGGATTGTATGCATTGGCCTCCGTGTTTCAGATAAGGAAGCCAAGGCTTTGAAAGAGAAATTAATTTCCTAAGTTACAGAGCTAATTAAAAGCAGATTCTGGGACTAAAACTCAAATTTCCCTACTCTAGTCCAAACTCCTCATGGTCTTAACTATCTTAAATTGCTTTTTAATCATATATTTTAGGCTTCACTAGAAGGCCTCTTTCCAGCTTATCCTGAATCATTGCTTTGAGTTGCGTGCTTCTCTGGATTGTCCATACCTTTAGGACAGCTTAGAATCAAAAGCCCTGTCTGGCAGAAGAAATCCAGTTTTCAGAAGTTTCTCTCCAACTCAGCCATAGGCAATTTCTTCCTCCTAGACCATAGGAAATAATTTTAAATTTCCTGTTCCTTTTGTGTTTTCTTTTCTCCTCTCTGATCCAAAGAAAACCATAAAATATATCACAACTAATCATGACTAGAAGCATTTCTGTATTAACAACATGAATCTTCAGAGTTGTCTAATCAGGAAAAATTAACTTTTTTATGTTTGTGTTTATTTTTTTGTTTGCTTGGCAAAGCCTGTGCTTGAACATGGATAAAGTGCTGGATTTGGGCTTGGAGTATTTGCCCAAAGACACCACGCTGTTGCAAACGCTTTCAATGCTCAGAGTCCTGGGAGACTTCCCACGAGTTGTTCAGCTGTAGCTGGAGGCCGACGTGAGTACCACTAGTTGGTCGTCTGCGCACACTGTGCTTTTTCCACACTCGGGAGACGATGTCTGCTCTCCTCAGAAACCTAGGCCGGCTCCTGAGAGCGGCCACGTGAGCCGTGGGTCCGTACAGCCTTCCGGGTGATGGGGGCTCCTCCTGCCACCTCCCCTTCCTCCCTGGAGACAACCCTGCCAAGACACACAAGCCAACTAGCGTTGTGCACGTGTGCGTGAACGTCTGTGAGCATGTGTGTGTGTGAGCTTGTGGTGTGTGTTCTGGATGCTCTGCTGTGATAATTGACTCATAGATCAATATGAAGGGATACCTAATCTTAAAATTGCCCTAAACAGACTTAAGACCTTAATTTATGATAACGGCAGCATCGTGTTCTTACTGTGGCAAAGGATAAATGTTTCAAAAACTGGGATTTGAGAAAGCCAGGTTGTGTTTATATCAAGTTGGAATATTATCTTCCTTATATACCAGAATAATCCCCAGATATGTTGAGTTGTATGTAAACATTTGAATTAACAATTTATATCTTAGAGATGACTGGTTGTAAGCGCACATTATCTCAGGTCTCATCCCTTGTGAAAATACAACAAACTAAGATAAGGGAATTTTGTTTAAAAAGAAAATCCACAAGGATTAAATAGACAGGAATGGATGAAAAGCAATAAGATTTTGGAAGATGGAGAGAAGTTGGGCAAGCGCCCTGATGCAGCAGTGAGTCAAGGAGCAGAATCCTCAAAAGTCTCAGGCCAGGCAGCGTCAGACTCCTCTGGATCTGGGGGCTTCCCGTCGTAACACAGCAAGATGGAGAGACTGCTCGAGAGGGGTTCAAAGGCTGCTCTGCATCCCTGTCGCTTGTCTGCGTCTTTGGACACCCTCCCTGCCCTTCTCTCGGCAGAAACCTTGACGTTTAAGGGACGCCAGTTTCTACTGGCACGATCACTGCTTTGAACACATAGTTCTCACTTGCATGTTGAGGTTTGTATGTGAGGATTCCTCCTCTCTCAGCCCTTCACCATTTAGCTCCCCAGGTTGGCAGCTGATAGGTACAAGCAGGGAATCTGGAGGCTTTCTGCTCATCAGCAATAGAGAACTGGGGTGACAGACATCAGATGCTTTCCAACAACTCACTCAACCTACAGTAATTCAGACATAACACCTGCCCCTCATCCCCCTGAACCTCCAACCAGCTTTTCCATTGCCTGGACCTCATTCTGAACAGACCTCAAGGATGGAACGCACTGACGGGAAGCCTCAGCACGAGGGACAAGACCTAAAACCACGGGTTGAAAAACACAGCCTGGAAGGAGCAGGGATTGTGCTGAGATGGGGAAAAGAACCTTGTCCCTACTGAAGCAAGAACAGAGTGTTATGAAAGAAGGAGCATTCAGAAAGAAAGAAAAACTCAGGAGAAAATGCTTTCTATTCCCAGCAGAAATTTGAAACTCACTAGAAGATTTGAAAGATGAAAAAAATCACTAAAGATGGAATATATTAGAGCAAAATATTAGAATGTTATAAGACTATCCCAGAAGATTCAACATCCAAACCAAAGGAGTTACAGAAAGAGAAAATAAGAAAACAAACAAACAAATAGCAACAAAGGAATTGGAAGAAATTCCCCAGGCCAGTGAGATATGAGTTGCCATGTGGAAAGCACGTTGCCGACCCACGTCCTCGGCACAGAGGATGGAGACAGGCCCCCGCTGATGAAGTGTAACTGGACTTCAGAATGCCAGAGAGCAAGTGGAAGATGCCGGAATGGCAGAGAGAAATGAGCAGGCACTGAGGCTGAGCTTCTTACACATCTGAAAGTAAGAAGAAAATGAAGAAACACCTTCATGATTCTGAAGGAAAGCAATTACTAACATTAAATTCTACACCCAATAAACTGACCCAACCATGTCCGGATAGAAGAAAAACGTTTTAAGATATGCAACTCTTAAAGACTTTGCTGCCCAGGCACCATTTATTAGGAAGCTAGAGGATATTATGCTCCAACAAAATGAATAAATAAAAAATGCAAGGGAAACAAAATGGGCTACACTTCCTGGGGGAAAGGCGCAGGGGCCTGTGGATGGAGCTGGGCGCCCACTCCAGGCCTCTGTATTCCTGGTTCTGCTCGTCCCACCCCTATGACCAGCATCTAGCTGGAACTTTGCCTGGTTTTCTTGGCTGGGGAGATGAGGTCTCTGCTCTTTCCCACATACCATACCCTGAATTGGCTGAGGATGCTTGTTCATCATAAGAAGCTGCTCTGACCTGCAGCTTGAGGAAGGTCAGCCTGATCAGGGGGACATAGCTCAGCCCACCTTCCTGGTCACAGAACAGCTTAGCAAGCGATAGTGGTCATCCTTGTCTTGTTTCTGAACTTAGCAGGAATGCCTTCCACTTTTCACCACTGAGTACAGTGTGGGCTGTGGGCTCTCAGTGCTGAGATGTGTTCCCTGTATACCCACTTTGATGAGAGTTTTTAATCATGAATGGATGTTGAATTTTTGTCAAATGCCTTTTCTGAGACTATTGAGGTGATCATGTGGTTTTTATCCTTCCTTTTGTTAATGTGGTGTATCGTTTTGATTGATTTGTGAATCCTGAATCATCCTTGAATCCCTGGAATAAATCCCACCTGATCACGTGTATTATGCTTTTCATATATTGTTGAATTCAGGTAATTACTATTTTGCTGACAGTTTTTGTATCCATAGTCATCAGACATGTTTTCTGTAATTTTCTCTTTTTCTGGTATTGTCTTTGTCTTGTTTTGGTATCAGGTTAATGGTGGACTCACAGGATGAGCCTGAGGGTGTTCCGTCCTCTTCAGCTTTTGGGAACTTGTTTGAGAAGGATAAGTTTTAGCTGTTTTATACATTTGGTAGAATTACCCTGTGAAACTGCCTGGTCCTGGGCTTTCATTTTCAGGGAGTTCTTCTTCTTTTATTACAAATGCATTTCATTACTAGTTCTTTCTCTCTTCAGATTGTTTCTTTCTGATTCAGTTTTGGAAGGTTATGATTCTAGAAATGTGTTCATTTTCCAGGCTGTCCAACTTTTTGGCAGATAATTGTAGAATTCTCTTATGATTTTTTCTATATCTGTGGTATTGGCTTTTATTTCACCTCTTATTTCTGTTTTATTTGGGTACTCTCACTTTTTTTTTTCCATGAGCTTGGCTAAGGTTCATCAATTTTGCTTATCTTAAAAAAAAAAACAGCACTGTGTTTCATCAATCCTTTCTGTTTTTTGTCTCTATTTTATCTATGTCCTATCCAATCATTATTATTTTCTTCCTTCTGTTGACTTTGGGATTTGTTTGTTCTTGTTTTTCTTAGAAGTCCTAACCACAGTAATCAGACAAGAAAAAGAGCCAGAAGGTACCCAGATTGGAGGGGAAGAAATGACTGTGTCACTGCTTGCAGATGACATGATGCTATATATAGAAAACCCTAAAGTCTTGCTGGAAAACTGTTACAACTAATAAAAGACTTCAGTAAAGCTTCAGGATACAAGATTAATGCACAAGAATCTCTTGCTTTCCTATATACTAATCATAAGCAAACAGGAAGAGAAAGCAAGGAAACAAACTCATTTAAAACTACACCACACAGAATAAAATGAGGAATAACCTTGACCAAGGGAGTAAAATACGTGTTCTCTGAAAATGATAGAACACTGATGAAGGAATTTGAAATACTATAAAGAAATGGAAGGATGTCCCATGTTCCTGGATTGAAAGAAATAATTGTTAAACTGTCCATACTACCCAAAACACTCTACAGATTTATTTAATCCCCTATCAAAATACCCATGACATTTTTTTTAAACAGAACTAGAACAAATAATCTTAAAAGTTATCTGTAATCACAAAAGGCCCTGAATTATGAAAAGAATCTTGAAGAAAACACACACACACACACACACACAAAGCTAGAGACATCACCCTTTCTGACTTTAGACTATACTGCAAAGCTACAATATTCAAAACAGCAAGGCACTGCCCCCACCCCCCCCACCCCAAACAGATACATAGATCAACATAATAGGTGAGACAGCCCAGAAATAAATCTGTGCAATTATGGTCAATTAATCTACAGCAAAGCAAGCAACAATATACAAAGGAGGAAAGATGGTCTCTTTAATAAGTGGTGCTAGGAAAACTGGACAGCTCCATGTAAAAGAATAAGAATATTCTCTAGCACAATATGCAAAAATAAACTTAAAATGGATTAAAGACCTAAATGTAAGACCTGAAACCATAAAAATCCTGGAAGGAACATAAGCAGAACACTCATTGAATAAACTGTAATATTATTTCTTTGGATCTGTGTCCTAAAGCAAAGGAAACAAAAGCTAAAATAAACAAATGGGACCTAATCAAACTTGAGAGATTTTTCACAGCCAGAGGGAATAATTGAGAAAAAGACAAGACAACCCACTGAATGGGAGAAAATATTTGCAAATAGTATGACTAATAAGGGGTTAATATCCACACCATATAAACAGCTCATATAACTCAAAATCAAGAAAATAATCTGAGTTAAATTGAGCAGAAGACCTGAGTAGATACTGTTCCAAAGAAGACATACTGATGGCCAACAGGCAAGTGAAAAGGTGCTCTGCTTTGCTAATTATCAGAGAAATGCAGATCAAAACCACAGTGAGGTATCACCTCATACCTATGGCCATCATCAGAAAGACCACAAATAACAAATGTTGGAGAGGATGTGGAGAAAAGAGAACCCTCACCAACTGTTAATGGGAATGCAAATTAGTGCAACCACAGTGGAAACCACTGTGAAATTTCCTCAAGAAACTAAGACTAGAGTTGCTGTCTGGTCCAGCAATTCCAGTCAGGGTATGTATCCGAAAGAAACAAGAATTAGTCTAAAAATAAACATGCACCCCAATGTTCATAGCAATGTCATTTGCAGAAGTTAAGATATGGGAGCAATCCAAGTGTCCATCAACAGATAAACGGAAAAAGACGTAGTACATATACACAATGGAATACTGTATGCACGTGTGCTGAGCCATTCCAGTCATGGCTGAGTCTTTGCAACCCCATGGGCTGTAGCCCACCAGGCTTCTCCGTCCATGGGATTCTCCAGGCAGGAATACTGGAGTGGGTTGCCATTTCCTTCTCCAGGGGATTGCCTTGACCCAGGGATCGAACCTGTGTCTCTTCTGTTTCCTGCATGGCAGGTGGGTGCCTTACAACCAGCACCACTGGAGAACCCTACAATGAAATATTACTCAGCCTTAAAAAAGAACAAATTCTGCTACTTACAACATCATGGATGAACCTAGAAGGTATTTTGTTTAGTGGAATCAGAGAAAGACAAATGCTGTATAATATCACTTATGTGTGAAATCTGGAAAGAAAAAAATATATAACTGAGTCAGTTCTAATGAGGTGGATAAACCCAGAGCCTATTATTGCAGAGTGAAGTAAGTCAGAAGGAAAAAGACAATTACTGTATATCAATGCATATATGTGGAATCTAAAAAGATGGTACCAACAATCCTATGTATCCCTATAACCTCCTGCAAAGGAGATGCACACATAAAAACAGAATTTTGGGTCAGTGGGAGGACAGGGTGGAGAAGAGCATTTGTGAGAAGAGCATTGAAGTACATGCATCATCATATGTAAAATAGATAACCAGTGTGAGTGACATATGAAGCATGGCACCCAAAGCTGGTCCCCTGTGACAGCCTGGAGGGATAGGCCAGCGAGGTAGGTGGGAGGGGGGTTCAGGATGGAGGGGCACATACACTCACGGCTGATTCATACTGATGCATGGCAACAACCGTCACAATGTTGTAAAGTAATTGTCCTCCCATCAAAAAGAAAGAAAGAAAGAAAGAAAAGAAACAGACTCCCAGATATAGAGAACAAACTAGCAGTTACCAGAGGGGAGAGACGGGGAGAGGGGACTAGATGGCGGAGTGTGTAAGAATTGCAAATGATGGCACATAAAACAGATAAGCAATAAGAATACCTGCACAGCACAGGCCAGAGAAGGCAGGGAAGTGGAGTGGTCCAGCGCTCTCGCCTGGAGAATCCCATGGACGGAGGAGCCTGGTGGGCTGCAGTCCATGGGGTCGCTAAGAGTCGGACATGACTGAGCGAATCCCCTTTCACTTCTCACTTTCATGCTTTGGAGAAGGAAATGGCAACCCACTCCAGTGTTCTTGCCTGGAGAATCCCAGGGACGGGGGAGCCTGGTGGGCTGCTGTCTATGTGGTCGCACAGAGTCGGACACGACTGAAGCGACTTAGCAGCAGCAGCAGCAGCACAGCATAGGAAACAGCTATGATTTAGTAATAAATTTAATGCAGTATGAGAGTGAAACAAAGTGAAGTCGCTCAGTCATGTCCGACTCTTTGCGACCCCATGGACTGTAGCGTACCAGGCTCCTCCATCCATGGGATTTTCCTGGCTAGAATACTGGAGTGGGTTGACATTTCCTTCTCCAGGGGATCTTCCCGACCCAGGGATCAAACCTGGGTCTCTTGTATTGTAGGCAGACGCTTTTACCGCCTGAGCCACCAAGGAAATCTATAAAAACGTTGAATCCCTGTGTTGTACACCTGAAACTAATACAATATTGTAAATGGGCTATACTTCACTTAGGTAACAGGAAGCAGGTAAACAGCCCAGCAGATGCTGCAGGGCCCAAAGGCCTTGCTCACAACCATCCTCACGGGACACTTGGGCGTCTCAGGGAGCTGAGGTCACCACAGCCCAGAGACTGGGTCATCCTGGGAGCATCCGGTGGGGTAGGTAGGGGGGTGCTGTCACCCCTCTGCACACACCAGTGGGTGCTGGCTACTGAGTTTCCTGCAGTTAAGCTCAGCACACTTAGGTGTACGTGCATGCATTTCAGGATGTCTACACAGACCTGCATATACTCACACTGTGCACCTATCTGCCTACACGTGTACAAATAGATGGCTCCATCCACCATCCACACCCACGTGTGTTCCTGGTAGGTCTGTACGGAAGAGTCACCATTTAGACATGGACCCAGACAGGGACCCCGCCTGGGGTCAAGGTGGAAGACTGATGCACGTGGAGCTTTTCCACAGCAGTTTGGATAAGTTTAAATTTATAACTGATTACAAAATAATACTTGAAAATCCTCATTTAAAAATTAGAACCTCACAAATAAGTTCCGATAATAGATTTTTCCCTCACTTGTAGTTCAGTTGCTAAGTTGTGTCTCACTCTTTACAACCCCATGGGCCTCCACTATCTTTCAGAGTTTGCTCAAATTCACGTCCACTGAGTCAGTGATGCTATCTAGCCATCTCGTCCTCTGCCACCCCCTTTTCCTGTTGCCTTCAATCTTTCCCAGAATCAGGGTGTTTTCTAATGAGTTGGCTCTTTGCATCAAGTGATCAAAGTATTGAAGTTTCAGCTTCAGCATTAAGCCCTTTCGTTTTGAAGCATAGATAGACAATCATATATTTCTGTATCTATATATGATCTCTCTATAAATGTATCTATATGTATACATACTTGAGTCTTACCATTTTTGATCCAAAATAAAATGTGACTATGAAGTAAGACATAGATTTTATTACAACAAATTTCACCCCAAATTCAACATAATAATTTATTTCTCAGACAGAGATAGTTTCCCAAACTCAGTGAGATGACAGCCAGTCCTCACCAGAATATTCTGTACTATAGTTAAAATTCTGTTCTATGGTTAAAAATGAACGATGGTGTTATTGTTTTAATACCAGTAGCTAGCATGTAGCCTTATCGCCTAACTGATAATCATAAGTATGTAATCAACTAAATACAAAAATAGAAAATTCAGATTGACTATTGAATGTGTTATCTATGAAGTTATTTAATTGTGAAAGAAAAGGGAAAAGTGCGACAGAGGTATCCTTTGAAATTCTTACAGTCCGTGAAATTTGGGTCACTGCAGGGTGGTAGCAACACTGCTCAGATTTGTGCGAGAACAACTCTGATCCATCTGGTTGACAGGGGTGAGCCCATAGACGTTTCTGGATTCAGCAAACATTTCTAATTAAACACAAACCACTTGGAAAAGTGATTTCAAATGCAGTCTTGCCAGGCATTTTTCTGTTCAGTTTTTGAAGCATGGTAATTCTGAGGAAAATTTGATCCATGTGTTTGGACAACTTAAATCTGTGGCATTGGGTGACTATTTCAAGCATCATTTAACCTGTAAGAGGCTTTACTCCCCAAGCAGAGACGCCACACTCCTCCATCCGTGAAGGATCTGAGCCCAGATCCAGTTTCCGCTGGGCTTAGGAGGTCTTTGACGTGGTTCAGACGGAGAACCACCTCGTCTGGCTGGCTCCTTCCATTGCGTCTGCACAGTGAGCCCCCACTGCTGGGCCAGAGCTGGCGGGGCTGGGGGCCGCCTCCCTTCCGCCCGGCTCCCTGTACCACCCTGGACCGCAGGCGGAGGCCCGGCCGCGCTGGCCTGGACGAGAGGGAAGGCCTCTGTCACTTCTGGTGCCGGGCTGGCCTGGGACCTTCCCCGGTGGAGGCTGGGCCTCTGGACGGGCACAACCCCGCAGCCTGCTGGCGTCTGCCACTCGGGTCCCTCTCTGATTTGGCGCTTATTCCCTGCAGTCAGCTCTGGTGCTGCTTGCAGAGCGCTCTGGGCTGTGATCTTCGCTGTAGACAAGGTCACCTGACTTTCCCCAGGAGAGGAG
>NW_024070188.1:89848312-89850992 GCF_014754425.2 Oryx dammah | reverse complement strand
GAGCACGGACAGGCCCGAGCACGTGTCCAGTGTCCTGACAGCCCTGCAGCGTCCGCCTCCCTAGTGTGGGGTACAGACCCTCCCGCCCCCTGGCTCAGCTGGTAAAGAACCCGCCTGCAATGGGGGAAACCCCAGTTCCATTCCTGGTCGGGAAGGTCCCCTGGAGAAGGGAAAGGCGGTCCACTCCAGTATCCTTGCCTGGAGAATCCCCATGGACGGAGGAGCCTGGTGGGCTACAGTCCACGGGGTCACAAAGGGTCGGACAGGACTGAGCGACAGAGCACAGCACATCTCCCCACCCTATCGGGAGGGGCTTTAGCTGCCCCACCCCACCCTGGGCTCACAGGAGGCTGCAGTGCCCCCCGGGTGGCGCCGCAGGGCATCCCCGTCTGCCCCGCCTCATTCTTGCCTTGAAGACTTGCTACTGTCTTATGCGGCACATCTGTGACACCTGACTGCAGCCTTCCTCCCGTTCAGATGTTGCTGAAAGACCCGACAAGTGCGATTGTAAAACTGGAAATCCCGGACGTGAGCAGCTGCGTGCCACCATGTGGTTCCCATCTTGCCTCCTGGTTGCAGAGCTGCTCTGAGGTGTGCGGTGCTGGGGGTTCATCCCCCGCGGCCCCACCCCAGGGGCACCGAGGCTGTGCCCCCACTGGGGGGCCTTGGCTGCAGGCCCGGCGGCCTGGTGGGTCAGAGCAGCAGGGGGGTTCCTTTTGGACACTCCTGCCTTCTCCCCGTCGGGCTGACCTGGCGGTCCTCAGGAAGGTGCTCGTCTCCACTTGCTGCAACACAGGCCACTGGCCTGGGAGCGCCGTCTGGGTCCTCCCTCCCCTCGGATGAGGGAGGCACTCTCCCCGTCTCACCGACAGAGGGGTGAAGCCCAGGCCTCGCTGAGTGTTCCCCCAAGCCCAAGACTGCAGTGGACAGTGGGGAGTGGCGCAGCACGCTTTGGCGGCTCTGGCAGCCCTGGCCTGCCCTGAGCGAGACTGCCTCCTGTCTCCCATTTGCCGTGATGTCTCGTCCATCATGGCCCTAAAGTGAATCTGTGCAGGACAGCTGTGGGGTTTTCATTTCTGTTTTGTTTTACTAGACTTTTTCTTCTATTTTAGAAGAAGATCCGGTCTGTTTTGATGCTCAAGAAAGATTTGGGAGAGTGTATTTTTACTCATCGACAGGACGGTGTTTGCATTGCAGCCTGGATGAGGGGGTTCAGAGGATCAAGGGCCCTCGTGCCTGATGGAACTGCAAGGACTGTAGACACTTTGAGGCCTTGAAGAAGGAGAAGCTGCCTAGAGAAGCTGGGGAAACGGAAGAACAAAACAGCCACTGGACAAGGAGAAGGGGAGCCGCCACGTGGGGTCCCAGTGCCCGAGGGGTGAGTTCCGAGAGACGTCAGGGGAGGCTCTGCAGCGAGCACTGACGCGGACCCCAGGGTGTGGACCCGTGGAGAGCAACTGGGGTCGACCGGAGCTCCTCCCTGGGGACCGGGCAGAGCCGTAGGGGGTCTGAGGAGTGCGTGGGGACAGGGGACAGCAGCAGCCGAGCAGGCCCTTGTGAGCCGAAGGGAGCTCAGCTAGGATCGGGGGTGACGGGGGAGCTGGGTTCTGAGAAGAGGGCTCTGCGATCCCGTGTTTCCGAGGTGGTGAGGGGGCTTCGTGCGGAGAGCGGAGCTGGTGAACACTGAACCTGGCGGCTGGGGAGGAGCCTGGAAGGCGGGAACGAGGTCAGGGAGGCCCGGGAGCACTGCGGCCGGGTGTGTGTGGCCCTCCCTGTGCTGTGGGCTTTCTCCAGGAGCAGGTTTGCTCAGATGTAGGCAAAAAAAGCGAGTTCATCTCAGGCTGGATTTTCTCCAAGTGGATGAGATGAAGAGTCGGGGAGAACATTGTCTGGGGCGTTGGAAGGAGGATAGGCCCTCAGTTTTCAGGTGGATGATAACTGGTAAGAGCAGAGCACAGGTGGCTGGTGAATTTCAGAGCCCGTCTGGCTGGGCTACGGTGCCCAGCAGGGGGTCAAGCCACCAATGAGGGGTGGCTGTGAAGGTCTTGTTCTATGAGATTGGCATTTAGATCAGTTCGCTTTGAGTGAAAGAGATGCCCCTGCACAGTGTGGGTGGGCCTCATCCAGGAAGTTGAAGACACTACGAGAAAAATCTGATATTCACCAGGAGGAAGGAATTCTGCCTCCAGATGGGGACATGGGTACCTCGCCTGAGTTTCCAGGACTCAAGACTATAACACCAGTGTTTCCCTGGGTCTCTAGTCTGCAGGCCTGCCCCAGATGTCAGACTTGCTAGCCCTCACAATTTTGTAAGCCGATTCCTTAAGATAAACCTCTCTGGATAGATAGGGCTTCCCTGATGGTTCAGTGGGTGAAGAACCCACCTGCAATGGAGGAGACTCAGGAGATGCAGGTTTGATTCCTGAATAGGGAAGATCTCCTGGAAAAGGAAATGATAACACACTTCAATATTCTTGCTTGAAAAATCCCATGGACAGAAGAGCCTGGAAGGCTACAGTCCAAAGGGTCGTGAAGAGCTGGACACGACTGAGTGACTAAGTATGTATACACAAACTGGTTAGACGGACAGATGGACGGATGGATGGATGGATGGATGGATGGATAGATGGAAGGATAGATGGATGAATAGATTCAAGGATGGATGGATAGATACATAGAT
>NW_024070188.1:89764283-89848302 GCF_014754425.2 Oryx dammah | reverse complement strand
AGATTCAAGGATGGATGGATAGATACATAGATAAATGGATGGATAGACGGATGGATGGATGGATAGATAGGGAGGCAGATGGATAGATGGATGGGTGGATGGATGGATTAATCTCCCATTGGCTGTGCTCCTCTGGTTAGCCCTGGCTCTTCAACTGGGCCATGGCAGCATTCTCAGGAGCCAATGGGATGAAGCCATCAGATGTGTTGGGAGGAACGAAGAAGTTGTCACCAGGTAGCCAGGTCTTCAGCTCGTGACCATGCAGGTGAAGTTCTGGGTGACTCCAAGGTCTGGGCATGTCTGGAGGAAGAGAGGCTGAGGGTTGCTGGGGACCGGCAGGCCAGCTGAGCCAGGAGGACCAGGCTCAGGTGCCTGTCCCTGTGGACTCATTTATCCAGGAAGGTGGGAGGTCCTGGCCAAGAGGCAGATGGTGAGCAAATGCAGTGACTCCGATGAGCAGGTGAGAAGAATCAGAAGGCTAAGTGCAGCGGCAGTAGGGTGCAGACTGTGGGCTCCAGGGGGCTCTCTCTTGGCACATGGGGGAGGCCCTGATGGAGAGCAGGCGTGAAATGGGACACTTTTGACAGGAAGATGGTTTGGGGAGAAGAGAAGCGCAGGGACTCAACCGCAGGCCGGTGAGCCGGGAGGACCTGTGAGGAACAGTCAGGGAGCACGTAGATTACCTGCAGACTCAGGCCCACACCCGTGCCGCACCGCAGGATCCGCCTAAGGCGAGCTGCAAGGGCGGACAGCAGCGGCGTCAGGATTAAAACCAGGTCTTTCAGTGGGAAAAAGAGTGAGAGAGAATCCTCGTCCTCAGCAGCGGGGACATGGGCGAGGAGTGAAGACAGGGAAGAGATGAGCACCTTATGTCTGCTGCAGAGTCTATCGTGATATGAAAAAAATCTCTTTTAAATTTAAAAACATGGGGATGCATTGGTAATATATATGCTTAATATTTTAAAAGATATTTAATGTCACTGTGGGTCTTTCTTTTCTGAAGTGCTTTTCTGATAAATGCTATTAGTGAAAAATAAGAAAAAAGAAAAAACAATTTTGATTCAAAGTATCTTATATTTTCCCAAAGACAATATTAAACTGCCCTAAGATCCCGTCATTCACGCATCATCTCTGGTTTGTGTGTGGAATGATCTGACAACAGGGGCCATTTGACTTTGATTTAATGAAAAGGCCAATCACTTATTCACTCTGTACTGGAATGTGCACCATGATTAATGCAGAAACGTTTTAGTAAAATTAACTGTCTGTTCAAATTTTCCTCACCAGAAATCCAAGTCATTCCTCTTACAACAAAACAATCAGAGTAGAATGCATTCCCTGGGATTTGGAGAGAAAAGCAAAATAAAGTTCAGAGGCAGAATTTGGTATAAATCCTGAGGCCGGCCGATCACCATGACGCGTCCACATTGGAATGTCATGGCCTGGCCTGGCTGTGCGATCTTGGCGGGAGGCGTGGTTGTTTATGCCAGGCTGGAGAAGTCACTGGAACCCATGTCCTTTGGTTGAGCATTTTTTCGATGAGACCTGCACAAACCATCTCCTTAAAGTCGGCACCCTGGGCACGCAGACACCCTGCGCTCCCTGGGGAACTTCCATGCGCAGCCGCTTCTCTTCCTCAGATGAGAGACACTCTGCTCTTCTCTGTCCCCTCGCCCACGAGAGCTCCATGTCCACCTCAGCCCTCTGGTTCCTACCCCAGGGTGCGGCCATCCTTTACACCAGCATTTCTCCTGTGATTAATTGATTGGAAGAGCGAGGAAGCAAGTGAGTGAAGTGGAAAGAAGACACCTGACTTGATCCGTCTCCCACTGCTCCCTCGCGTATTTGTCAAGTCAAATTTAACTACCTGCTAGGAATTCTTCTTGCGAATATCTTCATGGTCTTCAAGAGGCAAAGATTTCTTCAGTTCAGTCCAGTCGCTCAGTCTTGTCTGGCGCTCTGTGACCCCATGGACTGCAGCACACCAGGCCTCCCTGTCCATCACCAACTCCTGGAGTTTACCCAAACTCATGTCCATCAAGTCAGTGATGCCATCCAACCATCTCATCCTCTGTCATCCCCTTCTCCTTCCGCCTTCAGTCTTTCCCAGCATCAGGGTCTTTTCAAATGAGTCAGTTCTTCTCATCAGGTGGCCAAAGTCTTGGAGTTTCAGCTTCAGCATCATTCCTTCCAATGAATATTCAGGACTGATCTCCTTTAGGATGGACTGGTTGGATCTCCTTGCAGTCCAAGGGACTCTCAAGAGTCTTCTCCAACACCACAGTTCAAAAGCAACAGTTCTTCGGCACTGAGCTTTCTTTATAGTCCAACTCTCACATCCATACACGACCACTGGAGAAACCAAAGCTTTGACTAGACGGACCTTTGCTGGCTAAGTCTCTGCTTTTTGGCTAAGTTGGTCATAGATTTTCTTCCAAGGAGCAAGTGTCTTTTAATTTCATGGCTGCAGTCACCATCTGCAGTGATTTTGGAGCCCCCCAGAAATAAAGTCTGACACTGTTTCCACTGTTACCCTATCTATTTCTGAAGATTTCTTAGGAGGACCCAAAAATACTAAAAAAGAGATAAAAATAATCTAAAAACTGGTATCATCAAAATCAAGAACGTCTATTTATTCAACAACAGCATTAAGAAGGTGAAAAGATGGGAGACTTCCATTTGCAGACAGAATAAAGAATCCCTACAACCAACCAGCAAGAGAGAAGCCGACTTAGCAGCTGAGAGGAGACCTCAGGGAACCTGCAGAGGAGAGGACCCCAGTGTCCCGAGCACAGGGATGCGGTCAAGACCCCCAGCTGAGAGGAGACCTCAGGGGAGCTGCAGAGGAGAGGACCCCAGTGTCCCGAGCACGGGGATGCGGTCAAGACCCCCAGTTGTTCAGAATGTGAATCAAGTCCGCAACAAGGGAGAGCTCGCGTTCACTGAGTATCAGAGACCCCGGAGGCTGAGGATGCTGTTCCTGGTGGGCCGTTGCAGCACCTCCCTCCAAGGTTGTGGGAATGGACAGTGGTCTGACCATCGCAGCTGTAATCACCACTTTTACAGTATGCCCACCCCCTGACCCACAGTCCTGAGTGTGACAACAAGAAATGGGTCTCTGGGTCCATGTCAGCTCCCTCAGCACCGGTAACTCAGTTCACAGCAGACTGTTGTGCTGTGGGCAGGCGTCACAGCACATGGGCCAGGATTATAGCTGACCCTGGAGCAGGACCCGGTGGGGCGGTGACCTCTGCTAAGGCCTCCTGCCAGCCCACACGTGAGGCCTGCCAGCACTCTCCCCTGGAAGCTGCCCCCAGAGTTCCCAGGCAGCAAACAGGGTGGGGCCCCCAGGTGTACCTGTAGGCCCCGCTGTGACCTGGGCTCCAGCAGCCCGAGGGCTCCGGGGTCTGATCCTGGACCTTGCTTTTTGGATTCTGTGACCCGCCTCAGAGCTTTTCAAAACATTCCAAGTCTGATTTGCTGTCAGAGGAGAAAACTCAAGTGAATCAGAGTGGAGACGGGGGTCTCAGGCAAGTAGTGCAACCAGGGTCCCGAGACGCCGCCACGTAACGTCTAGCCACAAAGGAGCACAGCCCCTACCCTCTGCTCTTCCTCAAGCCTGCGGTCGCCCGCCTTGTATATGCAGCTGAATGGAGGTGCTGTCCCTGCCCTCGGGGCAGAGGAGCCTGGGGCTCGCTGGCAGCCACTGGGAGGGCCTGGAGTGACCTCCATCCCTGGAGTGGCGCCCATCCCAGCAGCACAGCACCTTGTTTCCTGAGTGGACACAGCGGTCCCCAGAAGTTGGTCCCTGGGAGGTGGCATCAGCATCTCCTGTGGCTTGGCAGAGACGCAGACCCTGAGCTATGTCAGAAGGCGGGGCCTTGGTCTGTTCAAGGAGCCCCCTGGGGCCTCCAATCGGCTCCAGGCTGAGAACCACCAGGTGAGGTGACTCTGCCTGATTTCAGGGCCAGGAGGAATCTGGAGGCCCCTTTTCTGCAAGAAGTGACCGGAGAGGGAGAGCGTCCTCAACTAAGACTTGAGACTTGAAGTCATGCACTGGTAACATAGTTTCTGGTGTCCTATGTGGTCACTCAGGAGGCAGGGAGCGACGCAACAACTCAAACTGGAATTGCAGCGTCCATGTCCACGCCCTGGGTCCAGAGGGAGCCTGTGAGGTGTCCCAGGGCGTGGTCTCCCAGGCCTCGCGTCTGCGCACCTCAGCTCCCACCTCTGAACATGGGCTTCCAGGTCCTTCTCACAGTGGAGTTCAAGGCCCCACTCTGTCAGTGTCCATAGTCTCTTTCTAAATAACTTGATTCTCTTGTTAACAAGAGTTTCAAATTCTGTCCGTGGAGACATAATGTCCAGGACCCTTCCCTTAAGAACGCTGAAAAGTCGTTAATCAAATCACTTAGATGCTGCATTAGTCTCTGACAATGGGAACAGCGGGAACAGTGAGAGACTTTATTTTCTGGGCTCCAAAATCACTGCAGATGGTGACTGCAGCCATGAAATTAAAAGACGCTTGCTCCTTGGAAGAAAAGGTGTGACCAACCTAGAGAGCATGTTAAAATGCAGAGACATTACTTTGCTGACAGAGGTCCATATGGTCAAAGCTATAGTCCATATAGTCAAAGTTTTTCCAGTGGTCACGTATGGATATGAGAGTTGGACCATAAAGAAAGCTGAGCACACAAGAAATTGATGCTTTTGACCTGTGGTGTTGGAGAAGACTCTTGAGAGTCCCTTGGACTGCAAGAAGATCAAACCAGTCAATAAAGGAAATCAACCCTGAATATTTGTTGGAAGGACTGATGCTGAGACTGAAACTCCAATACTTTGGCCACCTGATGTGAAGAGCTGACTCATTGGAAAAGACCCTGATGCTGGGAAAGCCTGAAGGCGGGAGGAGAAGGGGGTGACAGAGGATGAGATGGCTGGATGCCATCGCTGACTCAATGGACATGGGTTTGAGTGGACTCCAGGAGTTGGTGATGGACAGGGAGGCCTGGCATGCTGCCGCCCATGGGGTCGCAAAAGTCAGACACGACTGGGCGACTGAACTGAAGAATGATTGTGTTTTCCGCTGACATTGTAACTTATTCAGAGGAAGAGTGGGATTTGGGTTCAGTTTTGGGGGAAAGGAAGCAGGGTCGGCTGGACTTGCTGGGTCCGGAACGTGCGTCGGAGGAGTCGCTGTCTGATGACCTGCTCTTCAGGGAGAAGCGAGGCCAGTATTTTCTGGTGATGATGGAGCATGGGGTGGTCTGGGGTGAAAGGTCATGACAGGCTACATCCCACACAGGCTTGTCACAGCCTTGAGGTGATACTGACTGGGGTGGAGATGGGATTCCGTCCATCGTCAGGTCAAGTCCAAGGCCTTCCCTGCGGCGCTTCCCATCTTTCCTGCGTGAGCCTCCCACCCCCTCGCCCCTCGTGCCCTCTGCTGCCCTGGCTTGTTTCTGACCCTTGTCTGGCCCTGCAGGCTGGTTGGTTTTCTATTTCAGAATGGTGGTCTCCCTGGTTGGCCTGGGGGACCCTTCAGAGCCCAGCCTTTCCCTTCTGCATGTCCCCACCTTCTGACTTCACCAAGCGCAGACTGAATGCTCCCTGAACTCTACTAAAGTGACGAAGCTCCTCAGAGACGAAGGTGGCTGGTGAGCAGGGGTTGGTCCTCTTATAGGCACTCAGTGGGCATGGTTGACCTCTTGGACCGTAGATTCTAAGGCATGGCATCTAATGCCCAACACGGTGCAATCTCAGAAAACATTCAACTTGTTGAAGAGTAGTACATTGTGCCAGCGTAATTTTAGTGGGAGGGGGATTCAGGATTGGGAGCTTGTATATACCCGTGGTGGATTCATGTCAATGTATGGCAAAACCAATACGGTATTGTAAAGTAAAATAAAGTAAAAATAAAATTTAAAAAAATAAAGAGCTTTTATCTTAATTGTTGAAATCCAATTCCTCCCGAGTTCCGGCCTGGTCATGTGGCCCTCGTAGACACCACATGGTTGCTGGCCTGGAGGTCGGCACTCTGCCCGCTCTGCCCAGCTTCTTCATGCTGTTGCCACAGCGACTGTTTGCTCATGAGGTGCTAAATGTTCTCCGTCTCTGGAACCTGCTGGAACTGCCCCCGCTGCACGCTGGCCCTTCTCGTCCCTCTTCCTCATTGCCTCTTGTGTCCGTGTCTCAGTTTTCAGGGCCCAGCTCAAAGCCAGGGTCTCCTCGCGGCTTCAGGCACCCTCCTGGTACCTGCTTGCTGGCTCATGCCTCTCGTCGCCTGTTTCTGATTCTAGGGGTCGGGAACCAGGCGTCGGGATGACGGTAAGAAGCGTCAGAGTGCCCGTGGAACCGAGAAGGAGCTGGCGGTGTCGGCCTTGTTAGAACAAGCAAACAACAACGGAACCAGTCAGTGTGGAGTGAGGTTTGGGGCGGGCCTGGCGGGAGCCCCGACAGGTACAGAATCAAGAGGGAGGAAGGCGAGGTTCGGAGGGGTCTCTGCCGGCTGCCGTTGTGTGGGGACCCCGGCTCCTCGTGTTCCAGCAGCGCCTCTGACTTTTCAGAGGATTTCACGTTGGTTTTCAGGTGTCACCTCAAGTCCAGGCACACGGAGGGCTCCTATGAAAGATGAGCACGCCGGGTGGGAAGCGTGAGACACTGTCCGCCGCCATGTGGCTGGGTTTCTCACCAGCCTTTCTCTGCCCCAGGAAGGTCCTGTGCTGACCGTGGCCGTGGAGCTGACCTCCATACCGTGCTGCGAGCGACTGCCTGTCCCGGGGTCTGCAGGGTGGAGGGGGTCACGGAAATGGCACCCATGGCAGCCAGCAGGGCTCCTGTGTTCATATGGTGGGCAGGTTCCTCTCTGAGCCATGGGCCCTGAGTGCTCCTCACCCGGGCCTGGAGCCACGACGTCTGCTGAGGGGAGCAAGTCTCTCAGTCCCCCTCTATCCCCGTCAGTCTCTGGGATACACGCATGCACGCATGTGCACACGCGCACACACACAGCCGCCTCAGGCTCTGTGTGCTCCTGCCGGTGGGTATTAAGTCTGGCTTGGGCAGCCATGTCTCCGAGATCATGGACCAGAAAAGGTGTGACGTGGCAGCTGGGGCTGAGCCCCTGGGAGGCTTCCTCTGCACATGGCCAGGGCTGTGTTCATGCTCAAACCCCCGTGAGTCACTGCAGCGTCCTGAGCCAGGGCCTCCCTCACACCTGAGAGATCGGGGGTGAGGGTGTGGACTCGGCAGCCTCTCTGTGCTCACGTGCCTTTATTCCTCTAGGATTCCTGAGAAGGCGGCCCTCCACCAGGCCGGAGCGCGGTGTGCAGCAGGGGAGCTGAGTGCTCAGGACGCGGCCGTGACGCCGATGCCGCTAGGCAGAATGTGGCTTCTGCAGAAAGTGTTCCGCCGGGGACTTATCTCCTCCAAGCAAACCGACATGTGAGCTCAGTGAGGGCACGCCATCCGGCTCACAACAGAGGAAGTCTCTGGCAGTGGGTGGGGGGTGAGGACGTCGGCACCATCCTCGTGGCGCTGAGACCCGGCCTGGCTGCTGGCACGTGGCGTGGCTCTTATAGCAGCTGCTGTTTTAGACTGCTGGACCCGGCAGGCGTTTCTGCCCTTCAGAAGGTTGCACTTCCTGACGTCTCCTTGTGGATCTGCAGAATATGTGAAAGGCGTCTGCTCAAAGGAAACTCCATCTGACTTTCCTTGTGCCCACTGCCCCATGCCACCCCCTCCCTGCTGATTACAAGGTTCCCTAGTAGGTAAAAATAGCAAAACAAACTTAGCACTTTCAGAACCCCATAAAGAGACCAGCCCAGAGGCGAGACGGCAAGAAGCCTGAGCCGCAGAGTGGGCTTTCGTGTTGCCCTCTTTGTTTGAATTCCAGATCAGAACTTTGTCCAAACTCCATGGAAAGTTTAATAATGTGGAATCCATCAAAGGCAATTTTCCTACAGCGAAGGGATTTTCATTTTAAAAGGATCCATTTCCACTGAAGCTAGCATTTACTGGCATTTTAAGTTTTGCTCCGCACAGCTGTGGAACCTGGGAACATTTGGCCACGTTTGTATTTATTTAAGCAGTTTGAAATGTGCCCACATGGCTGAGATCTCCTGAAGGAAAATATCTGTGTGTGATTTTGAATCTAGAGCGACTTGGCTGTGAGGTGCTCAGATCCCCACGATGGGCTTAATTGATTCCATCCTTGGTGCTGTCAGATTCCTTATCGGTAACAGTTGCCGCTAGTGTGTGTCCCTGTGTCAACCGTTGTGAAAGACCACGCTTCTTACGTCATCCGTCACCAAACCCCACGTTTCTTAGCCAGTCCTTGAAAAACTGCCTTCAACTTCAACTGTCTAATCAGTTCTCTAATTTCCTGCCACTCGATGCATACAAGTACATATTTGTCCAAATTTCTATTTTATTTTTTTTCAGGTTGCAGCCACTCAAGAGTTAAGTTTTGTTTACTCAACTGACAGTCATTTTATTTCATTATGGGGAATATAATTTCAGTCTTCAAATTCTTCCTCAAAGAATTGAATAATCTGGTCTAGGGTTTGCTTTAATGAACCAGATCTGAGGACTCACTGCCCCTCCATGGAGGGACCACATGTAATACAGACAATTGCCTTGGTGGTGATGACAATAAGGATAAATTGGCCTTGCTACTTTACAGCCAATTATTGAGACTTCCCTGGGGGCTCAGACGGCAAGGCGTCTGCCTACAGTGCGGGAGACCGGGGTTCAATCCCTGGATCGGGAAGATCCCCTGGAGAAGGAAATGACAACCAACTCCAGTATTCTTGCCTGGAAAAGCCCATGGATGGAGGAGCCTGGTTGGCTACTGTCTATGGGGTTGCAAAGAGTCGGACACGACCGAGCAACTCCACTACCACTATTCATTATATTTTAAAATCCATCATATGTAATCTTGGCATTCTATATTTTCAAGTGTATTAATGCTGAGAAATATTTTTTGATAGTCATCACATATAATATTCTAGCAACCCAGACTGTTATTTTTTGGTTTTGCAATAATTTTGCCTTGTATTTGTTTGAACAGATCATTTGAAAGGCAGGTGCTTTGCCAAAGAAAGACCCTAATCTGCTCATTCCATTTCCTAACTCTCAGAGTCAAACAGTGGCCAGGTGCGAGCTGCTTTCTTCTGAGCCCCTTTATTCACTTCTCCTGCTCACCACCTGCCTCTGGTAACCACCAATATGCTGAACTCACACAGTGTTGGTCTTTGTCTGACGTTTCACTAAACAAGACGTCCTCCAGCTCCACCCGTGTTCTTGCAAATGGCAAGACTTCCTTCCATTTTAAGATTAATATTCCATCTTATATACATACCACATCTTTTTTCTATACACTTATGCTTACTCACTTATTTGTTTTGCAGGCGGTCCGTCTGGCTATCTGTTTTGAACATAGCAGTGTTTGCCTGCCCGTCTCCGTCTCCTGATCTAGCCCTCCCCAGGCCACCATCCCTCCCCTCTGGTAACTACAAATTCCTTCTCTAAGTCTGTGAGTCTGTTTCCATTTTGTAAACAGTTCATTTTTATCATATTTTTAGATTCCATGTATAAGCCATATCATATGGTATTTGTATTTCTCTGTCTGACTTATTTCACTGAGTATGAGAATCTCTGAGTCCATCCCGATTGCTGCAAATGGTACCATTTCATTCTTTTTTTATATGGCTGAGTAATATCTCATTGTGTACATCTACCACACCCTTTTTTAGACAGATTATACATACATATACCTTCCTTGGGCTTCCCAGGTGGTAGTGGGAAAAAACGTACCTGCCAGTGCAGCAGCCGTAAGAGATGTGGGTTCGATCCCTGCCCTGGGAAGGTCGCCTGGAGGAGGGCACAACCACCCACTCCAGTCTCCTCGCCTGGAGAGTCTCGTGAATAGGGGAGCCTGACAGGCTACAGTGCATCGGGTCTCAAAGAGCTGGACATGACTGAAGTGACTTGGCGTGCAGACATATGTTCCCAGCAACAGAGCGAGAGGGCCCCTTCCCCACGGCCTCTCTAGCATTCACTGCTCGTAGGCCTTTTGATGGCGGCCGTTCTGACTGGTGTGAGGTTGGGAGCTCCATGGGCTTCCGTGAGCTTGGTGTAGCATGAAGACTCTTGGGAAACTTATGAAGGAAACAGTGAAGTGATGATCAAGGAGAGTAGTAACTGAATTCTAACACTGTGAGCATCTCCAAATAGTTGGGAAAAAGAGCATAGCAACTTTGACTCCTTGGAAAGCACTGTGGTAGAAACCGGTAAGGTGCTTACTTAGTTCCAATTTCTGAGCACACAGAAGAACCATGTTTCTCAGCCTCCCTTGCAGTGAAGTTGGGATGATGAGACAAATTTGCCCAGTGGAATGTGGGGGGGGGCAACATTCACCAGTTGCAGGCTGGCAATTAATGCCCCACACTCTGCCCTGTGCACAGAAGAAAGAGCGGGATTCAGAGATGGTGGGACCATAGGACAGACGGTCGGCAGTCCAGAGTCACCACTTGCGGCAGATCCCCGGGGAGCTGCAGGCCACCCAGGCTGGGGTCAACCAAGGATGACTTCGTGGGTAAGTTTGCCACCCCTACCATGCCAGCTGTGATGCAAGGGAGAAAGAACCCCTTCTTTTATTAAAGTGTTAAGATGTAACATAGATAACTGTAACACGCAGGCACTCCTTACGCTGACTGCTGTTCACCCCACTGGCTGCCACTACCCCTCTCGGTGCTCAGACTTTCACACACACACACATGCACACACACGCACGCACACACATGCACACACACGCACGCACACACGCGCGTGCGTTGACCCTGAACAACATGGTCTGAACTGGGCAGGTCGTGTGTACATGGGTCTTTTCCAGTGGTAGCGCAGGACCCATGGCTGGTTGGGTCTGTGGCTGCAGAGCCACAGACAGGGAGGGACTGTGCATGCAGAGGGCTGACTGCAGGCTACACGCAGGTTTTAGATCACACAGACAACTGGTGCACTGAAGCCCCTGTGTTGTTCAAGAGTCAACTGTGTGTGTGTGTGTGTATTCTCCATATACGAGTATTTGTTCAAACATATCTCATGATGTAGTTGAGAGGTAAACACAGTATGTAGTAATGAAAATTCTAAGATTATAAATTTTATTTTAAAAATAAATCACTTTTGTGAAATTTGGGGTCATTTTTGTCTACTTTTGTTTTACGAGTTAAAAGACTAGAAGTGTGGGTGTGCCAAGGGCTGATGAAGCTGTTCAGTGATGGTAAATTTCATCACCACTAGTGAGAGCAACTGTGTTCCAGACTTTCCGGAGACTGCACAGAATTCACCGACTCCCACTCTGTGACTCAGCCTCTGTGACCCTGATCCACGTCCCAGGGCAGGTCTGCATGGAGCATGCACAGGGGCGCTTGCTGAGGCGTGTCTGTGGAAGCAACCAAATTCATCCTTAAGGGAATGGGTGAATGTTTGATGAACTTTTAATGGATAACTACTTACAGACGTGGAGAGAACACAGCTGGAGTGATTTTCAAGTAGAAAGGATGTGGGAGAAGATAGAAAAAAAAAAAAAGGAAAGACTATTTCACTAGGATCAGAGACAGTAATTCACATAGTAAAATTTCCAAAGTATTTTAAAATGGGGAGTTTATTTTACTAAACATGTCGAATTAATTTAAATGTCGTTGGTCATGATGCTGCTGTAGAGAGTTATTTAAACACATAGAGATATTGGCTTTAATGTTTTTATTGAACATTTCCTTGGCCATTTTAAAAACTATCATTTACAGAACACGTACTCCCTTGATTTTGGACCCAAACCTGCTTCACTGTGTGCCTGTCACAGGACTGTGCATACACTAACTGCTCAAAGGTCGATCACCGTTATCATTGTATTTTTCCACCATGAACATAGGTAACGGATGGCTTCATAAAGAGAACTTTGACTTTTCCTTTAAAGGTGATATTTGTGTCAGTCTTGTGTTTTACTCTGTCTGGACTCCAGCACTTTATTCTCAGTGATGACTCTTTTGTCTCCCGGGCCCTTCGTTCATTCATTTTGCCACTCGCCACTGCCATTCCTTCTGTCAGCTTGCTCTGCAGCTCTACAGAGTGACGTGTCAGGAGGCAGGTGCTTAGCAGAGAAGCCGCGTGTGTCGGGACAGTGCGAGCTATTCGGTCCCTCAGGCCTGTTACTGACAGCCCAGCAAACAGCAAAGTCAGTTCCGCATTTTAAGCTAACGTTTCATCTGATGCAGATCAGTCCGACTCTCTGAGACAAGATATTTTCCGCCAACTGCTGCTGTGGTGGCTTTGTAAGGATTTTACGGGCTTCTGTCATTTCTGAAAATTTGCATTCCTTCTTTTAGCTGCATTCATTTTTAAGGACCTAAGTGCTAATAATGTGTCAACTCTTCTATGCTCGAGGCTTGGGTGGTCAAAAGTAGACGATGTCCCGGTGTTGACAAGGTACTGTAAGGAGTCCTACATACAAGACAGAGCGACGCCTGCATGGTTTTTCTCAGACATATGCCAAAGTGGGATCTTTGTCTTCAGTGGGTTATTGGTGAACACAGATGGCATATGGCAGGTCCCTGGTCTAAAAATTTATGCTAAAATTTACTACGGATTCTAAGTCTTCCATCCTGGCTTATCTTCTTGTCTTATTCATACATTCCTGCTTAGAATGGCATGGACGGGGTGTTGGTCCTTTTGTATTTAAAATTGTTTTCCTTTTATGTGACCTGCAGCAACACAAATCTCCCAAATTAAATCTTGGCTCTATTCAGTTCAGTTCAGTTCAGTTCAGTCGCTCAGTCGTGTCCGACTCTTTGGGACCCCATGACTCGCAGCACGCCAGGCCTCCCAGTCCATCACCAACTCCCGGAGTTCACTCAGACTCACGTCCATCGAGTTCGTGATGCCATCCAGCCATCTCATCCTCGGTCGTCCCCTTCTCCTCCTGCCCCCAATCCCTCCCAGCATCAGAGTCTTTTCCAATGAGTCAACTCTTCACATGAGGTGGCCAAAGTACTGGAGCTTCAGCTTTAGCATCATTCCTTCCAAAGAAATCCCAGGGTTGATCTCCTTCAGAATGGACTGGTTGGATCTCCTTGCAGTCCAAGGGACTCTCAAGAGTCTTCTCCAACACCACAGTTTAAAAGCATCAATTCTTTGGCGCTCAGCCTTCTTCACAGTCCAACTCTCACATCCATACATGACCACAGGAAAAACCATAGTCTTGACTAGATGGACCTTAGTCGGCAAAGTAATGTCTCTGCTTTTGAATATACTATTTAGGTGGGTCATAACTTTTCTTCCAAGGAGTAAGCGTCTATTAATTTCATGGCTGCAGTCACCATCTGCAGTCATTTTGGAGCCCCCCAAAATGAAGTCTGACACTGTTTCCACTGTTTCCCTGTCTTATTTCCCATGAAGTGATAGGACTGGATGCCATGATCTTCGTTTTCTGAATGTTGAGCTTTAAGCCAACTTTTTCACTCTCCTCTTTCACTTTCATCAAGAGGCTTTTGAGTTCCTCTTCACTTTCTGCCATAAGGATGGTGTCATCTGCATATCTGAGGTTATTGATATTTCTCCAAGCAAGCTTGATTCCAGCTTGTGCTTCTTCCAGCCCAGCGTTTCTCATGATGTACTCTGCATATAAGTTAAATAAGCAGGGTGACAATATACAGCCTTGACGTAGTCCTTTTCCTATTTGGAACCAGGCTGTTGTTCCATGTCCAGTTCTAACTGTTGCTTCCTGACCTGCATACATATTTCTCAAGAGGCAGGTCAGGTGGTCTGGTATTCCCATCTCTTTCAGAATTTTCCACAGTTTCTTGTGATCCACACAGTCAAAGGCTTTGGCATAGTCAATAAAGCAGAAATAGATGTTTTTCTGGAACTCTCTTGCTTTTTCCATGATCCAGCGGATGTTGGCAATTTGATGTCTGGTTCCTCTGCCTTTTCTAAAACCAGCTTGAAAATCTGGAAGTTCACAGTTCATGTATTGCTGAAGCCTGGCTTGGAGAATTTTGAACATTACTTTACTAGCATGTGAGATGAGTGCAATTGTGCGGTAGTTTGAGCATTCTTTGGCATTGCCTTTCTTTGGGATTGGAATGAAAACTGACCTTTTCCAGTCCTGTGGCCACTGCTGAGTTTTCCAAATTTGCTGGCATATTGAGTGCAGCACTTTCACAGCATCATCTTCTAGGATTTGGAGTAGCTCCACTGGAATTCCATCACCTCACTAGCTTTGTTCATAGTGATGCTTTCTAAGGCCCACTTGACTTCACATTCCAGGATGTCTGGCTCTATTAGTCAGTTGCAATTAACTTACTGTCAAGACACATGGTAGCTCAGAAATCCTCAGTTGTTTCTGACTTCGTTTTCTCAAGATGAATGGTCAGGGACTGAATGCATCTCTGTGTGTTATCTGCTCCAGGCAGAAGCAGAGTAGGGCTTTTCAGTAGACCCACACCCCAGCACACAAGAGTGGAGATGGTGCCAGAGAGCCTCTCTACCATGAGATCAGCTGAAGCCCTGGCTCTCACACTGAAATGGTGCATTTGATTAGTGAATACTTGAGGTAGAGGATTCTGGGAAACTGGCAGAGAGTAGACAGTACCTGGTAGAACAGAACATTTGTCAGGAAGGACCCTCAAGACCATGGGCAGATTTCCTTCAGAAACTTTGGAGGTCAGAGGCTGGGGTGATTGATTCAAAGTGCTAAAAAGAAAAGACTGCCAACCAAGAATCCTGTATCCAGTAAAACTGTCCTTCACAGGGTGGGAGAAATTGAGACATCCCCAGATAAAGAGGAGCTGGGGAGCTTGTGTCTCTCCTTGGCCTGTAGGAAGTACTGAGTGAGCCCTGCCAGGCGAAAGGAAAGGAAGCCGGACAGTAACTCAAAGCTGCGTGCAGAAATAAAGCTATCAATGAAGATGAACACAGAGGGAGTTTTAAAAACTTGCACTATTGTATCAGCAGCTTATAACAATAGTTCCTGTTTTCTACATAGTTTAAGGGACTAATACACTTAGCAAAACATACAGGTATTGGTGTGATGGGCGCCTTCCTGGTCACAGGTTCCAAAAATGTCTTTTGCAAAATGTCTTAAGCAAAACAGGGACTAAAACCATCAGAGCACTGTTGGCTCAGATCCTGGAAGGGCTGGGGACACAGCAGTCACCAAAGTGGGAAAAGTTTGTGTGTATTTTATAGAAAGAAAATCGAAGGGACAGGCAACCGTGCTGACCGTTCATAGCTATTTTGTTTTAAATTTAGATTATGGGTTATGTTTTCATGTGAATTTAGATCTCTTAATCTAATGTGGATACAAAATAAAATTTAAATGGCTGTTAGCTGCTTGTTATTTAGTTTGATATCTCTTTTCATGAAAAGAAAGCCAAAGGAACTGGTTTGGGTAGTAACTGGATGCTATTTCTTTCATTTTACTTAGGAATGAGTTCATTGCAGGAAAAAGAAATACTCTCTAGCAGTTTCAAGAAAAGTAAGATTTTGAAAATAAAGATTCAGAGGTCTATTGCAGACACTTTGACAGAAGCCCTGCAGAGCCTCAGGATGGCTGTTATGGCCTGCAGTGAGGGGCAAACGCTAGGAACCGGGACACCACAGGAGCCAGGCGGGGCCTCTGTCCGCCCCACCCCCAGCCTGCAGGGCCTCTCATCTCTGTCGCCTGTGAGCCCTGAAGAGTCAGCTGTGTGTTCATGACCACCTGTCTATAACCACAGCTTTGCTGCTGACCGTGCCGTTTTCGGCTGTGACAATCTGGCCAGGGGCACGCCCTGGGCGAGTCTGCATGGCTGGTAGTGCAGCCACTGGCGGCAGGGAGTCAGGGCTGTGAGCCCTGCAGGGCTGTGGGGGGTGGAGTGGGGCGCATGGGCAGCAGACCCTCCCTATGTGCCCAAGCCCCGGGTGCTGACTTACGCTGTTTCTCTTAGGAAGTGATATCTGTGCACTGATGCTTATTTCCATCACCTAGGTGGGGTAATTCAGAGCTTTAATGACATCTGTTCTTGGCTCATTTAGTTTTCAGCAGCATTTGAGGTCTGCTATTTCCAAGCACTGCGCCAGGTGCAAGGATACCCTGGTGGGTGAAAGATGATATTTCTTCCTTCTTTCACAGGTTTATAATATGAGCAAACAGGAAATGTCACTAAAACTTTAAAGTCACCAAAAGCCCATTTATTAAGCTCCAGTGCTCTTCCTGGGCATGTTAGGGACCCAGACTTGTATGAAATAAAAAAAGCAAAACCCAGTTTCCACTGTGGAGAAACACAGAGCCTCCTTCCACAAGTGTCATTTGTGTTTCCAGAAGTCTCAGACTTTACCCAGCCTCCTGGGCACATGGCCGTGGGAGTCCCAGCTGGTCCCTGGGGCGCTGTGTCACGCGCTTCTTTCCAATCAAGATGTGAAGGGGCCCAAAAAAGCTCTGACAAGGAGCTGTTGTCCTGGAGAATGCTTTTGATGGTGAAATACACCGTTAAGGAGACGTTTCAGGCCTAAACCGCACCTGCTCGCCTCCCTAGCAGTCTCTCCCATATCATCACCCCGCGCTACCCAAGCTTTTCCGGAGGAGCCCCTTATAAATGAGGTCACTACTTATATAGGCAGTGTGCTGCTGCTGCTGCTAAGTCGCTTCAGTCGTGCCCGACTCTGTGAGACCCCAGAGACGGCAGCCCACCAGGTTCCCCCGTCCCTGGGATTCTCCAGGCAAGAACACTGGAGAGGGTTGCCATTTCCTTCTCCAATGCATGAAAGTGAAAAGTGAAAGGGAAGTCGCTCAGTCGTGTCTGACTCTTCACGACCCCATGGACTGCATCCCACCAGGTTCCTCCATCCATGGGATTGTCCAGGCAAGAGTACTGGAGTGGGCTGCCATTGCCTTCTCTGATATAAGCAGTGTAGGCTTGACAAAACATACCCTGCTTATTTCCAGCCATGTGGAGTCTGAATTAGGAATCCGAGGATGGACAGTGCCCTTACAAATGTGACATGGAGCATGTTCAGGGTTGGTGAGTGAGGAGTTCTTTGCGTTCTGAAAGGTTCTTTGCTCTCCTAAGTTATTTATCATGAAATTACTTTAGGGGGTAAAACCCTTTATTGCTTCTAAAACTCTAATTATGACTTTTAGTTTAAGATTGCATCTGGTTGTTTCCTTATAGGTTTCCTCTTCCAAATCCCTGTTAAAATATCCAAGAAACAGAAAACATTAAAAATTAAAAACTGTTCTGGAAACAAAATGACCATCAACATTTAATACGATTCCTAGAGCAAGTTCCCGGAGAAGGCAGTGGCACCCCACTCCAGTACTCTTGCCTGGAGAATCACAGGGACGGAGGAGCCTGGTGGGCTGCAGTCCATGGGGTCGCACAGAGTCAGGCAAGACTGAAGTGACTGCCATCTGTGGGGTCACACAGAGTCGGACATGACTGACACAGCTTAGCAGCAGCAGCAGCAGCAGAGCAAGTTCCAGTAAGAAGGGGCATATGTGTTTGGATTCAAATTCCTTAAAATCTTTATCCTCTTCACCTTCTGAAACAAAGGCAGCACGTCCAGGAAAGAGAGGCCTGGGGTGGGTTCTCTCTGTTGCCCACCACCTGTGACATCAGCCCTTCTCAGAAGCAGCAGGAGGCCTGTGTCCTTGTCCTGAGATGCCAGCCCACCAGGAACCACCCTTTTTCCACCTGTGGAGGACACAGCTCTGAGGACGCAGCCCCTGGATGCCACTGATCAAGTGTGTGGCCCAGAGACAGGGGATGAGCCAGATGGACCTCAGGAGGCCTGGAGGCTGCTGCACTCAGGTGTTTTAAAGCAATAAATATGCTGCTTCCTATACTTGAAGCATTATTTATTCTGCTGTAAGTTTGAAAACTGGACATAGGAAATGGTAGAGTCTGTCTCAGTCTGGCAGAAGAATACTTTGCCTCTGCTCATCCCTGGAGATTGGACCAATTCTCTAGTTGTTGGTGCAGGAGGGAGACTGTGCCAATACGAACTTGAGCAGAGAGGAGGCTTTCATATCCTGTTGGTGTGGACTTTAGTTTATCAGTATTTATCTCATTTGTGTTAGAGACGAGTTTATCTGGATTGTTTAGTGATTGTATCCTGATTTACACTCACACGGTATTAATGTGGCCCATCCTTTATCTTTATGTCTGTAGCATTTGACGTTTTTAAAAAAACTTACCCTTTCTGAGTGGCTCTGTTTGGGGTATACCTCTCATAAGTGTGTGCTCACTCACTTAGTCATGTTTGACTCTTTGTGTCCCCATGGCCTGTAGCCCACACCAGGCTCCTCTGTCCATGGAATTTCCTAGGCAAGAATACTGGAGTGGGCTGCCATTTCCTCCTCCTTGAACATTAATTAAGATTTGCCTTTTCAGCCAATATTGACATGTTTTAGTAATGACATTATCTAAAATAATCTCTAATACTGTGAAAATTTGTGTAAGTGATTATTTAAAAATAATTGCCTCACTCCCAGCACTGTAAACCCACCAGGGCAAGACTCTGCCTGTTTTGTTCACAGCTGTGTCTCTGGCAACTGGAGTAGAGACTGGAGAACAGCTACGGACTCACTGAATGTTTGCTGCCTGAATGACTGAGGAATGAAGGGAGACTTGGTTTAAACAGTCTTTCTTTAAAACTGTAAGTAATGGTCCCAGTGTCTCCTGGCACCTGAGGCTGCCAGGAGATGAAGCCCCCTTGGAGCTTCTCTGAGGTGCTGGTGCCCTGGAGGATTCCTGGGGAGGGCTGGTGAAGAGACACAGGGCATGCTTGGTGTTTAATTTCATTCCTCATCAGAACTGGGTTTACCCTGCATCAAACGATCCTGCAGCCTTAGGCTCTTCCCCGGACCCAGTGGGTCCCCAGCAGCACACTCACACCACCATGAAGTCAGCCAAGACCACGCCTCTTTCTAGGCCAGCTCCCCCCTCCGTGGGAGGATGAGAGGTTCCTGCCGTGGGTCAGGCACTGGGGGTAGGGGGGCGGGGGGGGCGTGGCTGGAGTTAGTGGAGCTAGTCACCCTGTCTCAGCACTGGGACAACGTCCCAAAATGCTCTAACCACACACTCTGCTGTCATAGGCGTGCTGTGCCCTTAAAACTGAAAAAAAAAAAAAAAAATGCTATTTTCCCAGATTGTGTGAAGCTTGTGATAATTGTCATATTTCAAATGTTTATATTATTCTTTTATGTGCATGCTTTTCTTAAAGAAGTTCCCCAGGTTATGTGACTTGAAAGCCTCACAAAACCTGTGATCCCACGCTTGTTAAAATCACAACAATTAAGAAAACTTTTAAATCTCTAGATTTTCCTGCACCAAATAACATGGACTAAATTTCTCTGGAACAAGAACTGTTGAGGTTACAAGAAAAGATGGCCAAAAACACATTAGCTATGAGAAATTTAATACTTATTTCTCTCAGTCAACAGTCCATGGATCCAGAAGAATTATGAAAGATGTGCCTATGTGGATGTGGGAAAAATAAAAAAAAAATAGAGGGGAAAAACAGAAACAATAAATGATAGACTGAGCTAAATCCTATCAGTAATTATATTAAATGTTAACGGTCTACACACTGCAGATAGGAGGCAGAGATTGTCAGGATGGATGAAAAGCAAGTCCCAACCATGTGCTGCCTGCAAGAGGCGAGCTTTTAATAAGAAGACACGAGAGGAGTTTGAAAGCAAATGGAAGGAAAAAGGTAAATCATGCAAATACTGAGAGTAGGTCCCAGGAGTAAAGTGCGTTCATATCCGAGAAAGTAAGCTTCCATCTGGAGAACGTTGCCAGAGACGAAGGGAGTTTGTGTCACGGTCGAATGCTCTTCATCAGGAAGTCAAATAATTACAAAGGTGTCTGATGAGAAACACGCCAATATATGAAGCAAAACTGACTCAACTCAAAACTGAAGCAGATGAGTCTATAGCCAGATTTTAACACTCCTCTCTTGGCAACTGATAGAACAGCGAGATTTAAAAAATGAAAAATGAGTCAGTGAGGAGAAAGCATCTCTCCGAAGAAAGGCCTGACTGAGGCGGCTGGAGGTAGTGGGGGCCTGGCCCCTGGCTCAGTCCTTGTGGGAGGCGACCTCCCTCCTCCACAGGTGTCTGCTGCCCCCCAAAGCCTGCTTTCCACCATGAGGAGGTCTCCAGCTCTTGCGGGCCATGGAGGCAGAGTTTGCAGAGGCTGGACAGGCTGCCAGGCTTCTCAGGTGCCCCAGGGCCCTGGTCGGCATTGGCTCAGGACTTACCTGTCTGTAATCTTGGGCCATGGAAAGCTCCTTACTTCCTTGTGCGCTCAGGAATGCAGTTATAGAAGATAACTTTAAAATCACATTCAACATTTTAATTGTTTTCAAGAAGAAAGAAGTCCAGGGAACTTTGTCAGGAAGGGTCGAAGTAAACACTGCCTTTTGAGACAGACAGGAGATTGGTGCGTATTTGTTCACTATGGGTCATTTCAGGGTTGTTTGTGACAACAGAAAGCAGCAAAGCCACACTGACGAAGTGGGGCCGTTCCGTCGAGCGTGGTGCGTTCACATGACTGAAAGTGGGGCGCACTGGGTGGGCAGCCTGCACCCCCGGGGGGGCCCTGCATCTCCTCTTGTGTTTAGCAACCGTGTACATGTTGGCCTCTGTAGGAGCCCCTGGGTTTCCGGGGACCACGCCAACAGTGTCCCTTGGAAGATCTGCCTCCCAACCTGCTGTAGGTACGAAGGGCAGCCTTCATTTCCACTGCTCTGTGCACGCGAGACCCGCTGGACGAGTGACCCAGCCATGCCTCCCACACTGGACCCAGGCTGGCTCCGAGGCAGCCGTCAGCGGCGTCCATCAGACTCCACCCCGGGGCTCCCCTTTCCCGGATTCCTCACTGACTTACTCTGAGCTGACTTCTATTTCTTTCTCCTGCATCATAAAAGTGGATTGGAAAAGCAAATATCATCTCTAAGATTCACTGATGTTACTTTAATTAAATGCACATTACCTTTTTAAGCATTCTGCCTCAAAGTGGTGAAGCCAGAGAACGAGAAATCTCCTTCCACCCTCCCACCTCCTTTTGGACGTGGCAGATTGGGTTCTGGCTGAGTCTGTGTCAGAACTCAGACTTGGCCGCGGGCAAGCTCTCGCTGCTGCCGCAAAGGCAGTAACAACAACCAGCTGAGCGGAGAGGGGAGCCCAGACTTGGGAAACGAGAGCCACCCCTTGGTGAGGCTGCGCTGCTCTGTGGTCCCCTTGTTGGGGGAGCCTGGGTGGGAGGCGTGGGGTTTGGGGGGTCCAGGCACGACTGTGTCTGAGGTCACTCTGCTCCCCCACTCAGAGGTGCCAAGTCGGCCGTCAGCCATTTGCGAAGGTAAGACTGAGTTGGAGGCAATACAGAGTTCACAAGTGAGGTCTGCAGTACAGTTTGCCCCGTGATTGCCTCAAAGGACCGAAGCAGCCACAGAACAAAGTCAGGTCAAGTTTAATACTCTAAAGCCAGTGTGTTTCTTAATAAGAATATGAGTAAAAAACAAAACAGCTTAGCCAATATTCCCCCAACTGCCATAATCCGTCAACTCGGGGAGAAATTCCACCCCAAAAATAACAACAAAGAAAATCCAAACGAATAGGAACCAAAGCCAGCCTCCCCTCCACCCCCAGGTGGCATTTCTGCAGCAGACGGGCCTTGGATGAACAGCCAGTTGGCGAAAGCAGGGCTTGCGGGCCCCTGCGGCCACGTGGCCCCGGGCAGGGGTGTGTCGGCACCTCCATGAGGCCTCCTGCCTCCTGCCGCGCCCACAGGGCACCCAGACTGGGGCACAAGCCAGCTCCTAAGTGCAGGCTGGCACCTAGGTTCCTCACGCTGAAGCGACTCTGCTCTGAACATGGATGCACGGTAAGCACTGAGCGGGTGAGAGGGAGAGGAGAGAGCGGCGGCAGGGCCTGTTCAGCAGAGCTTCTCAGCGCGCTCGAAAAACGCGAATGGGTTCAGGCCCTCACGCGAACCTTTCTAGTCTGGGCTAGGGCCTCAGGACAGCTCCCCAGGTGACAGTTCTGACGCGTGACACGTAGGGCAGTGTCCCCGCCCAGCCTGAGAACAGGTTGTGAGGCCCTGAGATCTAGAGCAATCTTCATCCTCCCCCAGTCAGCTCATGCATGTGGTTTCCGTGTTTGAAGGTGGTAGCCGCAGACTCTCATTTGGAGTTCTAAATAAATATGTTTTGTTAATAACATATGTTTAAATTAGGATGAAAGTTTCCTCAGGACAGAGTTTTCTATCTTCTTCCAATTTTCAGGCGGGGGCGCAGGGAGGAGGAGGGTCCCTTCAACCTGCTCTGGCCGTGGAGCCACCCTGAGTCTCACCAGCTGTGCCTCAGCCTCAGGGGAAATGGTCGTGTGAATTCGTCGATTTCTGAGCAGTGGAAGGTGTCGGGTTCAGCTAGTAGGTGCTGTCTCTTAACGTATTTTGAGAAGCGTCTGTGCCGTTTCGGTGACGCGTGGCTTTCCACGCGTGGCTTCATCTTCCTGCAAACAGCTCCTACCTTCACAGGCCTTCCCTCTCTACTCGAACCAGATCCTTGTTCTAAACCTTTGATAACTAGCCATTTATTGTAGGACAGAGCTAGTCTGCAGCAGGTGACTCAGGCTCACCCATGTCAGCTGGTGAAGCCGCGTGATGAGCAAGCGCCCGCCCTCTGCGTCGGGCAGGGTCTCCACGGCCAGGTGACTCCTGTGTGCTTCCCTCACTGACCCCACAGGAAGGGGTCACTGCGCACGGCCCACAGCTGGGGGCATCTGTGGAACGGACTCCGGGTTCCGGTGCTCAGATCTGTGTACCCTCCCCGGCTTGCTGGTTTGTTCCATCCTGTGTTTGTATCTGTGTGGAGGCATGGGTATTTCTTTTATACCCTGGGTTATGACCCAACACAGCTTTGCTTTGTTGCTCGAATTGTTGCAGCTCTGACCACGGGGACTCCTTCCGCGGCCTGCTGTGTCCCTCTGACCTGCTCCCTTCCTTACCTTCTGACATTATGGGAAGCTCTAGGCTTATCTTGGATTATTCCTACCCCAGTTTGTCTTAGAATCAGTCATTTCTCCAGAAGCCCTGTGGCTTTTTGTGGAGAATGGAGTTTAGGCCCCAGGGTCTGGGCGCTGGGATGCCTGTTGCTGCTGAGGTTCCGCTGCTTCTGGGTCCTCTTGGTGGACAGAGCTGGGTGGAGTGCAGCGACGGTTCCCACACGCTGGCTTGAGTCCATCGTGCGCGTGACTTCTCTCGGCTTCTCTGCGTGTCTGTCGGTCTCCGGTGCCCGAGAGCCTGACCTCGTCCTGACAGTGGTGGTTCTGACCCACATCCCTCTCTCCCGCCCGTCTGTGTTTATTTCTGATCCTTGCACATTTGCTTTTATCAGCAAAAAGCATATCCAAGTAAACTTTTTCTTCCCTAATAATTCGAGGAACATAAGTTTGTCTAAAAGTGCTATTTGAAGAGTGTTTTATAGTTCTTTAAAATATTTATATCGTGGTTTGCTGTATAATATTTTATACACTTGTTTAAATCTATCCAAATAGGTATTGAGTTCTTAGAGGGTGGGGCTGATGTCGCTTTCTTTTGGTCTTCCTCCTGGCACCGGCGCACACAGTTGCATCCTGACCAAGCGCCGGTCTTCGTTGCTGGTGCCTGGTTGGGCCTCCCAGCTCGTGCTGCGGGCACTCCCGTGGGGCGGCTCCTCCTCTGCGCTTGGAGCCGGCGTGAGACCGCACGGCTCTCACCGCACCGCCGGCGCCCTGGTCAGGAAGAGGAGCCCCGCCGCTCCCGAGGGTGTCTCTCTGCCTCCACTGCAGGGGCAGAACTGGAATACTTGGGGAAACGAAGTACTTTCCGTTTTGGTAAAGATATTCAAACGTTTATAAGGATGCGACGTTTTGCGTCTGTGGCGGGAACTTTCTTTTTATCTTTGGAGCGTTGACGCGGGGAACATCGGCGGAGCAGGAGAAAGAATATTGCTGTCAGCGTGACTGTGGTCGGGCTGGGTGACAAGTGCTGGGGTGAGAAGAGAGGACTGGCTGTGCCTGATGGTGAGCCGCGCCCGTCAATGCCTCAGGCACGGGTAGCAGCAGGAAAGGTCCCTGCGCGGCCACGCAGCCGAGACAACGCTGAGTGACGCTGCCCTCACGGTTCTGGGCGGCTGTCTCTGATCTCACGTCTTAGCTGAAGGGCAAACGCAGGGCAAAGGCAGCATTTTCCTTGTGCCACAAAGCTCTGGCTCGCTGTCTTATGACTTACGGGATTATGATTATGGCCTCCTACAGAATGATCCAGGCTTGTCCCAGGGCCATGGGTCTAATGCTTCCTCCCAGGGAACCAAAATTGCTACATTTCTTATCCGATCACACTTTATCTCTTAAACAGTCTTGCACTGCTGTGGCTTATTAAATGGTTTTTTATGTAAAGTTAAATTATTTTAAATAATACATTCAGGATGCCAATGATAATGATAATGTGAATGACGACATAGCTTCCATGGCCGTGTGCGTAACTGCGGTGTGTAAGTGGGACCCGTGTAATTTATCATCAGATCTGGATGCTTCTGAAACCCCACTGCCCCACAGGCCTGGAAAGGGAGGTGTGGTGGCCACCCTATGGAAAAGCCCAAATGGAAATATGAGGTACCTTTTGGTTCCTTAAACACTACTCAGATTCCCTCAGTTCCTCTGCCTGGATCTCCCAGCAGCCTGGCTCTCCGACGCCCATGGAGGGCTGGTGTGGAGAGAGTGACGCTGAGCTGGAGCCTGAGGAGGGACCTGGGGGCCTCTGGTCTGCTCTGGCGGGGAGCCCCCGACTCAGTGTCCCTCCGTGTTGAAGGCGATGAGAGCAGTGGGGCTGAGGGGGCAGGTGCCCACCACGGCCGGGGCCACCCAGGCGGACAGAGCGGCGGAGCGAGAGCAAGCGGCCCAGAGCCGTCCACCCAAGGCCCTGGAGGCACCAGCGCGCAGGCTCAGGGCTCTGCCCGAGGGGCCGACAGACATCAAGGCTCTGAGAGCAGGTCTGCCCCTCAGGGTGGCTCTGGATGTCGGGGAGGGGCCTCTGGGCGGCCGGGGTCGGGGGGGTCCCCACCACGCGCAGGCCCAGGTTTGGGGAACCTACTTGCTTAAAGGGCCTTCTCAGAAACAAAGGTTTTCAACCATGAACAAAGCTAGGTATAACTGAGCATATAGGTGTCAGTGTGGCAGGAGGAGGGTCTGTGCTTGGAGGCCACTCCTGCTCTAGAACGCCTGATGATGGCTCCACACCCCCGGAGGGACCCAGGGACCACACCACTCACGCCCAGGGGACCCGGAAACCACACCACTCACCCCAAGTAAGGGCCAGGGGACCACACCACACACCCTGGAGGAGGGAACCAGGGACCACACCACTCACTCTCAGGAGGGACCCAGGAGCCCACGCCACTCATCCTGAGTAAGGGCCAGGTGACCACGTCACCCACTCCTTGGAGGGACCCAGAACCCAGGGGACCATATCATCCATCCCCCGGAGGGATCCAGGGTCTCAGGAAACCATGCCACCCACCCCTCGGAGGGAACTGGGGACCACGCCATTCATCCCCCCAAGCTAACAGAGTCAGACGATCCCTTCCAAGCCCTCTAACCGATGCCCACCAGTGCCCAGGGTCACCCCAATGCAGCCTGACACAGAGCTGGGAAGACAGAGCGGTCCTGAGGGTGTGATAAGAAAACATCTTTGTAGGTGAAATAAAACCAGTGCACACACACACATGCACGCCTCACACACTCGGTGAGAAATCCTCACTTTTGAGCTTCAAGTTCACCTCTGCATTTGGGCTAAGAGGATCAGAATCAGGCAGCGGGCAGTTAGAGAAAATTAATGGGGTGGTTAGAAAAAGAGTCCCTGCGGGGTGCAGTTATGGCTGAGTGAGGCCAGTAAGGCACCATGAGCTTCGGTGAGGCACAGAGGGAACGCTCAGCGTTTATTTTGTTGGCTGCAAGTCTTAGAAATCAGAGTGTGCCCACAAAGGAGTCAGTAGAAAAGAAAGAAGCCAGGCCATGCTCCCTCCTGTTTCAGGGTGACTGACTGCTGTGGAAAGAGGGGGCGTGTGTGAGCCCATGGGCACCGGGGAGCACCGGGATGGTGCTCTTTCCACTCTGGGACCACAGCCCAGGTTGGCGCTCTCCCCGCGAGAGTCACCGGTACTGCACAGACCGGGTTGGAGTCATTGACCCCTAAGTGGAGCTCATTCTGCAGTTGGCAGATGAACTAGCATTAGAATTTTTCCTGCTCCACATGGAACATGGTGTCTACTGGGGGTGGCCGACGTCAGCTGATGGCTGTTTGTCCTTGGCTCGTCACTCATGGGAAGTGACCTTGGCAGAGGCGAAGTGAAATGTTGTTGTTCAGTTGCTAAGTCATGTCTGACTCTTTGCAACCCCATGGACTGCACCACGCAGGCTCCTCTATTCTCCATTATCGCCTGGAGGTTGCTCAAATTCACGTCGGTTGAGTTGGTGATGCTATCTAACTGCTATCTAACCATCTCATCCTCTGTTGTCCCCTTCTCCTCCTGCCTTCAGTCTTTCTCAGCATCAGGGTCTTTTCTAATGAGTCAGCTCTTTGCGTCAGGTGGCCAAAGTACTAGAACTTCAGCTTCAGCATCAGTCCTTCCAATGAATATTCAGGGTTGATTTCCTTTAGGATTGACGGGTTGATCTTGCTGTCTGAGGGACTCTCAGGAGTCTTCTCCAGCACCACAATTCAAAAGCATCAATTCTTTGGTGCTCAGCCTTCTTTTTGGAGAATGGCATGGAAACCCCCTCCAATTTCTTGCCTGGAGAATCCCATGGACAGAGGAGCCTGGCGGGATACAATCCCTGGGGTCACAAAGAGTTGGATACAACTGAAGAAATTTCTCATGCGTGCAGCCTTCTTTATGGTCTAACTCTCACAACAATAGATGACTAGTGGAAAAACCGTAGCTTTGACTATACAGGCCTTTGCTGGCAAGGTGATATCTCTGCTTTTTGATACACTGTCTGGGTTTGTCATAGCTTTCCTTCTGAGGAGTAAGAGTCTTTTAATTTCATGGCCTCAGTCACCGTCTGCAGTGATTTTGGAGCCCAAGGAAATAAAGTCTGCTGCTGTCTCTACTTCTTCTGCTTCTACTTTTTTCCTTTCTATTTGCCATGAAGTGATGGGACCTGATGCCAAGATCTTAGTTTTTTGAATGCTGAGCTTTAAGCCAGCTTTTTCACTCTCCTCTTTCACCCTCATCAAGAGACTCTTTACTTCCTCCTCACTTTCTGCCATTAGAGTGGTATCATCTGCATATTTGAAGTTATTGATATTTCTCCCGGCAATCTTGATTCCAGCTTGTGCTTCATCCAGCCTGGCATTTTGCATGATGTACTCTGCATATAACTTAAATAAGCAGGGTGACAATATGCAGCCTTGATATACTCCTTTCCCAGTTTGGAACCATTCCATTGTTCCATGTCTACTTCAGTTGCTTCTTGACCTGCATACAGGCTTCTGAGGAGTTAGGTAAAGTGGTCTGGTATTCCCATCTCTTGAAGAATTTCCCGCAGTACGTTGTGATCCACACAGTCAAAGGCTTTAGTGTAGTCAATGAAACAGAAATAGATGTTTTTCTGGAATTCTCTTTCTTTTTCTGTGATCCAATGGATTTTGGCAATTTGATCTCTGGTTCCTCTGCCTTTTCTAAATCCAGTTTGTACATCTGGAAGTTCTTGGTTCACATACCACTGAATTCTAGTTTGAAGGATTTTGTGCATTACCTTGCTAGCATGTGAAATGAGTGCAATTGTGCAGTAGTTTGAACATTCTTTGACATTGTCCTTCTTTGGGATTGGAATGAAAACTGACCTTTTCCACTCCTGTGGTCACTGCTGAGTTTTCCAAATTTGCTGACATGATGAGTGTAGCATTTTAACAGTATCATCTTTTAGGATTTGAAATTGCTTAGTTGGAATTCCATCATCTCCACTACCTTTGTTCACAGTGATGCTTCCTAAAGCCCACTTGACTTCACATTCCAGGATGCCTGGCTCTAGGTGATACACCATTGTGGTTATCCTGGTCATTAAGATCATTTTCGTACAGTTCTTCTGTTAATCTCTTCTCTTCTTAATCTCTTCCCTTTCTGTTAGGTCCTTACTACTTCTGTCCTTTATTGTGCCTATCCTTGCATGAGATGTTCCCTTCAGTTCTGTTCAGTTCAGTCGCTCAGTCGTGTCTGAGTCTTTGTGACCCCATGAATCACAGCACGCCAGGCCTCCCTGTCCGCATCTCCTGGAGTCCACTCAAACCCATGTCCACGTCCATTGGATGGTGATGCCATACAACCACCTCATCCTCGGTCGTCCCCTTCTCCTCCTGCCCCCAATCCCTCCCAGCATCAGGGTCTTTTCCAATGAGTCAACTCTTTGCATGAGGTGGCCAAAGTACTGGAGTTTCAGCTTTAACATCAGTCCTACCAATGAACACCTAGGACTGATCTCCTTTAGGATGGACTGGTTGGATCTCCTTGCAGTCTAAGGGACTGTCAAGAGTCTTCTCCAACACCACAGTTCAAAACCATCAATTCTTCGGTGCTCAGCTTTCTTTATAGTCCAACTCTCACATCCATACATGACCACTGGAAAAACCATAGCCTTGACTAGACGGACCTTTGTTGGCAAAGTAATGTCTTTGCTTTTGAATATGCTATCTAGGTTGGTCATAACTTTCCTTCCAAGGAGCAAGAATTCTTTTAATTTCATGGCTGCAATCACCATCCACAGTGATTTTGGAGCCAAGAAAAATAAAGTCTGACACTGTTTCTACTGTTTCCCCATCTATTTGCCATGAAGTGATGGGACTGGATGCCATGATCTTCGTTTTCTGAATGTTGAGCTTTAAGCCAACTTTTTCACTCTCCTCTTTCACTTTCAGCAAGAGGCTCTTTAGTTCTTCTTCACTTTCTGCCATAAGGATGTTCCCTTAGTATCTCTAATTTTCTTGAAATGATCTCTAGTCTTTCCCATTCTGTTGTTTTCCTTATTTCTTTGCCTTGTTCACCTAGGAAGGCTTTCTTATCTCTCCTTGCTGTTCTGTGGAACTCTACATCCAGCTGGGCGTATCTCTCCCTTTCTCCCTTGCCTTTCACTTCTCTCCTTTCCTCGGCTATTTGTAGAGCCTCCTCAGACAACCACTTTGCTTTCTTGAATTTCTTCTTCTTTGGGATGCTTTGGTCACCACCTATTGTACAGTGCTATGAACCGCCATCCGTCATTTTTCAGGTGCTCTGCCTACTAGGTCTGATCCCTTGAATATATTTGCCACTTCTACTTTGTAGTCGTAAGGGATTTGATTTAGTTCAGGCCTGAATGGTGAATGGTTTCGTTGTTTTCCCTACTTTCCTTAATTTGAGTCTGAATCTGGCCATAAGGAGCTCATGCTCTGAGCCACAGTTGGCTCCAGGTTTGTTTTTGCTGACTGTTTAGAGCTTCTCCGTCTTTGGCTGCAAAGAATATAATCAGTCTGACTGCGGTGTTGACCATCTGGTGATGTCCACGTGTGGACTCATCTCTTGGGCTGCTGGAGGAGGGCGTTTGCTGTGACCAGGGTGCTCTCTGGACAGCAGACTGTTAGCCTTTGTCCTGCTTCAATTTGTGTTCCAAGTGCATTAGCTCTGGAGTAATTTAAGCCCTTGGGAAGCTCTGCGGGATGTGATCCCAATTCTGACAGCGCTGGTGTGTTAATGAAATGGCATGCCTCTCCGGAGGGGTGCAGAGCTGGCCCCCGCACTGCTCTGCTCCCGGACCAGTGGATGACTGCCCTTCAGATCTTGCAAACATTCAGCTCCGACACATGCGGGTCACCCCGCTGAGCTGATGCTTAGACATTTTACTGTCCCCTTTGACTTTCTGGGAGGAAGAGAGGCAGGAGAGTAGAGCTGATGAGCATTTGCAGCAAGGTCAGGGTGAATAACCACCCTCACCTCTGGAACACAGGCAGGAAAGGGGACAGGTGTCCCGTGCCCTCCTCTGAGGGCTGCTTACTCCCAGTTCAAGGCAAAGGGGAGCCTGGGTGAGGGGCTGACGCAGGGAAGGAGAGACTCTGGGACTGTGGTTCAGGTCAAACATCTGACTCCTCTGCCGTCTTCCACAGTAAACCTCCCACTAGCAAGACACAGTGGATGGTGAAGGAGCACGCTTCCTCCAGGCCAGAGTTCGGCCTCTTCAGGGGTCATGGGAAACTCTAGGAGTGGAAGGGGAAAGATAAGTTCCAACACCGAGGAAAACAGGAATGGACATAGTATCTGTGGGTCCAAAAGCAAACTCAAAGCTCAAGGTTATCGGCAAATCACCTGCTCAGAGACTGATTGTGGTAGGACTGGAGGACGATGTGGGTGGAGAAAGGCGAGAAGAGGCCTTGGGACATTTCTGCAAACTGTGTTTCTTTGGTATGAGCTGGCGATGGCATGGAAAATGCATCGATTGAGGTGTTTTGAAGGGCAGGGGCTCGCTGGGATGGCATAGACATACTCTTTCTACTGGTTCCTCCTTGGTGCCTTTGTAGACGGTCTTCTCCTAAGTAAATATTTTATATTTGATAGCATTCTACTTATGTTGCTTGATATTGAACTATTCCATGATTGGCATTTCCCATTTTTGAGAGGATTCCAAACAAATTGTGAGATTGCTTCCACATGGTGTGTATCTTCTCAACCAAGATCATGTGCTCCAGTTGAGGAAATATTCAAGTAATATTGGGAGCACATGCTTGTTTTTCTTTTATCATGATTTATGCAACCCATGTTTTTTTAAAAAGTATTTGGGGATTTAGAGAACATTCAGTAGAATTATATTATTCTAGTAGTAAATTATTATTCTAGTAGTAATTTTAGAGTAATTCTACTGTGTCATTGAAGAATTTTGGGTGCAAAGAATCCATGTACTTCTAAGAGACCAAAATCCCTTTATCATTCTCAAAGGAACTGGATATTGCAGGAATTCCTTGATTAAGGCCAATTATTTTGTTTATCATTCTTTTCGTATCATAAAATATATTTATATTTAAGAGATTGTGCTACGAACCATGAGCTGAGTTCAGGCATGAAATTATTCCCCTCTGTCGTCATGGGATGCTTGTTACCCTGTCTCCCCAGATCCATCCAGGGACTGTTGGGATGAGCAGGGAGAGCAGGAGACACATTTTGCTGAGGCTGAGCTTGCACACGGGCTCATCCCAGTGAACAGAGAGTCACTTGCCCTCCAGAAATGTAGCCTCAGGCCTCTGGTCTGCCCAAGTCAAAAAGGTAGACCCAGTGTGTTCTCACCTCCTTCCACACTGATTGGTTAGAAAACAGTGTGAATACGTTTCATGGTTCCGTTTTCACTCACCTTTCATCATCTTATTTCCGTAAGTTCTTCTGAGGCAACCCCTGAAAGGGCCTGCCGCCTGCCAGGCCTTGCGCCTGGCTCCCCGGGGCACCAGCGTGAAACTGCCATCAAGGCTCTTCCCTGACCTCCCTCCTGAGGGCTCTGCCCTGTTGTCAGCTGGCACTGAAAAGAAAGAGAAAGAAAAGGCCAGATGGGATGGTGACTGCCATCTCCTCTCCCTGCTCTAGCCACAGGACTTCATTTGAAATCATGAGACTGTCTGTGGGCTCCAGGTACTGGCCACCACATACTATTCTCTTGAAAGAAATTATACTTTGGTTTGGCCTCAAGCATCTTGTCTTTTGCAATCTTATGAAGTAATCAGAGCTACATCTGCCACTGATAGGGATAAAACCAGATATAAAGGTAGAATTCCAAATATTTATGGAGAGGCTGAGACAGACACCGATAAATACAGTATTTCTGTGCATTTGGAAAAACAAACTCTGGTAAGCATATGCTTTACAGAATCTGATCAAATCTGTTGTTAGTATTGTAGCTTCATGCCTATTGTAGCTACACGGCTGTGTGTGCATGTCTACGTCTCTGCCAATGACAAGAATTAAGGAGACCACCCAAATTTGACATTCTTTTCTTCTTCCAAGTAGATTTGGGATTAATTTAGAAAGCCACCGTTTGTGAATAATTTTGAAGTGAATTTCATATGCACACATGCATTTTGTATGTATTTATTGATATAATATATGGCTATATATACATATAGACACATATCAGTTCAGTTCAGTTCACTCGCTCAGTTGTGTCTGACTCCCTGCGACTCCATGAACAGCAGCACGCCAGGCCTCCCTGTCCATCACTAACTCCCGGAGTTTACCCAAACTCATGTGCATCGAGTTGGTGATGCCATCCAGCCATCTCATCCTCTGTCGTCCCCTTCTCCTCCTGCCCTCAATCTTTCCCAGCATCAGGGTCTTTTCAAATGAGTCAGCTCTTCACATCAGGTGGCCAAAGTATTGGAGTTTCAGCTTCAACATCAGTCCTTCCAATGAACACCCAGGACTGATCTTTAGGATGGACTGGGTGGATCTCCTTGCAATCTAAGGGACTCTCAAGAGTCTTCTCCAACACCACAGTTCAAAAGCATCAATTCTTCAGCACTCAGCTTTCTTTATAGTCCAACTCTCACATCCATACATGACCACGGGAAAAACCATAGCCTTGACTAGACGGAAATTTATTGACAAAGTAATGTCTCTGCTTTTGAATACGCTCTCTAGGTTGGTCATAACTTTTCTTCCAAGGAGTAAGTGTCTTTTAATTTCATGACTGCAGTCACCATCTGCAGTGATTTTGGAGCCCCCAGAAATAAAGTCTGACACTGTTTCCATTGTTTCCCCATCTATTTCCCATGAAGTGATGGGACCGGATGCCATGATCTTCGTTTTCTGAATGTTGAGCTTTGAGCCAACTTTTTCACTCTCCTCTTTCAGTTTCATCAAGAGGCTCTTTAGCTCCTCTTCGCTTTCTGCCATAAGGTGGTGTCATCTGCATATCTGAGGTTATTGATATTTCTCCCGGCAATCTTGATTTCACCTTGTGCTTCTTCTAGCCCAGTGTTTCTCATGATGTACCCTGCATATAAGTTAAACAAGCAGGGTGACAATATACAGACATATATATAGACACATATATATGTACGTACATTTTTCTGTGCAGACAGCATGGTGGTTGGTAGCACAGAGTCTGGAGCCTAAGCACCTGTGTTCGGGGCTCGGGTCTTGGCTCCATTCTTGCTTCCGTGTGAACCTGGGCAGCTCAGTCCCCTTCCTTCCTTCGCGTCCTGACCTGTGAAATAACAAGAATGATGGGACCTGCCTGTCATGCTGCCAGGAGAGCTAAATGAGTTACTGTTAATACTCGTGAAGTGTTAGCAGTGCTGCCGCTGAAATGCTCACTCACTCACTCCTGCTGGGTCATTTGACCCTCTTCATAATCCTGAGGGCTGGTGTTATTTTCCCCTTTTACAGAAAACAGAGTCTGGACGCTGAGAGGCGAAGGGACTGGCTGACAACCACACAGTTCATTCTCTGAACCCTGAGCTCTTTCTGGTTTCCTCAAAGAGGCCGCGGCAGTTTGTGAAGGAAGGGGTACGTCCTCAGGCGTTCTCTCCACGTCCATGGAGAGCATCTCTAAGGCGTGTCCCCCTCATCGCCATCCTCCTCGTCCTGGGAGGACCTGCGTCTATTGCTTTTCTATTTGAAGAGGGAGAGCTAAGCCCATGCGTGGTTCCCCATCCCGACTGTCTGGGAAGCACTGAATTGGGGCACCTCCCTGTGGGAAATGATCGGGGAATGCGTTTCTTGGATCTCGTACTTGCGGCTGGAGGCTGGCGCTGCCACGCAGGACGACTCCCCCTCAGCCACTTCAGCGGCCCCCAGGCCTGCCTTCCTGGGCCCACCTGGCCTGACCTGGGCTCCCAGGGCCCTATTCCCAGAACTCAAGAAAACTCCACTGAGACAGTGAGCCTAATAAGCACATACAGAAGGGGATTAGAAGCAAAAATAAGTGTGCCAGGAGTTGTTAAATCCTAAGATTTTGGATTTTGGGACCTGGAACATTTCACAAAATAGCAGAAGATGATGCAGTTATGAGTCAACAGATATCCCTCGAAGATCACGGTGACTCATCCTGGTGGCTCCGACTGTAAACAAATCTCCTGCAAAGCAGGAGACCCGGGTTCAAAGCCCGGGTGAGGGAGGTCCCCTGGAGAAGGGAATGGCTGCTGACTCCAGTGTTCTTGCCTGGAGAGCCCCATGGACAGGGGAGCCAGGCGGACTACAGTCCATGGGGTCCCACAGAGCCGGACGTGACCGAGCGGCTAACACCTTCTCCTTCCCCTTCGTGCCATCCAAACGTGACGGTCGTCTGTGTTCACGGAAGCGCTCTCGGCAGAGGTCACTGCAGTGGTGTCTGCAAATCACCCCAACAAACGCAGCTCTCCTTGCTGGAAACGGCCCCAGCACACCGGTGAGAGGCGAGCGCTCTTCCTCTGAAACCCATGGCCCTCGCAGTGCCACGCTTGGCTGTTTGTGCGTTTCCGTAGCTCAGTTCGGTGTTTATGTCGTTTGAAAGTGTGTGTGTCTGTGTGTACTTACTTCATTCACGCTCGCAGCGGAGCCTGAGGCAGGCGGGCCCACTAGGTCCATCTCATCTCCCAAGCACCAGCCTCGCCGCTTGCGATGTCCCTGGCAGGGCCTGAACTTGGACCAGGGCGGCCAGCTCTGGGGTTCGCAGACCCCGCCTTGCAGCGCTGCCTCTGCCCTGGGAGTTTTTATAATTCTTTGTCAGCTTTCTGACTCGAGGCCTCTGAGAACCGCTCCCTTCATTCTTGGTTGAGGTCACATTCGGAAGATACACAGTCCACCGCTTCAGAGTGAGTCAAACAGTGGCTTTTGGCACGATGTGCCGCCACCACCGTCGTCTGGCCCCAAACAGCACCCCCACCAGAAGGAACTGTGTGCCCGAAGCGGCCACCTGCCCCCGGCCAGCCCCGACAGCCTCCACTCTGCCATCGGCCTGGGCCCTTTGGTCTCGTGTTTCCAAGGTCCACACTGCAGCCTGTGTGAGCGCCTCGCTCCTTCTTGGGGCAGAATCACACCCCACGACGTGGCCGGGCCGCATCTGTTTGTCCACTTGTCAGCTGGTAGAGAATAACCTGAATGGTGGTTTCCACCTTTTGGCTTTGAGAATGGCGCTGCTGTGAACACGCGTGCACATGTATGTTTGACATCTAACATTCTTGAAGACTTTCCCAAAGGAAATTTTATATTTGGAATCAAGTCAACATTTTTAGACATTTACTGTGACAAGCAAAGGCGGATTATTTGTATCATGCTAATTGGGGCTTTGATGTTTGTTTTTAAGCATAAATGGTTTTCTTATAATTCTCCTGGTACTGGTAAACTGCACCTGCTTTCCTAATTCTATGATCATGGGGAATAGTATTTGTGGATGAGAATTTTATGAGTATGAAACACGTAAACACTTCACTATGAATATTTCATCTGATGCCAAAAATTTACCATGCGTCCTTAGTGCAGGCGGGGAATTAGAATTCAAAGTGGTCAGAAACTAACAAAATTTTAAAATGCTCCCCTTTTATGGACCCAACTCAAGGTTGAAAGGCTGGAGGATCAGATTCAGCAAATATTTAAACAACTTTATCTAGGCTACCAAAGGAGATTTCTGGAAATAGCAGGGTGGATAAACAAAATGAAAAGGCATAAGAATGATTTTTATGCTATTTATATCAAGCATTAAAGATATTTTCCTTATATTCTGTTCCTAACTAGAGACAATACACATTTTCAAAATACTGTCTTAAAGTGTATAATATGCACTTTTAATCGTTTCATGTCAATGATTTACATCTTCAAGTATAAACTTGAGTTATTATAAATTATAATCATCATTATTTTATTTTAACTCATAGGCTTAGGATTATGGATTATTAATTCAATCTGTTAACGGACTTGGAACAAATTAGGAGGGAGTGGCTGTAATCACAATTTATTAAATTATTTAGTATCTACTTAATTCACAAGAATTTTATTCAAGCTTTTATTACCATCTGGTTCCTCTGATGGAAAAAAGACAATGGATCATTGCATGACTCGTCTGATGTTGGGGTAATTTTTCAGCATTTACTGTCAGCTCTTCTGTAGAGATGTGTACGGGAAAACTTAAAAAAAGACCACAGCACTCAGTTCAGTTCAGTCCAGTCACTCAGTCGTGTCCGACTCTTTGTGACCCCATGACTCGCAGCACGCCAGGCCTCCCTGTCCATCACCACCCCCCAGAGTTCATTCAAACTCATGTCCATCGAGTCCGTGATGCCATCCAGCCATCTCATCCTCTGTCGTCCCCTTCTCCTCCTGCCCCCAATCTCTCCCAGCATCAGGGTCTTTACCAATGAGTCAACCCTTCGCATGAGATGGTCAAAGTATTGGAGTTTCAGCTTTAGCATCAGGCCTTCCAGTGAACACCCAGGACTGATCTCCTTTAGAACGGACTGGTTGGATCTCATGCAGTCCAAGGGACTCTCAAGAGTCTTCTCCAACACCACAGGTCAAAAGCATCAATTCTTCTGCACTCAGCTTTCTTTATAGTCCAACTCTCACATTAATACATGACCACTGGAAAATCCATAGCCTTGACTAGACAGACTTTTGTTGGCAAAGTAATGTCCCTGCTTTTGAATATACTATCTAGGTTGGTCATAACTTTTCTTCCAAGGAGTAAGCGTCTTTTAATCTCATGGCTGCAGTCACCATCTGCAGTGATTTTGGAGCCCCAAAAAATAAAGTCTGACACTGTTTCCCCATCTATTTCCCATGAAGTGATGGGACCAGATGCCATGATCTTAGTTTTCTGGATGTTGAGCTTTAAGCCAGCTTTTTCACTCTCATCTTTCAATTTCATCAAGAGGCTTTTGAATTCCTCTTCACTTTCTGCCATAAGGATGGTGTCATCTGCATATCTGAGGTTATTGATATTTCTCCAAGCAAGCTTGATTCCAGCTTGTGCTTCTTCCAGCCCAGCGTTTCTCATGATGTACTCTGCATATAAGTTAAATAAGCAGGGTGACAATATACAGCCTTGACGTAGTCCTTTTCCTATTTGGAACCAGGCTGTTGTTCCATGTCCAGTTCTAACTGTTGCTTCTTGACCTGCATATAGGTTTCTCAAGAGGCAGGTCAGGTGGTCTGGTATTCCCATCTCTTGAAGAATTTTCCACAGTTTATTGTGATCCACACAGTCAAAGGCCTTGGCATAGTCAATAAAGCAGAAATAGATGTTTTTCTGGAACTCTCTTTCTTTTTCCATGATCCAGCGGATGTTGGCAATTTGATGTCTGGTTCCTCTGCCTTTTCTAAACCCAGCTTGAACATCTGGAAGTTCATGGTTCATGTATTGCTGAAGCCTGGCTTGGACAATTTTGAGCATTACTTTACTAGCATGTAAGATGAGTGCAACTGTGTGATAATTTGAGCATTCTTTGGCATTGCCTTTCTTTGGGATTGGAATGAAAACTGACCTTTTCCAGTCCTGTGGCCACTGCTGAGTTTTCCAAATTTGCTGGCATATTGAGTGCAGCACTTTCACAGCATCATCTTTCAGGATTTGGAATAGCTCCACTGGAATTCCATCACCTCCACTAGCTTTGTTCATAGTGATGCTTTCTAAGGCCCACTTGACTTCACATTCCAAGATGTCTGGCTCTAGGTGAGTGATCACACCATTGTGAGTATCTTGGTTGTGAAGATCTTTTTTGTACAGATCTTCTGTGTATTCTTGCCACCTCTTCTTAATATCTTCTGCTTCTGTTAGGTCCATACCATTTCTCTCCTTTACTGAGCCCATCTTTGCATGAAATGTTCCCTTGGTATCTCTTATTTTCTTGAAGAGATCTCTAGTCTTTCCCATTCTGTTCTTTTCCTCTATTTCTTTGCATTGATCACTGAAGAAAGCTTTCTTATCTCTTCTTGCTATTCTCTGGAACTCTGCATTCAGATGCTTATATCTTTCCTTTTCTCCTTTGCTTTTCACTTCTCTTCTTTTCACAGCTATTTGTAAGGCCTCCTCAGACAGCCATTTTGCTTTTTTGCATTTCTTTTCCATGGGGATGGTCTTGATCCCTGTCTCCTGTACAATGTCATGAACCTCCGTCCATAGTTCATCAGGCACTCTGTCTATCAGATCTAGTCCCTTAAATCTATTTCCCTTATGTATAATCATAAGGGATTTGATTTAGGTCATACCTGAATGGTCTAGCGGTTTTCCCTGCTTTCTTCAATTTAAGTCTGAATGTGGCCATAAGGAGTTCATGATCTGAGCCACAGTCAGCTCCTGGTCTTGTTTTTGCTAACTGTATAGAGCTCCTCCATCTTTGGCTGCAAAGAATATAATCCATCTGATTTCGGTGTTGACCATCTGGAGATGTCCACGTGTAGAGTCTTCTCTTGTCTTGTTGAAAGAGGGTATTTGCTATGACCAGAGTGTTCTCTTGGCAAAACTCTATTAGCCTTGCCCTGCTTCATTCCATATTCCAAGGCCAAATTTGCCTGTTACCCCAGCCTACTTTTGCATTCCAGTCCTCTATAATGAAGAGGACATCTTTTCTTGGTATTAGTTCTAAAAGATCTTGTCGGTCTTCATAGAACCGTTCAACTTCAGCTTCTTCAGCATTACTGGTTGGGGCACAGACTTGGATTACCATGATATTGAATGGTTTGCCTTGGAGACGAACAGAGATCATTCTGTCATTTTTGAGATTGCATCCAAGAACTGCATTTTGGACTCTTTTGTTGACCATGATGGCTACTCCATTTCTTCTAAGGGATTCTTGCCTTCAGTAGTAGATATAATGGTCTTCTGAGTTAAATTCACCCATTCCAGTCCATTTTAGTTCACTGATTCCTAGAATGTCAACGTTCACTCTTGCCATCTCTTGCTTGACCACTTCCAATATGCCTTGATTCATGGACCTGACATTCCAGGTTCTTATGCAATATTGCTCTTTACAGCATCGGACTTGCTTCTGTCACCAGTCACATCCACAACTGGGTGTTGTTTTTGCTTTGGCTCCATCCCTTCATTCTTTCTGGAGTTATTTCTCCACTGATCTCCAGTAGCATATTGGGCACCTACTGACCTGGGGAGTTCCTCTTTCAGTATCCTATCATGTTGCCTTTTCCTACTGTTCATGTGGTTCTCAAGGCAAGAATACTGAAGTGGTTTGCCATTCCCTTCCCCAGTGGACCACATTCTGTCAGACCTCTCCACCATGCCCATCCACCTTGGGTTGCCCCACGGGCATGGCTTAGTTTCATTGAGTTAGACAAGGCTGTGGTCCTAGTGTGATTAGATTGACTAGTTTTCTGTGAGTATGGTTTCAGTATGTCTACCCTCTGATGCCCTCTTGCAACACCTACCGTCTTACTTGGGTTTCTCTTACCTTGGGTGTGGGGTATCTCTTCACAGCTGCTCTAGCAGAGCACAGCCGCTGCTCCTTACCTTGGAAGAGGGGTATCTCCTCACGGCTGCCCCTCCTGACCTTGAACGTGGAGTAGCTCCTCTCGGCCCTCCTGTGCCTGCACAGCCGCCACCCCTGACCTTGGGCGAGGGGTAGCTCCTCTTGGCCAACGCGCTTCTGTTAATGTAATACCGCAGCATTCAGTTCAGTCCAGTCACTCAGTCGTGTTCGACTCTTTGTGACCCCATGACTCGCAGCACGCCAGGCCTCCCTGTCCATTACCAACTCCCGGAGTTCACTCAGACTCACATCCATCGAGTCTGTGATGCCATCCAGCCATCTCATCCTCGATCGTCCCCTTCTCCTCCCGCCCCCAAATCCCTCCCAGCATCAGAGTCTTTTCCAATGAGTCAACTCTTTGCATGAGGTGGCCAAAGTACTGGAGCTTCAGCTTTAGCATCATTCCTTCCAAAGAAATCCCAGGGCTGATCTCCTTCAGAATGGACTGGTTGGACCTCCTTGCAGTCCAAGGGACTCTCAAGAGTCTTCTCCAACACCACAGTTCAAAAGCATCAATTCTTCGGTGCTCAGCCTTCTTCACAGTCCAACTCTCACATCCATACATGACCACGGGAAAAACTATAGCCTTGACTAGACAGAACTTAGTTGGCAAAGTAATGTCTCTGCTTTTGAATATGCTATCTAGGTTGGTCATAACTTTTCTTCCAAGGAGTAAGCGTCTTTTAATTTCATGGGTGCAGTCACCATCTGCAGTGATTTTGGAGCCCAAAAAAATAAAGTCTGACACTGTTTCCACTGTTTCGCAATCTATTTGGCATGAAGTGATGGGACCAGATGCCATGATCTTCGTTTTCTGAATGTTGAGCTTTAAGCCAACTTTTTCACTCTCCTCTTTTACTTTTATCAAGAGGCTTTTTAGTTCCTCTTCACTTTCTGCCATAAGGATGGTGTCATCTGCATATCTGAGGTTATTGGTATTTTTCCCGACAATCTTGATTCCAGCTTGTGTTTCTTCCAGTTCAGCGTTTCTCATGATGTACTCTGCATATAAGTTAAATAAGCAGGGTGACAATATACAGCCTTGACGTACTCCTTTTCCTATTTGGAACCAGGCTGTTGTTCCATGTCCAGTTCTAACTGTTGCTTCCTGACCTGCATACACATTTCTCAAGAGGCAGGTCAGGTGGTCTGGTATTCCCATCTCTTTCAGAATTCTCCACAGTTTATTGTGATCCACCCAGCCAAAGGCTTTGGCATAGTCAATAAAGCAGAAATAGATGTTTTTCTGGAACTCTCTTGCTTTTTCCATGATCCAGCAGATGTTGGCAATTTGATCTCTGGTTCCTCTCATTACATAGAGTGAAATATTCATCTTGTGAGGAAATTGATACCACCGAAAATGTCTTTATGGACATAGAAGGCCTTTCAACTGCTTTACAATTTAGAGAGACTGTGTTTAGAGGACTGAGCTGTGGCCCTCAGAGACAGGAAACCTTTGCTGAGAAAGCGACTTGGAGAAAGGAGCGTTCTAGACAGTGCCCAGCGCGTGTGTGCCAGTCACAGGGCTCCGTCCAAGAAGGCGGGTCGTGTACAGTCCTCTGAGAACTGCATTTCCTGAGGCTGCTCTGCTTTCTCACGGGCTGTGGATGCCCTTTCGTCTCTCAGTTTCTGACAGTCCTGCACGCAGCTGACTTGTCATCTACCTCAGATGAACACACTTCCTGATGGCACTGAGGATCTGTGGTCTGGCTTAGAGCAGACATTTCTGGCGTTGGCTGATATTTTGCATCTTTTAAGCCCATGCACACCTGCCCTCACACCACAGAGAAGCTGAGAAGGCAAACGCAAAGCTTTGAGGTGAGCACGGACGGGGTGAGGAAAATGCCAGGGTGCCCACCTGTGAATAATCTGGGTCCCCTGACAGCTGCTGAAACTGGGCTTTGAAAGCGGTCTGAGGGGAACCTTGCCGGCTGCCCTGACTGGCTGCTGAGAGGGGGCCGTCCAGGCGCGCTGCTGCTCGTCCTGGATGGGAAGGTTCAGTGCCTCACCTGCCGGCAGGCGCCTGCTGCCTTCCCCAAAGGAGGCCGCTGCACTCGGGCTTGGCCCTGGGTTCTTGAAGCCGGAGAGTCTGGTGAGGAGCGAGGTGGGGCCTCCGGGCGGTGGGCGGGGCCTCCTCCCGCCCGAGGGTATCCTGGGCGGACCCGTCCTGAGCATATCCTGGGCGGACCCGTCCTGAGCTCGGTGCGGCGGCCCCAAGTCCCGCCTGTAGGCCTGTGGATGCAGAGCGGTGTGGCGAGGCCCTTCGCCTTCAGGAGACGGGGACGCGGTCAGGGCCTGTCCTTCCGGGCGTGCATCGAGTTCAGCTTTACCGGGAGACTCGTCCTAGAGTCTTGGGGGCAACTCTGATTTTCCTGTTGCCGTAAGCACTGCATGTGCTTTTCCCCACCACACGTACCTCTGAGACCGAAGGGACACAGGGACTTAGGAGGGAGAGAAGGCTGCATCCCAGCTTCTGCCAGACAAGTCACAGGGCCAGCAGCCAGGACTGTCTGCGTGTCTCCAGCGATGCAGCTGAGGACCCGGCCCGAGAGCCCCTGGCCCCGCTCCCCACCCCTAGGGCAGCAGTGGCGAGTGTTAGCAGTGTGTTTTCTGAAAACTACTACAAAAGCGGCCTTGAGGAAGCATGTATGTGGCCTGACGTGTAGGGGGTCTCTTCTTTGACCTGGCCTGAGCTGCTGGCACCGCGGCTCTGATTCAGTCTTTACACCAGAGCCTGGAGACCCAGGACACGGAGGCTCACCCCCAGCCAGGGGCGGTGCGGGCTTTTCCCATCTTCCTCCAGGCGGTTTCTAGACATCCCCATTGACTTGGCGCCCTGTTCCCATCCTCAAAAGAAGGGGAACTACTGTCTTCTCAGACATCCAGGAAGGATAAGTCACCAGAAGGAAGGTCAATAAAGGAAGATTGAATAAACCAGACCACACACGTCTTAAACACAGACGGTTTCATCTGCTGCAGCCCGAGAGGCTCCTCGTGACCGACAGACACGTCTCTCAGTCAGAGGCCAAAGGGCAAGGCCACGGGCTGTTCCCTCTGCCACCTCCGCTCTGCCGAAGCCTGGGCCGTGATGAGCGCTGCTGAAATGCTGATATCCACCCAACACTTCCACATGGGGAGGAGCACTCGAGAGCACTTGTTTAACGTTTAATGCTTGAGTGCTGTTATTATACACTTTTAGCAAGTGTTCCTACCCAGGCGCTGAAAGCTGTGTCAGCGACCCTACTGACCTATTTCAGACTCTCGGGTTGTGCGTGCTAAATTGCTTCAGTCGTGTCCGACCCTGTGTGACCCCGTGGACCGCGGCCCACCAGGCTCCTCTGTCCATGAGGACTCTCCAGCCAAGGACACTGGAGAGGGTTGCGTGCCCTCCTCCAGATTCTGGGGTAAAGCTTCTGGAGTCATCTCTCCTTCCTTCCTTGCTCTTTTCCTTCTTCCCATTCTTCTCTTCTTCTCCTCTTCCTCCTTCGTCTTCTCTCTCTTTCTTCATGTAAAAGTGTTTGCAAATTATTGGCAACTAAATTTCTATTGCTTTTTAAATTTGTTCTCCTTTTCCTTGGTCATAATTTTGTAAGTGACTGGAAAACCACTTGAACCCACATATGCTGGGGGTATCTCCGGGGACTCATGTTAGAGGCCAGGCTGTTCTGGGCGGCAGGTCTGTGAGCTGCTGCCTTCGGAGGTTGACTTTCTCCGGGAAGAATGTTTCCCTTCATGGATGCATTTCTAGTGGACCTCTCAGTGCAGAGAGGAAGGAGTCTGGGTTAAGGAGAGAGCGCCCTACTCCTGGCAATAGCGTGACAGCTGGAGCAGGAGCTTGAGATGCAGCTTCATTTCAGGTGTTTTGCTCCTGGATGGAACTGACTGTCAGGGATCTGGCTTCCACGTTGCTTCATGTTAATAGAAATGGGAGAGGCAGCGATGACTGTATCTGCCCGTGTGTGCGGCTGAAGGGAAAAGCACTTTCTGGATGGACTGTAGCATATTTTACAGCGGGCTGAAATCAGGAGCTGGATGCATGGAGCACAGCTGAGGCCCCAACTATTGGCACCAGTGGGGCTGTGCCTCGACCTCCCCAGCAGACTCTGCCTCCAGACAGAGGACGGGGTCTGGGAGGGGACTCCCGCAGGTGATGAGCTCGTTACTGCTTCCCACTCTTCTGCCAACTGGACAAATAGCAGGTAGTGACGCAGGGCCACCTCCAGCTTCTCCGTCCAGACATATCAAGAAACCGGAGGCTGGCCCTCCTCCAGCTGTCATGCCCTGAAAAGCTGCACCGTGGCACCCTCATCACAGCGAGAGCGATGCAGAACGTAGATTCAGCTGAACTAAAAGACTCTAGAGCTAACGCCCCTTCTACACAAGGCAGAGGAGACGAGCAGGCAGTCTCATCTGCCTGGAAAACAACGTTATGCCTATTAGGTTGTGACTTTGGACAGTTCTTCTCTAGTCAATGTGAGCTTGGGGAGTGAAAAGAATTAAACCCGGGGTCTCCTCTGGGTCGAGCAGGACCTTCTCCCTCGACGCAGTGACCTGTGGTGGCTTTCTCAGGGCACCTTCACTTTCTAAGGCCTGAAAGGGACATGGGCTGTGGTCCCTCTCTGACTCCAAACCACGGTGGAGACTTTTGGAAGGGCTGTGACAGGTTCTGAAGGGCAGAGGAGGCTGCCCGGGGCATGTGCCCAGCTGTGTTGGGTATTAATGCGGCCCCTCTGGTTATCGCTGTTTCACTTCTCTTCCTATTGAAGTGGAAAGGCACGGAAGAAGGCACCCCTGTCTAGACTCTCCATGAATTTCCCTCAGCAGCTCCTGCCTGGCCATGTGTAAACCTCAGTTCAGTTCAGTCGCTCAGTCGTGTCCGACTCTTTTCGACCCCATGGACTGCAGCACGCCAGGCCTCCCTGTCCATCACCAACTCCCAGAGTTTACCCAAATTCATGTCCATTGAGTCAGTGATGCCATGCAGCCATCTCATCCTCTGTTGTCCCCTTCTCCTCCTGCCCCCAATCCCTCCCAGCATCAGGGTCTTTTCCAATGAGTCAACTCTTCACATGAGGTGGCCAAAGTATTGGAGTTTCAGCTTTAGCATCAGGCCTTCCAATGAACACCCAGGACTGGTCTCCTTTAGGATGGCCTGGTTGGATCTCCTTGCAGTCCAAGGGACTCTCAAGAGTCTTCTCTAACACCACAGTTCAAAAGCATCAATTCTTCAGCACTCAGCTTTCTTCACAGTCCAACTCTTACATCCATGCATGACCACTGGAAAAACCATAGCCTTGACTAGACGGACCTTTGTTGGCAAAGTAATGTCTCTGCTTTTGAATATGCTATCTAGGCTGGTCATAACTTTCCTTCCAAGGAGTAAGCATCTTTTAATTTCATGGCTGCGGTCACCATCTGCCTCAGTTCACTGTAAATTCTTTCATCCCTGGAAGCCTTTCTCTAACAGCCTCTAGCAGGTGACTTCTTGGCTAAACCAGAGGCCCAGTTCCTCGGTCCAGGGCACCCTTAGGGTCTCAGTATTTCTCACTGTGCTCCTGGCTTTGCCAGCACTGACCAGCTTGCAGCTCCAGAGACCTCCAGTGGCTCATGTATTTTCAATACTTGGGACTATCAGTCTGTAATTTTAGCCATGCTGGTGGGTAGTAGTATCTCCTTGTGAATTTAATTTACACGGATTTTCCAGTCTTTACTCCTCAAATATATTTACTCTCCCACTCTCACCTTTGTTTTCCTCTGACTCTCATTAGATGAATGTTAGATATTCTTATCCTGTTTGTCATGGTCTTTACTTATTTCTCATATTTTATCTCTATCTATAATTCTGTTTTCTTTCTGAGTAATATTTACAGAAGTATCTTCTGGTTCTCTGAATCTTTTTTGAACTATGTCTAAACTGTTGATTAAAATAACAGAAAATTTCACTTAAAATATATGTGTTTTCATGTGTGTGTGTATATTTATGTGTGTGTACATATATGTTTATATCCGTGTGCATGTGTAAATACGTGTGTGCATATGTGTGTGTGTGTACGTGCTAGAGGCTCTGTCTGATTCTTATCCAAATCTACCTGTTAATTTTTCATTTCCTTTGGTTTCTTCCTTGTATTTTTAACATTTTTTTCTTAGTTTACAGATGTTCGTTTTCTATTGTCCATGTGAAAATTTTAGTGTTTGAAGTCCTTGGGGGCCTACTTTTGCTATTTTTTCTACAGACTCCTGGTGTTTTGCCTGTGTTTTGTAATCATAGACCTCATTCTTAATCAGTTGATCTGAGCGGAAATTGAGGGTCCTACATTGTGTAGATGGCCAGCCACAGAAAATTACTGTCTTCAAGGGTGATTTCAAGTTGATTTCTTGGCCAGGGGGTTATGGAATCTGTGTTGTCCAATGTGGTAACCACTAGCTAAATGTGCCACATAAATCAAAACTCATTAAGATTTATTAAAATAAAACAGTTCCTCATTTGCAAAGGCCACATGTCAAGTGCTCAATAATCACACATAGAAAGTATAGAATATTTCCATCAGTGATGAAAGTTGTATTTGAAAGCTGCATACTAGGTCATGGAGATTTATATAAACTTGACCCCAAATCAACAGACAGCACTGTTGTAACAAATTTTTAAGCTGGTGGTGTGTTTTCCCGATGGTAGGGGAACCTTTCAGTCCTTCAAGTAACTTACATTTATGTCAGGGGATTTATTCAAATCCTCCCTTTCTTTACCTAAAGGCTTGTCTCCTTTCAACGGTGTGGTCAGAAAAACCTAAGACTTTAGGTTCCAGTCCAGTCAGAATTGTCCCCGGAGAAGCCGAGAATTCGGTTCTGCCCCCTCGGTGTTCACTTTTAGCCTCTGGAATTTCCCGTGAGATTCCTTTGAGCTTAATCAAGCATTTAAAATTTGGGGTTGTAATTCATTTAGGTTTTCAAAAAGTCCTTAGTAGGATGACATATGTGTATATATATATATATATATATATTTTTTTTTTCCCCAAAAAAACAGATTCGCTCCTGATCCTCAGCTCAGCTTATGTCAGGAACGAGAGTCTTCCACTGGGGAGCACTCCCTGGCCTCAGGCTGAGACCCCATGGGGCCCTTGTGCCCCCCACCTGCTCCGCTTGGCGGGGCTCCCTGCCACCATTCCCACCTCTCAAGTCTGCGGCTCAGTAGCTTCTGAAGAGTGGCAACTGTGCTGTTTTCATCTCAGTTTCACTGCCTGGTGCTGGCCCAGCCCCGAACGGCACCAATTCCAGTCCTTACTCTTAGCATTTAAAACATTATCTGTAAAGCTACCTTACTTGGGAGATGTTCCGCGTGAAGAGAGAGTACCCACAGCACGCTGAGAATACTGGGGGTGGCCATCCGGCCACACTGTCGTGTCTCCCAAGGTGATATGCTCTGTAGGAGCTGACGATCTAGGAACTCACCCCCAGGTTTTAAAGAGCTGAAGCCAACAGGAAGTTGAGGTTTCACAGGAGGGTTAGTGATGGGAAGACAGACAGCCCGCCGGCGGCGTCCCATCCCCTCCCCGCTGTTTCTCGGGCTGTGCTCACTCGCCCCACCCTGCGCTGAGCTCCCGTGCTGTCCTGTGACTCTCCTCAACAACAGTTCTCAGCGCGGGAGGCACAGAAGGTCTTTCTAGTTCTACTTTTAATATTTTCCTGTTTTTTTTTTTTAACGAAGAATCTGTAAGTACATGCAGATGTTGATGGCAGCGCAGAGCAGACGTGTCTGCGGGTCACTCACTGCGATCTCTGATGAGGCTCCATTCACCAGTCTTTAGGGTCTGGTACTGACGCTCCTTTGACGGGAGGGAGTTTGTACAGACTCTTCCTGCTGGTGTTTTCAAAACCCTCACCCAAACTGCCCGAGCCAGTGCCCAGCTTGTGTTCAAACATGATGCCTGTAGGAAGAGAGACCCTCAGGGGGACGCAACACATTGGTGAGAGTTTCACCTGCAGACGCCTCCTGGGATCCTCACCTGAACTTCTCACACAGGACAGACACACATTTATTTTAAACATTTTAATTTTTTTTTCTTGGAAATCGACCGAGTGAGCAGAATTGTTTAACATTCAGTCATTCCTTTAAATGGTCAACAATCGAATGCTTTTGGTTGAATAATAAAAATTGTTAGAAATCGTATTTTAATGATTATAGCAGCAAATGGCCAGCTCTGACCTAGGAAGAATGCCCAGGGGTCTTTCATTGCAAACCTGCAGCTTAAGACATGTTGCTTGTGGACCCTGCTCAGCCTGTGGCCTGCCACGCTTCAGGGATGGCCGGGGGCGGTGAGACAGGCTCTCACCTGTCAACGGGGGCTTCCCAGGTGTCTGAGGATCAGTGAGTCATCTTCGGAGACTCATCTTCGGATGAGTCATCAGTCATTCCTCTGATGATACCATTCTGAGGAGCAGTGAGCGAGGATAAAATACCTGGCACACAAATGTGCCACTCACATAATAGCATAATCGAGTGATTCGGTAACATTCAGTGACAGTTTCTCCCTGTTCCACTGGTAGTTTCCTATAAATGGGAGCTGAATAGCCTGCTTTGGGTTATGATTGCGTATTGCATAGCATTTTTTGCATGAAAATCAAGTGTCAATATGGAAAATAGTGTATAATATGGCATTTTTTCTTAAAAAGGATGCAAACACGTATGTATCTTCTTATACTAGAGAACTTGAAAGTGTTAAACTATAGAAAAAGGTGGTAATACTGTGTTGGATACATGATTTTTTTTTTTAAATCTTAAAACAGGAGCCAGACTTCTTTGAATAGAAATCGTTCTGTACCTTTGACTTTGGAGTCTTAAAATTTGTGTTCGTAAGCACAGAATGCAAATAAATTTTAAAGCTTAGTTTTGAAAACTCTAAACTCAAAGAAACAAATGAAACTTAAAAATGTGTATACAGATGGGGAAATAACTACACATAGAAAAACATTAAATGACTCTGAAACACAATATACTGTACATTCTTTTTTTTTGTTTGTTTGTTTTACTTTACAATACTGTATTGGTTTTGCCATACATTGACATGAATCCACCACAGGTGTACATGAGTTCCCAACCCTGAACCCCCTTCCCCCTTCCCTCCCCATATCATCTCTCTGGGTCATCCCAGTGCACCAGCCCCAAGCATCCTGTATCCTGTATCTAACCTAAACTAGCGATTCATTTCTTACATGATAGTATACATGTTTCAGTGCCATTCTCCCAAATCATCCCACCCTCTCCCTCTCCCAGAGAGTCCAAAAGACTGTTCTTTACATCTGTGTCTCTTTTGCTGTCTCGCATACAGGGTTATCATTACCATCTTTCTAAATTCCATATATATGTGTTAGTATACTGTATTGGTGCTTTTCTTTCTGGCTTACTTCACTCTGTATAATCGGCTCCAGTTTCATCCACCTCATTAGAACTGATTCAAATGTATTCTTTTTAATGGCTGAGTAATACTCCACTGTATATATGTACCCCAGCTTTCTTATCCATTCATCTACTGATGGACATCTAGGTTGTTTCCATGTCCTGGCTATTATAAACAGTGCTGCGATGAACATTGGGGTACCCGTGTCTCTTTCAATTCTGGTTTCCTTGGTGTGTATGCCCAGCAGAGGGATTGCTGGGTCATAAGGCCGTTCTATTTGCAGTTTTTAAAGGAATCTCCACACTGTTCTCCATAGTGGCTGTACTAGTTTATAGGCAAAACACTCTCTGACATAAATCACAGCAGGATCCTCTATGATCCACCTCCCAGAATACTGGAAATAAAAGCAAAAATAAATGGGATCTAATTAAAATTAAAAGCTTCTGCACAACAAAGGAAACTATAAGCAAGGTAAAAAGACAGCCTTGGGAATGGGAGAAAATGATAGCAAATGAAGCAACTGACAAACAACTAATCTCGAAAATATACAAGCAACTTATGCAGCTCAATCCCCAAAAAATTAATGACCCAATCAAAAAATGGGCCGAAGAACTAAATAGACATTTCTCCAAAGAAGACATATGGATGGCTAACAAACACATGAAAAGATGCTCAACATCACTCATTATCAGAGAAATGCAAATCAAAACCACAATGAGGTACCATTTCACACCAGTCAGAATGGCTGTGATCCAAAAGTCTACAAGCAATAAATGCTGGAGAGGATGTGGAGAAAAGGGAACCCTCTTACACTGTTGGTGGGAATGCAAACTAGTACAGCCACTATGGAGAACATTCTTTGTAAAATACGTATTAAGGATAAAAATCATAAAAAGCTAATACTTTTTGTTGTAATCACACTGTAGGATAGGCATGTTAACATTTTTATTCTATGAATTTTGAGTGCGGTATTGTGGGATAAGGAAAGTTAGTAATTATATATTATTTCATCCTATCATTTACAGAATTATTTAGAACCAAGCTTTTTGGCAAGGGATAATGAAAGCACAGATGTAAGATATAAAAGATTTGGTACAAACCCCAAAGTATGAATGTAATTGATTACGTCGGAATGAGCTCATGATATATTTTACATTTCAAACAAAGAGCCCCTAATTTTGTCCACTAAAATAGCCTAAAAATAATGGCCAGTGGTAATGAGCACCTCTAGTGTCCAAGTGGAGGTTCTGACGTCTTATCTCCCACAAGAAGGAGCCAGGCTTCTGGAAGAAATGCTGTATCTAGACCTGTGTAAGAAATGCGTGAGGTGAGCCTGGGCCGCTGGACCTTGTCTCATTACCAAGGAGGATGCTGATGAGCTAAGCCATTATTTTGAAAAATGGTAAGACAAAAACATAAAGAACTTGGCATTTATCTTTTCCTTTCCTGTGATAAATCAACCCATCACAGACCAGTGGGATTGCTTTTGTGTAACAATGTTAGCTAATGTGTGAAGAGGGATTTGGAAAATATGTCTATTTTGTAAATACTACTGAATGAATTAATCTAGATGTTAGCCATCAGCAACTGTTGACATTACAAAAAGAAGTAGCTAGACACTTTGTGCCTACTTTGCATACAAATAACCTGTGTTGAATAAGTTAAACTTGCCCAAAGTACAGAGAATTAAAATAGAGCCTTATCAAGCCTCTACATCCAGTTGTCAATTTACAGGAAGGAAAAAGGACCAAGGCATCTATAAGATTCCAGAGGGCGAATCACCAAAGGTCAGGCCGTGAAAAACGCCTGAGGACAACACGGGAAGAAATGAAAAAGATGGAGTTGGGACCGACAGAAACAAAAGCGGTTCAGGAGATGTATCGACTGATCACAGTAACTGAATCGTGTTCAGATCCTAATTAAACCGCTATTTCAAAAAGGGATATGAAACACAAGAAAATTTGAACACTGACAGAATATTTGAAAATAATGATTGTTCATTTTTAAGATCTGATATTGTGGTTAATTTTTAAATAGACCTTCTATTTTAGAAATGCATACTATACTATTTATAATGAAATTCTATGATGCTATTTTCTGCAAAATAATGTTGGTGCAGTCAGGTTGGGGCAGTAGGTAATATAGTAGTTGAAACATAGTTAATATTCCACGGTTAGAAATAAGCAGGTTTCCATTTCTAGTCTTTAGGAGTTGGAATAACACTCTGTACAGTATTTAGTTTCACTTCCTAAATGTCATAAATGACAGAAGACTAAATGGTGTCTTCAGAAGTCACCATACATAAAATGAGAAAATCAGCCTCACCCGAAACGTGATGTGGCCAGATCGGAATACTTTTTCCTGGGGTTCTGATGAAGAAGGACGCACATGATCAGAGTGGATAGACCTCATCGACACCCTGGCATACAGTGGGGGCCTGGAAATGCCGAGTCTGATGGAGAGCTAGTGTGGACCAGCTCCTGGAGGGCCCCGCAGCAGCGCCTGGCTCCTCAACCAGCTCGTCGACTACTTGCTGAAGCATAACTCAGCACTTCCTGTAACGGGGACAAACGTGTTCAGACCTAGACAACCCCGCTGTTCAGTGGCCCCGCTTTTCTGGCAGCATCAAATAATTGCACACCTACACACACACAAACACACACATACACACACACACCCCTGCATACTCACACACACCTGTACACACAGACCCCTACTCACACATCCCTGCACATCCCTACACACACCCCCTACACACATGTACATGCATACACACCCTGACACACACACCCCTACACACACCCATACACCCCTACACACACCCCGACACACACACCCCGACACACACCCCTACACACACACACCCTGACACACACACACACACACCCCTACATACACCCCGACACACACCCCTACACACATATACATGCATACACACCCTGACACACACACCCCTACACACACCCCTACACACACACACACACAGGCACGCACTGGTGCTAGTATCTCCACAGTTCTCCAGAAATCGAGTCTCCCTCAGCATGACTGCAGGGTTTCAGCGAGTCTGGGCAGCCTCTCGTTACTGCGGCTTTGTCCTGAGAACATGCCTTTGTCGTTTTTGGCATCATGACTAATATACTGTCCTGTTGAACAAACAAGCAGATAATGATGCTGGATCCAAACCAGTTCCTACCTGTTTCCATTAGGAACATGTTTTAATTAGACTCAGATTTTTATCTCATCTCTTTTCCTTGTTCCTGCCCTGCCACTGCTAAGTCAGTTCAGTCGTGTCCGACTCTGTGCGACCCCACAGATGGCAGCCCACAGGCTCCCCCATCCCTGGGATTCTCCAGGCAAGAACACTGGAGTGAGTTGCCATTTCCTTCTCCAATGCATGAAAGTGAAGAGTGAAAGTGAAGTTGCTCAGCCGTGTCCGACTCTTAGCGACCCCACGGACTGCAGCCCACCAGGCTCCTCCATCCATGGGATTTTCCAGGCAAGAGTACTGGAGTGGGGTGCCATCGCCTTCTCCTGTTTCTGCTCTACTTTGAGGCAAAATGTGATAGAAAATATTTGTAAGAAAGTCAAATAATTTGAAAGCTTGATCTTTAAGCACAGAACGTGAAATTGGTAATAGCCTGACAAGATTTGGGTCTTCGATGTTGATGTTCTGGAATTGACTTGTCAAACGTTTCAAATAAAATAAAAGAAACTATTGAGACCCTGGTTCAGATTTGGGGACGAGGTCATCCTGGTGGATGCCCTGCTGCCCAGCGGCTCACCAGCCTCACGGGCGGTGGGGCCACCTGGTGAGCGCAGACACACTGGGCCCTGAGCCTCCGAGTCCTCGCGGGCACCTGAAGCCCGTGCCTGTGCCCAGAGCTTCTATCGGGGACCGCAGACCTCCCAAGCTGACATCCTTGGGAGAGGGGCATCAAGGATCTCAGTCAAGTGGACAGGATGCCTAAACAGCTGCCAACCTGCACAGACCGTATTTGAGAGCTTCCCATGAAATCCACGGACAGCCCTGACACCGAGGTTTAGCTGGGGACCCGGGGACAGCTGCCGCCGGGGCCTGAGAGCCAGGTGCCTGGCTGCGGGGGGCCGAGGTTGGGCAGGCGTGCGGCTCAGCGTCCTCCTGGGCCGGGGCCCTCGTAGTGGGCCGCTCCTGTGGTTTTGCCTGGGTTTATCTTATACTGGGAAGGCATTCAAGAGGCTGTGTCCAGTTAATCACATTTATGTTTTCTCACCTCGTCTCAAACCTCTGTATTCCCACTGGGGCCCCTGCTTCTTTCTGGAATCATTTTCCTTCTCCAGAGGACCCCTCTGTATTTCTTGTTCATTTTTCCTGTTTGTTTCTGAAGCAATTTGCACTGACACTGAATTCTAGCTGGCAGAGATTTTCTCCTGGTCCTTTCAAGGCACTTCGACTGTCTCGTGACCTGCTTTCTTACTGTTGAGAATTTAACCAGCAGGCTGTTCACTGTGGCTCTTTGGAGAGCGTGCATTCTCTCTGTGGCTTAGGAAGCTGCCCATTGTCTTCGATATCAAGAAGTTTATTTGCTGAGCTTCCCCCTTCTGTGCACTCCTTTACCAAGCTGCTGGAAGGCTGGATGCTGTGTGTCCTCCTGACAGTCTGGGAGAGCTCTGGGCCTCGCTCTCCTGGAATGTTGCTTGGTCTCTTAGCTGTCTCCATTCACGCTGGACCCCGTTACGTGTCTGTGCATGGGTGTGCATGCTTGTGCATGGGTGTTCCATTTCCTGGAACAGAAAACATGAATTTAAGTTAAAAAAAAAAAAAAGAAACACTAAGCAAGTCTGAAAAGTACGGGCTTGGAGGTAATCGTGGTTTATTCGTACTGGCTGTTAATTGTGACGAATCCACTGTGTTCGTGTGAGATGCTAACAGGGGAAACTGGACTAGGGTCCGTGGGGATCCCTGTGTGCACTTTGCATTCTTTCTGGAAACTAAAATTGTTCAAATTAGAAAGCCTATTTTAAAAAGAGTAACTTGTGGAATTTATGATCCATGTTGTTAGAAGCACCTCTTTAAAATACATCATCTGTGAAACCACAGGACGGTGAGCAGAGAAGTGGGAGGAGGGTGAGTGCGGTGGTTCAGGACTGTGCTCGCTGGGTGTGACGCGCTGTGCACACGTTCCAGGCAGCTCTACACACTCATGTTCTCGTGCACAATCCCCCGCTGACCTGCCACCATCAAGACCGCTGTCGGTGTCCAGAGAGGGTCAAAGACACTCTGAACACCTAGCACCCTTCATCCTGCTCCCAAGTTGCACAAGTAAACCTCCGTCCTGTTTACTCCTGTGAGCTAGGGTGCAGAGTGAACAGGGGTAAGTGTGTCTGCAGTCTCTCCCAGGCAAATTGCAAAGGTTTAACAAAATGTCAATATTGAACTCATCAGTCAGGTATGATTAGGAAACTCTGGGGGACTTTTGGCAAGACGACTTTATCCATTGTGTTTTAACAGCCACTTGCTGGGGCCCCTGTGGTTGGCTCTCAAACAGCGAGTGAGCTTCTGTCGAGGGCATCACGCCAACGGCTCCTGGGTGCACGTTCCTGTGGAGCTGGGTATGCTTTGTACAGGATATCTGACTTCACCTACAGGACGCGTCTCGTGTGACCCTGACTAAGCACGCTGCGCCATGTCATCAGCTTTAATACATCCCCCCTGTTTACTTTAATTTTATACTGAGATATAGTTGATTTACAATGCTATGCTATCCTCAGGTGTACAGCAAAATCGTATTTGCCATATTTAAGTAATCACATGTTTTTGGTTATGAGTTACAATTTGTTTAGCATAAGTGTATAGACATAGCAAATACATAACTTTTAAAAATACAATATTGGGCACATCAAACTCCGTGATAAAAATGAGAAACCTCCTGTCTGTTTACTCATGACTCTGCCCCAGGGCCTGACTCAGTGGAAACCCAATGAATACTTGTTGGCTGGAGAACGCGTGACACACAAAGGTAGTCACCTGCGAAGATGAAACCGCACAATAAGACACCTGCTTCCTTGTTGTTCTCTGACCCGCAGTGCACTGCGCAAGCTACTCACTGTCCTATTGCCAGCAATGGAAACAACCCACCGCTACAGGGAGGAGAGAGGTGCGGGAGATTTACGGGCACAAGGGGCCAAACGCCGCCAAGCGTAGTTCCAATCGGACGTGCCACGCTAGCAATTTACCCATCTCATCCACATGTTCACTTATTAGCACAAACTCTCTATAACATTTTTAGACCCTTGTTCCCTTCCTGGGAGGGGTAATTTTGTGTTTCTTCCTTTCTCTCTCATTCTGTGTTCTTTGGGGGCTTTGCTTTCTTTGTTACTGTTAAGTCTTTTCAGAGGAACAGTTTCTGATCCTGTAGCTACTGTCTGGCAAGTTTTCTTTTCATTCCATAATATTGGCTCTGGTTTTTAAAATCTCCTTTCTTTTACTGTTTTTTAAAAAGTTTAATTTGTTATTTTTTTCTGTAAAATTCTTCAACTATGTAGTTAAATCGTTGAGTTTTGTTGTTTTTCTTTTCTAAAATAACCTTTCAGACTATCGATTTCAGTTCAGTTCAGTTCAGTCGCTCAGTCGTGTCCCACTCTTTGCGACCCCATGAATCACAGCACGCCAGCCCTCCCTGTCCATCACCAACTCCCGGAGTTCACCCAAACTCATGTCCATCGAGTCGGTGATGCCATCCAGCCATCTCATCCTCTATCGTCCCCTTCTCCTCCTGCTCCCAATCCCTCCCAGCATCAGGGTCTTTTCCAATGAGTCAACTCTTCGCATCAGGTGGCCAAAGTATTGGAGTTTCAGCTTTAGCATCAGTCCTTCCAATGAACACCCAGGACTGATCTTTAGGATGGACTGGTTGGATCTATTTACACTAGTATTAATAGCTGCATCCCACAGATTTTGTTATACCAATTTCATTATCACTCAGTTGAAATATTGTTATGTTTTGATATTATATGAATATAATAATTAATAATACCATCATTTTCACAAGTCCCAGGTAGACATGAATTTTGGGGGCATGGGGTAGGATGCCTGCTCAAGCCAATACAGCCTCCAGGTGTCTGAGGATTCTCCAGCAGTCTTACTTATTAATTTCTAGTTGAACTCCACTGTGGTCTGAGAGCATATTTTGTACGCCTTTTACTATTCTATGTATTTTTGAATTAATAATGATCTTATTTTGGCTGCGTTGGGCTTCACTGCTGCGTGGGCCTTTCTCTGGAATCCACGAGCAGGGGCTTCTCTCCAGGGCGGTGCGCGGGCTGCTCACTGCGGAGGCTTCTCTCGATTAGGCGGGGGATTGGGGTTCGGGGCTCGGGGCTCGGGGCTCGGGGCTCAGGGCTCAGGACTTGGTGGCTGGGGCTCCCGGGCTCTGGCGCACGGGCTGAGTTGTTTGCCACACATGGGATCTTCCCGCACCAGGGATCAAACCGCGTCTCCTGCATTTGCAGGGCGATTCTTATCTACTCTACCACCAGAGAAGTCCAGCTTCTCATTATCTTAAACTTGTCCAGTTGTGGAGCAGAAAGCAGTGATTCCTAGCACAGAGACGACTGCAAGCCTCACAGTTTGAAAGCAGCCAGCGTCGTCTCAGGATGCCCCGCAGCAAGGAAGGTGCTGAGGCGGCCCCCTGCTACCGTCCACAATTTATGCAAATTGGAATGAAGACTGATAGCAAAGCTCCTAAATGGTAGAAATTTTTATCAAAACTAATGCATCACTTAAACACTCTTAAGGAACTATTGGCAATACTAAAATGATTACTCAAGAAACAGCTGGTTCTATCCGCTTGGAGAAATATGCTGGGCAATGTTTTTGTGTGCAGACAATGGAGATGGCGCTGGCTGTTTTCACACAGGAAACGTCAAAGCTGTGTATCCTGCCCTCCTATTGTCTGTCCTGACTGTCTTTGGAGAACTCACTGATGAAACTGTGAAACAGCAAATCCACAGAAAAGGTGGGGTGACGTATATCTGTGCCTCTTTGAAGCCGGGGGACACTCCGAAGCAGGACCTGTTAGAATTGCAAAGACACGGACCCTGAAGAAAACCAGCCCCTCAGCCCCCGGGCCCTTAGCGGTGTCAGCTCGGCCTCGGCTGCCGTCAGCGGTGCGGACGGAGTCCTCCCGGGCCCAGCCCCGGGCCGCCGGCAGCAGCGCCTCCGCGCGCAGGAGAGGTGGCGGGTCCGCTGGCCACAGGTTCCCCTGGACGCCCCTCCCCGTGTTCAAGTGCGGCTCCCGCGGGAGGGTGGGGACCCCGGTCCTACAGCAGCGCTCACGGCTCCAGCTGGGAGGCTCTGCAGGTGGGCGGGCTGGCAGGGCACCTGGAGCCGGGCGGGCAGGCCTGCTGTTCCGGGTCTTCAGAGGCCGTCTCGGGACGGCCTGCTCCAGGGTGCCAAGCCTTCGTGTGCTGAGCCAGGTAACGGCCTTAGGAGCCAGCAGTGGGGTGCTGTGTCCTCAGTGCCTCAGCACCGCAGGCCTCAGGAAGCTGCCTTTCCACTGACTCCGGCAATGGAATCTGCGTGCGGGCTCTGTGCAAACAGACGTCAGCAGCTTCAGCCAGTTTTCACCGCCGTTAGTGGACCCAGTAATCTCTGAGGATACCCGGCTAATGTAAGCTGTTGTTCAGTCACAAAGTCGTGTCTGACTCTTTGCGACCCCATGGACTGCAGCACGCCAGGCCTCCCTGTCCATCACCAACTCCCAGAGTTTACTCAAACTCACGTCTATCGAGTCGGTGATGCCATCCAGCCATCTCATCCTCTGTCGTCCCTTTCTCCTCCTGCCTTCAATCTTTCCCAGCATCAGGGACTCTTCCAATGAGTCAGCTCTTTGCATCAGGTGGCCAAAGTACTGGAGCTACAGCTTTAGCATCAGTCCTCCCAGTGGATATTCAGGACTGATTTCCTTTAGGATGGACTGGTTGGTGGTGTGTAAGCTGGGTCTTAAAATGCCCACTGCACCCGGCTTCAAAAAATGAGGCTACATGTAAATTGCATGCTGGGAATAGCTTTTTACCTTAATTTACATACATTAAGAGAATTATTTCAAATTTATAATGTTTGGATGAAAACATTATTGCTTTGCTGTAAAATCCTGAATTTAAGGTGTCACGAAGATCGTTGGACTCTTCTAGATTAGAGGCCATGCTTTTGTCTTCCTCAGGACACTGAAATATCAATGTCCTAAACTGTTGGATGATATGAATGAGATCATGTTAAACCTCAATTTATATTCGTATTAAAGATAACTATTAAAAACTTAAACTCTCAGGGAAGGAAACTTACCGAGACAAGGGGGTGGAGCGCGGTTTACACTGAAGAAGGCGTGGCTCCCTGCTCCCTTAGTCCCGGACACCGAGGTGGGCCGCTTGGGAGGTGGTTTGGTTGTGCGTAAAGGGCGTTGATAGTAACACCGGAAACGCTGCGCTTTGTTCGGCTCCCTCTGGTGCTATGGGGCGTGCCAGGGGCCAGCTGAGGAACTCCGCCCACGGCAAAGGTCATGAGGAAGGAGGCTTGGCATACGCAAAGGCGTGATCAAGCCTCAGGAGACCCCCTGTTCCCGAGCATCTACCCCAAAACCAGAGTCTGTTTTATGCTCTCACCTACACCTCTGACTTTACGGGGGGCTCTCCCCCATCACCGTTTCTCTCGGAGAAGGAGTAAACGTGCAGCTCCAAGGCAATAAAAATTCCTGGGCGTGACAAGAGTGTTCCAGCTTACGGACTCCTCTGAAGGTTATCTAGCCCGCCTGTATAGGTTCCTCCGGCCACATGTGATTGTTTACAGCCTCCCAACCTGAGAGGCACGAGATGTTTTAGACTTACTAAAGGCAAATTCTTTTGGGGAGTTGTCAGTATAGTGGGTTGGTTAGGAATTATATTGGTGAAGGGTTTTTTCATTTGTTGTGCCAATAATTGCTGCTAATTCCCTGCCCTGGGTGGGACAAGGGTGTCTCAGGTCAGACCTCTCTGCTGACAGACTAGCTTGTGTGACAGGATTATCCATCCTCCTGCCACTACACATGACTGTTTACTACCTCTCAACCATGAACAGCACAGAGAGTTTGGAGTATTTTGAAAGTCTTAATTAGCATAGGGCTTTTCTCATTGCCGCCAGGCCTCTATATCCTTAGGCACCTGAGAATATATTAATCAATGTATTTGGAATATAGAAAAGGAAATATAGTAGTTTTAAGGTTAGCAATACTAGACTTTTTGAGTTAATGAATTTTCTCTTTTGTAATAGATCACTGCACTTTGTTATAAACCACTGTGTCCTTGCTATGTAAAAATGTACCTTTATCACTATCTTAAGACTAAATAGATCTTAAGGGGAGCATTGGTGAAAGGATTTTCATTTGTTGGGTTGAAGTTTACTGCTAAATCTCCATGTTCCCTGCCCTTATAATGAATGTAACTAGCATATAGGAGAAATAAGCATTAACCTTTAAGATTAATCATGTTAACCTTGGGTTAAATAAATTCCTTTCTTGATTGTAACTCACTACACCCTCACCCTATAGGAATGTAACTTTATTTGGAGGGTGGTGCCTGGTTTAAGAAAAAACACCCTTGGAAGAAATAAGTTTTTTGGCTATCAGAAAGAAAGGATCATAAAATGTCAGCAGGTCTCACTCATGGCCAGAAGATGATGTAAAATCCCTAAGACCTTTTTATGTGAAGCACCTGATTTTGATAAAGGTCAGGACTGCTGACCCCTGCATGACTCTGTATTCATCCCTATGTGTAACAAAAGGCATATAAGCAAACCCAAAAATAAAGGAATCGGATCAGTTTCCGGAAAGACTGATTCCCGCATGTCGCTTCTTTCTTGCTCCCCGTTTCTCTGGCTGAATTCCCATCTGGAGCGTGGATGCTATTCCACGTAAACCAAGTTATTCAGCTTCTTTTTCTCCACTAATTTTCCTACTACGCTATCCATTTCTAATCGCTCTCTATCTGTAATTAAATGTGTATTTTTCCAAGGACACCAACGCCATTCCCACCTTCGAATTCCCTGGATCCACGGGGGCTGGACGCCGGCAGGGGCGGACTCCACAGGACATGGCTGTGAGTCATGTGGGGGCTCAGGATTTAGGTTAGCTGCTAAGTTATACATTTGGTGGGCTTACTGTGTCACCGGCATTTGTGCAATGTAAAAATAAACACAGGATTCTTTTACATACATCCATGAAAAATTCATTTGTGTTTTAGGGACCGAAGCATGGTTTGTTTTGGTGAATGTTCCAGGTGAGTTGAGAACAATGTTTGCCTGGGATCGGCGGGTAGAATAATCTACAAATGCCGATTAGATCAAGTAGATTAATCGTTTGGTCAGATCAAACATCACCCTTCTGACTTTCGGCTTCCTGATCCGTCAGTTACCTACAGAGGAGCACTGAGGTCTCTGGGCGTAGCAGTGGGTCTCTGTGTTTTTCTGTGCGATTCTGCCCATTTCTGCCTCACATATTTTCCTGCTCTGCTGCTCTGTGCATACATTTTAGAGGTTGTTACATATCCTTGGAAATTAACTCTTTTATCATGATTTAATATCCCTTTTTATCCTCAAATATTTTTCTTGTGAAGTTTTTTTCTTTTAAATTTGTGTAGTGAATCCAGCTTTCTTTTGGTTAGTTGCTATGGCATATCTTTCTCCATGCCTTTATTTTAAAATTATTTTAATCAGAGGATAATTGCTTTGCAATGTTGTGTTGTTCCTGCCATACATCAACATGAATCAGCCACAGGGATCCATGTGCCCTCTCCATCTGGTACCTTCCCCCGACCTCCCAACCCTCCCACACCTCTAGGTTGTCACCGAGTGCTGAGCTGAGTTCCCTGTGTTACACAACGACTTCCCAATAGCTATCTATTTTACATGCGGGGATATACATGGTCAGAGCTCCTCCCACAGTTCGGCTCACCCTCTCTGCCACCCTCTGTGCCCATGAGTCTGTTCTCTATGCCTAGGTCTCTCTTCTTGCCCTGCAAGCAGGTTCATGAGTACTATCTCTCTAGATTCCAGACATGTGTGTTAATATACGATATTTGTTTTTCTCTTTCTGACTTACTTCCCTCTGTATAATAGGCTCCACTTTCATCAACCCCATTAGAACTGACTCAAATTCGTTCCTTTCTATGGCTGAGTTATATTCCGTTGTATATATGTACCACAGCTTCTTTGTCCATTCATCTGTTGACAGATATCTTGGTTGCTTCCTTGTCCTGGCTATTGTAAAAAGTGCTGCAATGAACATTGGGGTACACGTGTATTTTTCAATTATGGTTTTCTCGTTATTTCTCAAAATTTCTCAGGGTATATGCCCAGTAGTGGGATTGCTGGGTCATATGATATTTTTATTTCTAGTTTTTGAAGAAATCTCCATACTATTCTCCATAGTAGCTGTATCAATTTACATTCCCACCAACAATACAAGAGGGTTCTCTTTTATCCACACCCTCTCCAGCACTTATTGTTTGCAGACTTTCTGATGATGGCCATTCTGACCTGTGTGGGGTGACACCTCACTAGTTTTGATTTGCATTTCTCTAGTGATGACTGATTGCCAACAAAGATCCGTCTAGTCAAGGCTATGGTTTTTCCAATAGTCATGTATTTATGTGAGAGTTGGACTGGAAAGCTTAGTGCCGAAGAATTGATGCTTTTGAACTGTGGTGTTGGAGAAGACTCTTGAGAGTCCCCTGGACTGCAAGGAGATCCAACCAGTCCATCCTAAAGGAGATCAGTCCTGGGTGTTCATTGGAAGGACTGATGTTGAAGCTGAAACTCCAATACTTTGGCCACCTGATGTGAAGAGCTAACTCATTTGAAAAGACCCTGATGCTGGGAAAGATTTAAGGCAGGAGGAGAAGGGGACGACAGAGGATGAGATGGTTGGATGGCATCACCGACTCAATGGACGTGGGTTTGGGTGGACTCCGGGAGTTGGTGATGGACAGGGAGGCCTGGCGTGCTGCAGTCCATGGGGTCTCAGAGTCGGGCACGACTGAGCGACTGAACTGAGCTGAAGTGATGAGTGATGTTGATCATCTTTCCAGGTGCTTAGTAACCGTCTGTAGGTCTTCTTTGGAAGAACATCTGTTTAGGTCACCTGCCTATTTTTTCGGTTCGGTTGTTTTTTTTCTGCTATTGAGCCTCATGATCTGCTTGTATATTTTGGAGATTAATTGTTTGTCAGTCAGTTGCTTCATTTTCAGTTATTTTATCCCATTTTGAAAGTTGTCTTTTCATTTTATTTTTTCTTTTGCTGTGCAAAAGCTTTTAAATTTAATTAGGCCCCATTTGTTCACTTTTGTTTTTATTTTCATTACTCTAGGAAGTGGGTCACAGAGGATCTTGCTTTGAATTATGTCAGAGAGTATTCTGCCTATGTTTTCCTCTAAGAGTTTTATAGTTTCTGGTCTTACATTTAGGTCTTTAACTCATTGAGTTTATCTTTGTGTATGGTGTTAGAAAGTCTTCTAATTTCACTCTTTTCACATAGCTGTCCTGTTTTCCCAGCACCATTTATTGAAGATACTATTTTTTTCTCCATTGTATATTCTTGCCTTCTTTGTCAAAGATAAGGTGCCTATAGGAGTGTAAATTTATTTCTGGGCTTTCTATCTTGTTTATTGGTCTATAGTTCTTTTTTTTGCCAATATACTGTCTTGATGACTGTAGCTTTGTAGTGTGGTCCAAAGTCAGGAAGCTTGATTCCTCCAGCTCCATTTTTCTGTCTCATGATTGCTTTGGCTATTTGGGGTCTTTTGTGTTTACATATGAAATTGTGAACATTTTTGTTCTAGTTCTGTGAAAAATGCCATTGATAATTTGATATGGACTGCATTAAATCTGTAGATTGTCTTGGATAGTAATGTTCACAATCTTGACACTTCTGATCCAAGAACAGGGTGTTTCCCCATCTGTTCGTGTCAACTTTGATTTGTTTCACCAGTCCCTACAGTGCTCTGTCTATAACTCTTTTGTTTGCTTCAGTTCAGTTTAGCCCAGTCGCTCAGTTGTGTCCGACTCTTTGCGACCCCATGAATCGCAGCACGCCAGGCCTCCCCGTCCATCACCAACTCCTGGAGTTCACGCAGACTCATGTCCATTGCGTCAGTGATGCCATCCATCCATCTCATCCTCTGTTGTCCCCTTCTCCTCCTGCCCCCAATCCCTCCCAGCATCCAAGTCTTTTCCAATGAGTCAGTTCTTTGCATCAGGTGGCCAAAGTATTGGAGTTTCAGCTTCAACATCAGTCCTACCAATGAACACCCAGGACTGATCTCCTTTAGGATGGACTGGTTGGATCTCCTTGCAGTCCAAGGGACTCTCAAGAGTCTTCTCCAACATCACAGTTCAAAAGCATCATTTCTTTGGTGCTCAGCTTTCTTCACAGTCCAACTCTCACATCCATACCTGACCACTGGAAAAACCATAGCCTTGACTAGACAGACCTTTGTTGGCAAAGTAATGTCTCTGCTTTTGAATATACTATCTAGGTTGATCATAACTTTCCTTCCAAGGAGTAAGTGTCTTTTAATTTCATGGCTGCAATCACCATCTTCAGTGATTTTGGAGCCCCAAAAATGAAGTCTGACACTGTTTCCACTGTTTCCCCATCTATTTCCCATGAAGTGATAGGACCGGATGCCATGATCTTCGTTTTCTGAATGTTGAGCTTTAAGCCAACTTTTTCACTCTCCTCTTTCACTTTCATCAAGAGGCTTTTCAGTTCCTCTTCACCTTCTGCCATAAGGGTGGTGTCATCTGCATATCTGAGGTTATTGATATTTCTCCCGGCAATCTTGATTCCAGCTTGTGCTTCTTCCAGTCCAGCGTTTCTCATGATGTACTCTGCATATAAGTTAAATAAGCAGGGTGACAATATACAGCCTTGCCGTACTCCTTTTCCTATTTGGAACCAGTCTGTTGTTCCATGTCCAGTTCTAACTGTTGCTTCCTGACTTGCATACAGGTTTCTCAAGAGGCAGGTCAGGTGGTCTGGTATCCCCATCTCTTTCAGAATTTACTTACGTAGGTTTATTTCTAGGCATTTTATTCTTTTTGTTGCAATGGTGAATGGGATTGATTCCTTAATTTCTCTTTCTGATTTTTCATTGTTAGTGTATAGGAATGCAAGAGACTTCTAAGCATTGATTTTGTAGCCTGAAGCTTTACCAAATTCACTGATTAATTCTAGGACTTTTCTGATAGTATCTTTAGAATCTTCCTATGTATAGTATCATGTCATCTGCAAACAGCAAAAGCTTTACTTCTTATTTTCCAATATGGATTCCTTTTAATTTCTTTTTCTTCTGACTGCCATGGCTAGGACTTCCAAAACTATGTTTAATAGTGGTGAGAGTGGGCAACCTTGTCTTGTTCCTAATCTCATATCCTTTTATTTTTAATCTGTGAAAGTTTATATTTTTAAAATGGATTTCTTATAGACAACATACACTTGAGTCTTGTTTTATCCTATGCTCTTGAAGTCTCTGCATTTTAATTGGTGTATGGATCATTCATATCTAAAGTGATAACTGATGCAGTGGATTGATACCTGCCATGCTTGGAACTGTTTTCTATTCACTGTGCTTTTTATTTTCTTCTATCTTCTCTGGCTTCTCCGGTACTTTGAGTACTTTATGATTTCATTTTACCTCCTCTCAGAATCTTATTTATACTTCTTAAATAAACAGCTTTTGGCTGTTCTATCTCATCAGCATCAGTGCAGAAAGGAGGAAGACATAATGTCTATGCTGTGAGGCTTGTTTTTTTTTCTCTTTTTCTCATCCTCCTCTTGATGATGACACAGAGTGGAGTGGGAGGTGGGGGAAATCAGGAGAGAGACTGAAAGTGTAGGATGAGAAACGATGTCTCCCTTTATAAGCATGTTTAGTTGTCTTAAAGTTTGCAATTTGAATTTTCAGCGACTATAAGTCCACCTTCAAGCCCCTCTTTTCCCCTTTACAAATAGCGTATGCACCGCATGACGAATTATTCCCAACACCCCATCAGACAGTACTTAGCAACAGGACAGCTGCAACACACTGAGAACTTAGCCCTCTCCTGAGATTCTCAGCAGCCCGCTCCACGGGGCTGTGCAGGTCTGTCCTAAACGTCACCCCGCACTACTCAGGCACAGGAGCTGGACTTGATCTTTTAGGTAAAGTGTGCTGAAATACTCAGTCATGTCAAAGTCAGCTCACTCGTGTTGTTTATTTCCTTTACCCATATAGTACTCACTCCCAGTACACTGTTCCTATTGTCACTTTAAACAAAGTTCTATCTTTTAGAGCAATTAAATGTAAAAATAAAGGATTTCATTTTACCTTAGTTTATTCTTCCTCCAATGCTCTTCCTTTTACAGACAGACTCAGATTTCGAACCTGTATCAATTCCTTTCTCCTTTAAAGAATGAATGTAAATTGACTTCCCTAGTAGCTCAGATGGTAAAGAACCTGCCTACAATGTGGGAGACCTGGGTTCGATCCCAGGTCAGGAAGATCTGCCGTTCCCTGGAGAAGGGGATGGCTACCCACTCCAGTATTCTTGTCTGGAGAATTCAATGGACAGAGGAGCCTGGCAGGCTACAGCCCATGGGGTTGCAAAGAATCGAACCTGATTGAGTGACTACTGCTCGCACATTGTATTTCAGCACACTTTTCAGCTAGCATCAGGGTCTTTTCCAATGAGTAATTCTTTGCTTACATCAGGTAACCAAAGTATTACTGTATTGAGTCCCTGCTATTGCTTCAAGTGAAGAACGGTACACACAGTGAGTATTTCTGCATGACTCTCAAATATATCTGTGCTAAAGAAATGTTTTTTTCCCAGTGGTCATGTATGGATGTGAGAGTTGGACTGTGAAGAAAGCTGAACGCCGAAGAATTGATGCTTTTGAACTGTGGTGTTGGAGAAGACTCTTGAGAGTCCCTTGGACTGCAGGGAGATCCAACCAGTCCATCCTAAAGGAGATCAGCCCTGGGATTTCTTTGGAGGGAATGATGCTGAAGCTGAAGCTCCAGTACTTTGGCCACCTCATGCGAAGAGTTGACTCACTGGAAAAGACTCTGATGCTGGGAGGGATTGGGGCAGGAGGAGAAGGGGACGACCCAGGATGAGATGGCTGGATGGCATCACCGACTCCATGGACGTGAGTCTGAGTGAACTCCGGGAGTTGGTGATGGACAGGGAGGCCTGGCGTGCTGTGATTCATAGGGTCGCAAAGAGTCGGACACAACTGAGCGACTGAACTGAACTGAACTGAACTGAAAGAAATGTTTATAGGCTGTTGACACCATGGAACTCATCTTGTTTTCCATGTAAGGAAACTCCACCTTAGAAATGGTGTTGACATAAGTTCAGAAACTACTTAAACTGAAAGAAATTCATGGGAGCAAATAATACACTTTGTTCTGAGATTCTGAATCAATCCACCTAATTTTAATTATTATCCTGCAATGAATGAATTAAAACCATCTGATTTAGTCATGTTTGTAAAATGCTCTTTTTTTCAATGTTTTGATTGTTTCTTTTTATAATTATTGGGTAATAAACTCCCTCTTTTAAAGTTTAAATGTCAAACGTGGATGTCAAATGAGTAATGTAAAAAGTCTGACGTATACAAGAGCCATGTGTAACATTCGGAAACGTCTTATTAGGCTTCCCTCGGGGGGCTCCTGCCCTGAGAGGCGAGGCATGGTTTCAATTATCTGCTGAAGAGCTCCGGTCTATAAAATATCAAACTATGATGAAATGGAAGGACTAATCTGTAACAGCGACTCACACAGCTCCGCTTGTCAAGATGAAAGGCCAAGCATGAGTCACCTAGCAGGGGGATGTGATCACTGCTCCTCGGCGTGGCGATGTTGTCTGCGAGGCCGATTGCACAACGGGACGGCCCCTTCGCCCCGGCCCGGGAGGCCCTGGGTCACATGCCGGGTCAGGGCCGCGGGGCAGAGAGGCACCGCCAGTGTCCTGGGGGACGGCAGCCCCCAGCTCCTGGAGCCCACCCCCCCCCCCGGGGGGCCCGTGCAGGGCTTCGTCTGCTTCAGAGACGCCTGTCTGTGTCAGCAGCGTCGTGTGGACGTGAGCTGGGAGCAGGGTGCCACCTTCCAGGATTGGGAGATCTCGGGAGATGGAGAACGGGGCTGCTTTAATTCAGGCTTTTGGGGGGAAATGGCTTAAATAAGGGAGGGGACACACTGCAGAAGGTCGGGGAGACCCAATCCAGGCGACGCAGTGAGCTCCTGCTTTCCATCGCCACCCCCACTCCCAACAGCGAGGACGGAGGCACCGTAGGTGATGAAACAGAATGGAGCAGAGGAAGCCGCCAGCCAAGCTTTGTTAACAGTATTTTTTATTGAAGTGGAGCTGATTCACAGTGCTGTCTTAACGAGTCCCCTCTGCAAAGGGACTCAGTTGCTCTCTTTTGAACGTTCTTCTCCACTACGGTTTCTCAGAGGATGCTAGACAGGAAGACCTTGCTGCTCATCCATTCCACATAGAAGAGCTTGTCTGCTGTCCCCAGCCTGCACTCCATCCTGCCCTGCTGCCCTGCCCCTTGGCCACTCGTCTGTTCTCCGTGATTACGTTTCTGCTTCATGGATAAGCTCATCTGTGTCATGCTTTAGCTTCCATATATCACATATAAGTGATGTCACATGCTCTTAGAGCCAGGCTCAGAGTTTTCAAAGCCAGACCTGGTCCCGGGAGAGGCCCCACCGTGGGTGAGCAGGTGACGCAGGGACCGGGGAGCCTGGTATCGGGCTGCCCGCAGGACCCGTGGGGAGGGAAGGGGTGAGAGCAGAGCGCAGGCTGTGCCTCCCCTGATGGAGCGCCTCCTCGGCTCCAGGCTCCTTGGTTGCCTCCTCTGAACACTGCCCAGAGTCTGAAGGTCTGCGCGCCATTCTTCTTGCGCTCGGCCTCCCGTGGTTGTCCCAGCGCGTGACACGGTAAGTAACTCCCAGGACACTACTCGTGGCGGTGTCAGAAGCCGCCAACCCTGATTTGATTAAATGCATGTGGTCACGGTGTGGAAGGAGCCGCCACACAGCTGAGACGTGGTGTCACAAGGGGTCAGGAGGACAGTGGCATGCCACCTGAACCCAGTGAGTCCTTGAGGTAGAGCAGGGGCTCATGAGGCTGTGAGGGCCCTGAAAGGGGAGCAGATGCCTGCCAGGTGAACAGGGAGACAGGCTTCGGGTACTGGAAGCTGTGATGCTGAGGGGAGGGGTCCCCAGTGGCATCTGGGGCAGGAATAGACCAACGGCTCTGCTCTCAGTCACCTGATCAAGCAAGCAACTTCTTCCCCATGAGGGATCACAGCCTGGGGACCAGAGGGTGTCGCCTGGGTGAGAGAAGGGCCCTCTCCTCAGTCCTGGGGCCAGGGACTTGGGTCCCAGAGGAGTCAGCGGTCACTGAATTTCCAAGGATGACAGGGGTAACTCGTGGGTAAGCCTGGGGGAGGGACAGGAGCTCTGGAGAGAAGACACAGGCGTGCAAATGCAGAGACTGACCCTGGCGGGCATGGTGCCGAGCTGATGCGCTGGCGGCAAAGGTGGCAGGTGCGTAAACATTTCCTTAGGACTCAGGGTTCATGTGCTGGCCGGCAGACAGCTGTTCCAGGTGTGAAGAGTTGAAAGAGACAGGTCTGCTTTGAATGAAATCAGTTTTGGAACCAAGGTAAACTCTGGTGTCTGTGTGGGTGGGGCCACCTTGGAACAGGTGAGACCCTGCGGAGTGAGGTTGTAATCCCGTCTCCACTCCTGAAGCCCTGCTCTTGGCCTGTTCAGTTGCTCAGCCGTGTCCAATTCTGCACCCCACGGACTGTGGCACGCCAGGCTTCCCTGTCCTTCACTATCTCCCAGAGTTTGCTCAAACTCATGTCCATTGAGTCGGTGAGGCCATCCAACCATCTCGTCCTCTGTCGTCCCCTTCTCCTCCTGCCTTCAATCTTTCCCAGCATCAGGGTCTTTTCCAATGAGTCAGTTCTTCACATCAGGTGACCACAGTTTTGGAGCTTCAGTATCAGTCCTTCCAATGAATATTCAGAGTTGATTTCCTTTAGGATTAACTGGTTTGATCTCCTTACAGTCCAAGGGACTGTTAAGAGTCTTCTCCAGCATCACACTGGGGAGGCATCCATTCTTAGGCGCTCAAGCTTCTTTATGGTCCAACTCTCACATCCATTCATGACTATTGGAAAAATCATAGCTTTGACTAGACGGACCTTTGTTGGCAAAGTGATGTCTCTGCTTTTTACTATGCTGTCTAGGTTGGTCATAGCTTTTCTTGCAAGGAGCAAGCTTCTTTTAATTTCATGGCTGCAGTCACCATCTGCAGTGATTTTGGAGACCAAGAAAATAAAATCTGCCTCTGTTTCCACTTTTTCCCATTTATTTGCTGTGAAGTAATGGGACTGGACGCCATGATCTTAGTGTTTTGAGTGTTGAGTTGTAAGCCAGCTTTTCATCCTTGTTGTTCACAGAGTCACCTGTGGCTGCTCCCCGTCACTCCTGGCTGCCTGGCAGCTGGACCCTGACCAAGGCTCTCCTGTTCTCCTTTCGGGGCCTGCACAGCCTCATGAGTTACTTTGAGGCGTGTGGGTCACATGCAAGGATGTGGTTCCTTCAGTCCCAGAGTCTGAGATTTTCAGGGAGACAGATCAGCGCACAGCAGTGGAAATGTCTCTGCCAAGCTGTGTGGTCTTAGTCACTGGGCCAATCTCTTGGAACTTCGGTTTTCCTATCTATAAAATTTGAATAATAACACTCAGTCCTCAGATTGTTGTGAGAATACAGTCTGTGGAAAGCATCAAGAGCGTTGACGAATTGTCTGCGTGAGAGAGGAGGGGCCCTCTCGGGGGATTCCGAAGGCAAGGTTGTGGGGTCAGAGACTCTTTGGAGTCAGAGCTGTTGGACGATGAGAAACTCCTGCTGCCAGAGGATCCCCGGGGCGGGGGGGGGGGGGGGCGGAAGCCTGGGGGGGGATGGTGGCTGGGGTTTCTTTCTGAGGTGAATCCCAGGCCCTAGGAAACATCTGGTTAAGAGCATTTGGTCTGTGCCCGGAAATACAGAGTTCAGAAGAGTCTGGGTCTGGATCTTTAAGTCTGGAAGAGTATGAGTGAGGCTGAGATCATGGGAATGGGAGAGGTTTTGGGAAGGGGAGGGCGTGGGAGGGAGTGGGCTGAAGAGAGACCCCGGGGACCCACTCGTGTGACCACGGCGGGTGGGGAGCCATCGCCGGGCTGGGGCAGCGGGGGCGCCGGCCGGGGCAAGGACCCCTGGGGCGGGGTCGTCCATGTGCCGCCCCCAGACCCGAGTCCGTCACCCGCCTCGGCACCCCCCACCCTGAGTTAAATGGGACGCAGCCGATGGTGGGGAATTCAGTCCTTGTGGTTGTCCTGGGCCGCGTCCGACAGGCTCTGGTTAGAGACACAGCGCTGTGGCCTGGAGACACCAGACTGTTCACACCCCCGGCCGTTCACTTGTATCTGTTTCCTGCTTTAGATAGGTATCCGGTGGGGCTCCTGGAGAATTCCGTGGGCTGTACAGTCAGTCCGCGGGGCCGCAGAGAGTCAACACGACTGAGCAACTGTCACCTTAGGTATTCGAGGAAATGGCCGTGATTACTTGGACTAAATGCTCCAGGTCCAGTCTGATGCGTCAGCAGCATAGTCACTATGTTGCATGGTCAGTAAATTGGGGTGTCTTGTGCTTCTCTTTGCCCAGTTTCTTTTTTTTTTTTCACAGCACGGTGATCTGAGAATCCTGAGCAGAAGTTTGAACGTCACCCAGCTTTCCCACAGCCCACATCAAGTGGACGGTGCAGGCCAGAAGGGGAGCTAGCAACTTGAACACTGAAGGGTCTTATCCAGCTTCTAGAAACGGTGTGCGGGAGGTCGCCTCTGGGCTGTCGAGGTGAGCATCCCGGGGTGAAGCCGCAGGGAGGAGGCAGAAGCCCGCCTCCTGTTCTGTGCAGATGATGCTGTCCATGGGAACCCTCCTGCAGTCCACACGCTCCCGCCTGCCTCTGGGGACGAGGAGGGCCCTGCTTGCTCTGAGCCCGGGACGAGGCCGCCATCAGCCACCTGCTCCCAGGACACCCCTTGGCGGCCAGAGCAGGGGCAGAGCTGGGGTGTGTCCAGTCACAGGTCACATGTGCACATGTGTGTTCAGACGTGTGCACACAGGCACACATGCCTGCCCCCACCATGCTGGCGTTAAAGCCGCTGTCAGAGCAGAGCCTGGCTGGTAGGGCCCTCGCTTAGCCCTCCCACACCACGCTCTCCTAAACAGCACAGTAGTTGTAAAATGCTCTCTAGAGCCCCTCCTGCCCACCCTGGACAGGACAAACAGGAGACCCCACCTCCACCTCTGGTGTCCAGCCCCCTTCCCCACCCCCACCATGAGCACCCTCCGCTGAGCGCCCCCAGCCGGGCAGCCCTGGCCCCACGTGTCTCGCTCAGCATGGCCTGCCTCCGAGGCTCTGCTCACAGGCAGCACGCCTCCCCCCACATGGCCTGTGCTCATCGCCACCCCAAGATGTGTGCCTCCCAGGGCTGGGTGCTGGCCCAACCCGAGTGTCTGTGGTAGTCTGGAGGCTGAAGCACCCACATTTTCATTCTTTCCGGGCAGAGCTGGGGGACGGTCTGAACAAACTGGCCAGTGCACACAGGTAAGCTCGCAGATCACACAGGTACAAAGGAAGGATGGATGTGCCTGTGGGGTCATTTAATGTGCAAAACAAACCTCAACAGTGCGATAGAAAGACAGACCTCGACAGTGTGATAAAAAGCCAAGACATCACTTTGCTGACAAAGGTCTGTAGAGTCAAAGCTATGGTTTTTCCAGTAGTCAGGTTTTAAGAATTGGGCCATAAAGAAGGCTGAGCACCAAAGAATTGATGCTTTCAAATTGTGGTACTGGAGAAGACTCTTGAGAGTCCCTTGGACTGCAAGGAAGTCAAACCAGTCCATCCTAAAGGAAATGAACCCTGAATGTTCACTGGAAAGCCTGATGCTGAAACTGAAACTCCAATACTTTGGCCATGTGATGCAAAGAGCTGACTCATTGGAAAAGATCCTGGTGCTGGGAAATATTGAGGGCAGGAGGAGAAGGGTATGACAGAGGATGAGATGGTTGGGTGGCATCACTGACTCAGGGGACATGAGTGTGAGCAAGCTGAGGGAGAGAGTGAAGGACAGGGAAGCCTGGTGTGCTGCAGTCCATGGGCTTGCAAAGAGTCGGACATAACTGGGCAACTGGAAAAGAACAGCTACTGTTTATGTACAACAGACCTTCTCCTGGCGTGCTTACCTATGCGCGTTCTGAGCAGTTATGCCCAGATATGCTCAGATACGCGGCTCAGATATGCAAGCTTTCCACAGGCTGCAACAGGGGCGTCTCTCTAGCAACCATACCCCCCGGTCCTGCAGGCTCTGTCCTCTGCATCTGCTGCCTGACCCCTGGAATCCATGGTCCCGGGTTGTCTGTTTCTAAGGCGGTGGTGGGGAAGGTGGCTTAACCCAGGTGGTGGCTTCTGTGTTTGGTTGAACGAAATAACAGAGGAAATAATCGAATACCAGGAAAGCTTATCTGATTCAGAATGAGGTGCCCAGATCTTTGTCGGGACCTAGCAGGAAGCGTGGCACTCGCCCCTGTGGTCTGATGGCCAGGGCCTTGGCCGTGGTCCCAGGGTGAGGCTCACACTCAGGGCCCAGCCGCCCAGTGCTCGGGCTGGAGCCTGCAGAGAACACAGGCCCATTGGTGTGGCTGGAGCTGGTAGACCAGGAAGACACACACACAAAAGTGCTTCTTTTATAGAATTTATCTTGCCTGCCTTTAATATGCTGTGCTGTGACCACGGGATGTTTTTCCTGAGGTCGTACCACTCCCTCTAGCCAAAAGAAAATGCCAGAAACACGTTAGGTGTGAAAGCTCTTGGGAGTGAAAACATGTCTTGCGAAAGGCTCAGAGGTGTGCGGGTAAGTCAGGGTGAGCTGGCGGCCGGCTGGCGTTATGAAAGCTACTCGTGTGGAAGGAAACGGCCGTAACGGGGCTCAGGGAGCTGGAGGGCTTGTCACCCACATGGGCTGCAGCTGCTTCAGGGCCCCGGGGAACCCGAAGGCTGGGGGCGGGGCGAAGGGCTGGGACCCTGAGGGGACTGCAGCCGGAGACTCCAGGGCCCCTGGAAGAGAAGCCTATGGAAACTGTGTTAAGGGCCCGAAAGCGAGCCGATAACGAGGGCCAGCTCTGTTCTGCGCTGTGTCTCTGCAGCGTCTCGACTCACAGGCGAGGCAGGATGGGAGGGCAGCCCTCTGACTGTGAGCAATCTGAATTCTCGTCCTCAGCACCTGTCGCCGCCTCCTGCCTGCAGCTCTGCCCATGCGATGCCTCGGCCCCCTCCACCTCAGACCCATGTGCCCTCAGCCCCGCGTGGCACTGGGCACGCACTGGACCAGACACGAGGTCAGGAGGTCACGAGCAGACTAGTGTCTAGAAAACCCTGATCACACACTTCCTAGCGGCGTCACTGACGTGTGCGACAGCGCTGGGCTCAGTGCGGATGTGTGCTGGGAGTGTTCATTTTGCAGGGAGGGCTGACTTATTTTGCAACAAGTATAAACACACCGAATCACCGCGTTGTGCACTTCAAGTACCTTCTGGTTTTGTTTGTCACTTACGCCTCAACAAAGGGCTTCCCTGGCAGCTCAGACGTAAAAATCTGTCTGTGACGCGGGACACCAAGTCTCGCACCTGTGTCTGCAAGATCCCTTGGAGGAGGGCATGGCTACCCACTCCAGTACTTTTGCCTGGAGCATCCCATAGACAGAGGAGCCTGGCAGGCTACAGTCCACAGGGTTGCAAAGAGTCAGACACGACTGAGCAATAACACTTTCACTGTCATAGTTCAATAAAGCTGGAAAAAGTGCTTTTGCTGACAAGGGAGTCATCAGATCCCCCTGGGGGCTCAACAGTGACCAGGCTTCTTTCCTTGGAAAGCAGGGGCTGAGTGGGCACACGTCACCCTGCATCCATTCTCAGGAGACTGACCTCAAAGGCGTGAGACTGTGAGCACGTAGCTGAGTCGTACGCTCAGTCTGTCTGGCCTGGTGGGTCCTGGCATGTTTCTAGGAAGGAGCAGGAAGCCTCCCTCTCCCTCAGGAATTTGCACGTTGTAACCGAGGGTCACCTTTCCTCTCAGCTTTAAAGATGCCAAAGGCCCAGTGTCTCTGCCCCATGGGAGGAGAGTGGTCAGAAAGTGAGGCGTTCCAGCGTCTGTTCCCGCCGATCTCGCCTCCTGCCTTGGACACGTTCTCCAGAGCCCACGCCTCCCAGGAAGGGGGGCCCGGCCTGGGGCCACCCAGCCACAGAGGACCTTGCTCAGCAGCCCCGCCGGGGTGGACAGGGATGAAAGGCCCGTGGACAGCGGGGTCCGGCTGGTGGCCTCCCCCAAGGCTGTGAAATGTCTTTCTTGCTGCACTTTGAAGAGCCAGGGGCGAGGCAGAGTCATTCTGAATCTGGCTGCTTCAAAGACATGCATGGCATCAATCTTCCTCACTGGCCTTTGGGAAAAGATGTGGCTGATGGGACGTGGCCTTGCCTGCAAAGAAATACGGGGAACGCACTAAAGTTTATGTTGGTCCATTTCCACTCCCCTCTCTCACCCCGAGTGACCACCACACCCAAGTCTTGCCCTCTGGACGACGGTTCAAGGACCCCGGCTCGCCTGCCTCTCTGCAGCCAATGCCCCGGCTCCTGAAGAGTCCATGCCTCCCTGGTCCTAGGGAACAGAGGCTCCAGAGAACTCTGTCGGGCCTGGCAAGATAAACGCAGGCCCGAAGACGTGCAGCTTCCTGGAACCTGCAGCTGCCCCTGACTTGGCAGAGTCGCTGCAGGTGACTGAGACGGAGCTGACCCTGGATCGTCCACATGGGCCCCAGACACCCCTGCTGTGTCCTCAGGAGGGAGGTGGCGGGGTGATGACGGCCCAGAAGCAGACGCGGAGCGACCGCTGGGCCAGACGCTGGGCGCTGGGACGTGGGGTGGGTGGGGCAGAAGGGAGGGAGGGGCTTCTGCAGCCCAGGAGTGAGGATGTGGTTTTGGTCCAGCACTTCTGATTTTAGACTGCCAACCTCCAGAGCAGGACGAGGAGGAAGATGTGCCTTCTGAAGCCGCCAGGTCCACGGTCAGTTGTTATAGCAGCACAGGAAGCTCGTTCGGCGGCCAGGTGTCGGCGGAGAGCGAACGTGATGCTTCTGAGCTCCCTGGGCCGCTCCCGTGGCTGTTGTGCTGGGTTCTGAGGGGGAGATGCCCCTTAGAGCACGGCTCCGGCTTCTGGGATGTCTCCTGAAAGAAGGGGATGGCTGTGCCTCCACTCTCCTTCCTAACAGCTTCTCTGGCACGATCCCTGGGCACCGTCAGTCGTCTCCTCAAGGAGAAACCAGCAGCTTCTGCCTAAGCGAGTGCCGCTGGGCCTGCCCATCAGATACTCCAGTCACCGGCGGAACAGGAAGTGATGCAGACAGGCCAGCTGCTGATCCATCTTCCCCAAAGGGCCCCTGGGTTGATGAGGCCCCTGTTTCTTGCCCACGAAAACTGTTAGCATCGTAGTATCATAAACTGATAAATAGGAAGAAAGTCTAATGAGATTAATTTCAATAAGGTGTGGCTGACTAAGAGCTTTCTCACTGTTTACCTTTGAAGAGGAAGCTTGTTTTGAATCTGAAGTTCCTCCCAGGCTGTGCGTGGCACGTGTGGGATAAACTCAGAGGAAAGAGCCAGGATGCCTCCCCTGTGACGCTCCATCCTTGTAGTTTCTGCAGGGGCTGGACGTTTGGAGCCATGGACCAACAATTCTTTTCTTTTTGTTTCCTTTGGATGTTCTCGATCGCTGTTTGTTTTCACGTTCGCTCTCATTTTCTTTCTCTAACATCGGCAACAGGAGATTTTTTTTTAGGTCTGTGTCCACACATCTCAGCATGGCTCTCAGCATGACATTTTATGGAGACAAATGCAATGATCTGACTGTGCTTCACTCGAGCATCTGAAAACATAACAGCAGTAAGATTCGTAAAGTCTAAGGTCACCAAGTGGGATTTTTCTTCTGTTTATAGAGCAGAGCTTTCGGTTGCTTTTATGAGTTGGTTTCCAAACACTCTCTCTTTGTGAAGCAGTGGGGATGGGGCTTACAAATGTGGGAGCCTGGCCGGTGACCCAACACACGTCCTTCTTGCCTGGAGTGAAGGAAGATGAAAGCTGGCCCTTGGATGCTGCTGCGATGGAAAGCTTTTGAGAAATGCATCAGTAATAAAAGCAGCATTTAATTATGTATAGCTGATCGTCGTATGTTGAATAAAGCTCTTGAGATGCTTGTGAAAACAGAGTCTGTGGCCTGGTTTTTTACCTTCCTGTCTTTAACTAGGCCAGGAAAAGACATGTCTTTCCCTTTTCTCAGCATCTTGGCAATGTCAGTTTCCATTCCAGCCAAAATTTGGAAGTGCAGAGAGCAGTGATTGAGAATAGCTATTTGAAAAAGCCTAGCATGTTTAATGCCGCACAGGGGTTGGCTTGCACGCGGAAGTGAATATTCAGCTCCAACCTTTGTATCAGGGTGGTTTCAATGGGCTTCATCGGCTGCCTTGCAGGAGGGTGACTGTTCTGTCATCCCATCAAAGTGTCCTGTGGTCCCGCAGGGGACGTTTCCACGTGAATGGGATCCTACGAGCTGACCCAATTCAACCGTCACAAGTATACTGCAGAGGGTCAATGTTTCCTAACCAAACTTGCTATCTGAGCTTTCAATAGATTGAAGTTCTTTAGAATTTTGAGCGAATACTATTCCTCTGAGATTCTGTGTCTTTGAAAGGAATTTTGAACATGTCTTTAGAGATGGCACAAGGGTATTGCTGGCAGTGTGAGATCTAAACTGTCCACGAGAACATACTGGAAGCCAGAAGTGCTTGGGAGGCTGGATATTTTAACGAGAGGGTTAGGTTTTCACAAGTAGAGTGTTGAACAAGGGCCTTCTCATTGTAAACCTCAAAAGGCTAAATTAGAAATACTCGTATGGGGGTACGCGGGTGATGATGAAGCTGGCATCCGTCGGGAGCTGCTGCTTTCTCTGCAGCCCTGGGGTTGGCGAGGATGCCAGTCACCACCGGGGGGTCTGTGGTGACTCACCACTGGTCATCCTGTCCTGGAGCTGCAAGCCCGCCCTCGTCCCCTCAGCCTGTGGGATTGCTTTGTGGGGATGAGTCATTTGGTGAGAGCCATTTGGAGGTTTCTGGGCCAGCGCCTGAGAGAGCTCATTGCTGCTGGGATGGTAACGAGCACATTCGTGCAGATCTGATTGGTGTCATCAGCGACAGAGGCTCTCTTCTCCTTTAGGAATCTGGAGGGACGAAGGAGTTCCACAGCGACTTCAAGAATCATTCATGCGACTGTATTCAGTCACTGACGGCAAATGACAGCAGAGGCTGCTCTCAGAAGCTATTTCACATTGAAGTCTTTGACAGTGGGCCCAAGAGCATGATGGGAAATTCTCTGGCCTTGCATCACACCCTTAAGCCTTTTACAGTGTGGCTCTGTGTCATTTCAAAAGACACTTAGTTTCCAATAATAAATAGAGTTTCTGACTTGATATACATTGAGAGCTCATGTTTACTTTGCAAAGGTTCTGAGACTTCCACTTTCATTTTAAATCAAGAAAATCCATCCAGGGATGTCAATTCTGGCTGTGAAACAACTGGGCCCTTGATAATAAACTGGGGTAATCAGTTTTGTCCTCCTGAGTGGGAACATGTGACTTCAAAACACAGAGAATGCTCAGTGTTCTCGTGTGTGAGTGCATGAGGGGATGAGCTCTTCTCACTTAGATGGGATGCAGAAGTGAGACTGTGAAGGAAACAGTGGACCAGCAACACTAACGCTTCTGCTCTGAGGTTGACGAGGGGCCCTAAACCCACAGAAATCACAGGAGGGAAGACAAGTGTCACCCAACTCCAGCAGTGGACTGGACGTCAGCCAGGGCAGGGCTTTCGGGTTGGCTCGGGGCTGCCAGGAGTCCCCTTGTCCACAGCCTAAAAGGGCGTCTCTCTGTGGGTGTGGACCCCACAGCCCGTTCCCCGCCTGCGGGATCTCACCGCCTCCACTGGCCCACCTCTCAGGATGCCAGAGTGTGACCAGCCTGCCTGAAAATGGTGCCAGAGGAGCAAGGTGGGAAGGGGGTCAGGGGCGAGGTGGACGTCAGCGCGCGTCCCACGGAGGGAGGAGGAAGCCACACCCGGACGTGGGATGCTCCGTGTCTCAGCTCTCGGGGTCTTGCCTGGAGGTCATGATGGATTCAGAGTCCTGACTCTGACCCACCTGCCTCTCGAGAGGGATAAGGACAGAGTCAAGAAGAGTGTTCCCTCTCCCCTCAGAGGGGCTGACAGGTGACTGGACTTCTAACCATGTTCACACTCTGCTTCTCTGTCCCCTGGCTCAGAGCCCCTCTGTCCTAGAACTTGGGGTCACACACGATGGGAAGTGGGGCAGCTGTCTTGTGTCTTGCCTGGGTCCATCCTTCAAGGATCAGTGGCAGGATGAAAGGGTAAGGTTGACACAGAGCCAGCGTTTGCTGTTAACTTTTGCTGTTGTTTATTCTGTATTATTGAAATACCATTCTGCACAGGAGATCCAAGTGATACACTTATTTTGGGCTGCAGATGATATGCTTCTGACATCCTATTGAGAAGGGAGCGCCTGATGCTCCATCCTCGGAGGGCTGGACACAGCTGCACCCCACTCCCATCCTGGATGTGACCAAGTCCTCCTTTCCCATATTTAGGGGCCCGTGGAGGATTTTAACACTCTAACTAAAAGAAACAAGTAAAGAAAACAAGCTCTCTCTTCTGATTATTAAATTCTCAACTTAACCAGTTTTCTGAACTACCCAGTCTCCATCCTTGTGTCTGAATCATGGACCTGGTTTTCCACGAGGTCATTTGACAGGAATTGATGGTGAAGATCTTCTCATGGGTACAGATCATGAAGAGAACAAAATCGCAGGACTCAGCATGGTATTAACAAGAGAAATTCTAGTGGCTGATGAAGTCGTGGGAGATGCCAGTCCAGGAGGGTCAGCCTCGTTTCCATGAGCCAACAACTGTGTGTGCTTGTTCGGAGACTGCGTTTGAACCACGTGTGACTGCACCACGTGCCACCCAATCTGCTTTAATATTAACTAAATATTGTCATTAACTGAAAAACTAAGTGTTAAACATTAACTACCATTAAGTGAAAAATCTTACATACCAAGTGTCTTCAGTTTAATATAAATTATTTTATAGAATCCTCAACTCCATTAGCTTGAGTTATTATTTTGTATGTATTAATTTATTTAAATGCAGCTGAGGTGGTGACACTTGCCTGAGGTCACCCTGCTGGCACAGAGGTCTAGCTGAACCTGCCTTCAGGGCTGCAGAATCTTAAACTTCCCAATGACACCACTCTTGTGTGTTAATTAAGAAATAAGGAGAGAGTTTTGTCGTTTGCAGCAGCATGGATGGGCTTGGAGGGTATGATGCTAAGAGAAGTGAGTCAGAGAAGGACAGACACTGCATGACATCACTTACGTGTGGAATCTAAACGACAAAACGACTGGTGAGCACAGCAGAAAAGAGGCGGACGTGAAGATAGAAGAGACCAGCGGTGCCAGTGGGGAGGGGGAGGGCGGGAGCGGTAGGAGGGCAGGAGATTAAGACGCAGGCACTGCTGCGGCCAAAGCACGTAAGCTGCATGCGTATATCCTGCAGCAAGGGGATACAGGCAACGCGTTGGACTGACCATAGATGGACGGCGGTTTTTAGACATTGTGAACTACCGCACTGTACACCTGAACATTATATAATACTGTCAATCAGCTATGCCTCATTTGAAAAAAAATTTTTTTTATAAAGAAAAGGAAATAAAAAAATAGAAATAAATTATTCGGTATTTTTCATGTTTATCAGGCATGAAAAATTTAGCAGGAAGCTGTATACCTACTATCAGGCTGCTGATAAGGAAAGGAAATGTCTCAAAACTCAGAGACTGGCACCAGGCCCCTCACCCACAACATGCATTTTGAGAGAACATTGGCACAAGGTGAGTCATCCCAGGCCCTAAAACGACTGACGTGAATCTTGAAGAAGCATACAGAGGGCATGAGCACAAGGGCAGCCAGTGCTGAGGAGCCCTGTGGGAAGTGATTGTGCGGAAAGATGCCACTGCTGGGGATCTGACTGTCTGGCGTGCGCCCGTTTCTGGAGGTCTGCCCCGAAAGAATCGGTGACTCAGGGAATGGGGTCACTGTGTTCTGATTTAGCGTGAAGTTCAAGGTCCCACGTGGTGCTGAGCTGAGCTGTGTGTTTAGCCGTGTCTGACCCTTTGAGACCCCAGGAACCGTAGCCCGCCAGGCTCCTCTGTCATTGGGATTTTACAGGCATAAAACTAGAGTGGGCTGCCACTTCCTCCTCCAGGGGGTCTTCCTGACTCAGAGATCGAACCCGTGTCTCTTGTGCCTCCTGCGTTGGCAGGAGGATTCTGTACCAGCTGTGCCACCTGGGAAGCCCCCTTGAGGGCACGTAGGAAGTTGCAAAAATAATCAGCTTAGAAAAAAGTCAGACCATATATTTTTATTGCCTCTTGAGTGAATGGAAGCCAGTGTGAGGGTAACAGGCAGGGCCCCCAAATGGGGGAAATAGGCTGCAACTGTCAGACGGTTTTTCTCTCTCTCTTAAGTGGCAGGAGGAAGCAAGCCGCAACTGTCAGATTTTCCCCTCTTCTCTAGACAAAATTAAAAGGAGGTTTCTCTTAAAATTCTGTGTTGCCATGATGACACCTGGTTCCACCTGAACTTAACTTTCTCAAACCTTGAACTAACCAATGCATTTTTCTTATGGAAATGTTTTTCTTAAGCTATGTTAACAAGCTATGTTAACGAGCTATGTATTTACCTTAGACTCTTTCTTCAAGTTGGTTCTGCCTAAGACTCAGAAAGGATAATAATAGCTCAACAAACCAGTATGTTTTACCCATGGAAATGTTTTTCTTAAGCTAGGTTAGTGAGACAATGTCTTTGCTTAGAAACCCGCCTTTCTTCAAGATTCATGTCAATTGTTTTATCGCTTGGGATGACTCACCTTGTGCCAGCGTTGAGGGGCCTGGCGCCAGTCTCTGAGTTCTGAGACATTTCCTTTCTCTAAGTAGCAGCCTGCTAGTAGCTATATAACTTCCTGCTAAAAAATAGCAGGGACACCCTTTCTGCCCCCTTCTGATTTCTATGGCAGAAGCCTTCTCTATCTCCTTTAATACTTTGATAAAACGTCATTACACAAAAGCTCTGAGCGATCAAGACGCATCACTGGCCCTGGATTGAATTCCTCCCCTCCAGAGGCCAAGAAACCCGGCATTGTTCACGGCTCAGCAACAGCCTTTCACCAGGATGGTCTCACACTGAACTGGCTGGAGAGCTAAGTAAGGGGTCAAGGTGCTGAGACCCTAGAAGCTGCCATTCACAGAGGAGTGCAGAGGTGAAAGGTCACAGAGGCAGTGTCATCTGGGGCTTCATAGATCAAAGCACTGTTAAGGTGTACACACACAGTTAAATGTTGAGTAATATGCTTCCCTTTTTGCCATCTGCTAAGAACTTAAAGGACGGGACACACTTACCTTGCAGGATCGATGAGGCTGGCTACCCAGCGCCGGGGGTTCCCACCCTGAGATGCAGAGTCGGTCTTTCCAAGCTCAGGCTTGTGGATGGACTGGATTCGGAGCCTGCCTACTGGAACCTTCAGAGCAGTGGGTATAGCCCCTGGAAGCAGCAGGGTGAAGGAGGCCTGGAGGTCAGGACCTGCCTGTGGTCGGTTCAGCAAAGGGCGCCCGCCAGCACCTCTCAGGGGGTCTCCGAGGGCTGCTCTCCACTTCTGCCCGGAACAAGGGCGATGCCCTGACCCCAGAGAAGGGCAGTCCTGTGTCACCCGCCCCCGGCCTCTGCGTCCCAGCCTCCCGGGCACCTCTGCCCCACCTCAAGGAGGCCTCCACAGCCTCCCGCCTGGACCGAGGCCGGGGACGTGGCCTCTGGGTTTCTCCCGACCTGTCAGTGCTCACACAGTAGCCTGTCTACATGCAGAACTTCTCAGGGAGTCGCTCTGGTTAAAAACCACTGGTGACTCTCACCCTTTGTTGGAAGAAGAATAAACTGGCCCACATTCTGAAAAGGAGAATTTGGCCAACTCTGCAAAGTCACAAATTCAGCCAGTATCCCGTGGCCATCGTGTCACTCGTGTGCGAAGGCCACCACTGGGGACAACCAGTGGGGACTTACACAACCACAGGCCTGGAAAAGCCCGACAGGCCGCGGCCGGGACACTGGCTAAAGGAGGAGTCCCCGGGGGTGGGAGGTGCGGTCCCTGCAGGGACACAGCAGCCGCTTCCAGGCGGGTTCAGGAAGGCCTCGGGGATATGCCCCCGCAGGCCCCGCCCGAGCCCCTCGGTCCCCTGCCCTCCATCACCCACGCCCGGGGCCTCGCCTGCCTGCCAGCACGTGCTACCCCTGCTGGGGGTCCTCCCGGCCACTGGGCAGGACCAGCTGCAGGCAAAGGGCCAGGGTGCCAGGCAGGACTTCCCCTAGGCTGGCCCCGGGTGGCCGATGGAGAGGTGGGCCGAGCGGGCAGCTCCTTGCCCGAGCTCAAGACAGACTCTGAGGGACCACTTGCGTCCTGGGGCTCCTGCAGAACCAGGCTTGGCCAGGCCCAGCTGCGGAGGCTGCACGCCCCGTGGTCAGGCAGGGCCCTCAGTCAGAGGCCTCACAGCTGGCAGAAGGCTCAGCCGCTCCTCTCGTGACGATTTCCCCTTTTTATTTTGCATCGGGCTGTGCACTTTGTGCACCCAAGCCTGGCTCTGAGGAGCTCCGCGTGACGCCGCGCCCGGCTGGCCTGGGTCCTTTCCTGACCAGCCCCTCCCCGAGCCCCGCAGGGCCCCCCCCCCCACGCCACGATTCGAGCAACCTGACCAGCCCCGTGTGGGCATTTGTGCTTGTGTGCTGTGCAAGTGTGTGACCGTGCGTATGTGCTGTGTAACTCTGGGAGACACGCAGGACACGGGGAGCAGGGCCGTGTCCTGGAAGATGAGCCGGTGACGGGTGGGGGACTTCAGAGGCAGACGGGGCGTGAAGAGAGAGGCTTCCTCTTCACAAAAGTGTGGTTTGGAATTTGCTTTTAATTTTGTACAACATGTATTTGTTATGCTTTTGAAACAAGCCGAAGACAATCAAAGCCGACAAGCAGAACGCAGAACCCCGATGTTGACATAACTGTGGCTGAGCTCCTCGGAGCTCGAGGCCTTTGATGTCTGGAAGGGCTGAATCCTGCAGTCTGCTCACTCCCTCCTGTTCACCTGTCCTCTGCTGAGACGTGCCCTGGCCTTTCTCTTTGCTCTTGTAATTTCTCTCCTGGATGGCTCTCTTCTTGTCAGTCACCTGGAGTCCTGAGCATCTTTTAAGGACTGTTCTGGTTGTGATATCTTTGGAGCCATCCTGACCTAACCCTGCCAAAATCAGTTATTCTCCCTTGTCTAATTCCCTTTTTAAAAAATGTGTTACTCTTGTCATATAATTTTTTTAAGTTGATATGTTGTCTTTTTATCTTTATTCAGTTCAAGAGACTTTTATTTTTTTGGCCATTGGCAGGCAGAATCTTATTAACAGTTCCTCGACCAGGGATTGAACCTGAACCCCTGCAATGGAAACATGGAGTCTTAACCACTGGGCTGCCGGGAAAGTCCCACCCTTGTCTCGTCCTTAGCCGCTTTCCCTCATAACTCTAGTACAACAGGTTTCCAGTAATATACTTTAAAATGTAAATTTAAAAACAGTCAAAATTCTCAGTTTCTAACAGCATCTCCTGACCATGCTGTCCTCAGTCACTCAGCTGGGTCCGACTCTTTGAGACCCCAGGGACTGTAGCCCAACAGGCTGCTCTGTTCATGGGATTCTCCAGCAAGAACATGGAA
>NW_024070188.1:89743312-89764273 GCF_014754425.2 Oryx dammah | reverse complement strand
CCCAACAGGCTGCTCTGTTCATGGGATTCTCCAGCAAGAACATGGAAGTGGGTTGCCATGCCCTCCTCCAGGGGCTCTCATGACCACAGTAGGTATTTATAGCCAGTAAATGAATGCAATCTTAGGTTTTTACCTTCAGGGGCTTGAATATATGGACCAGTGACGCTGCTGCTCCTTGGGACCCGCCCTGGGAGGTTACATCGGCGCGCAGGGCACTGAGTGGAGGGCGCCGCACAGAGGGTGCCGCATGGAGGGCTGGTCTGGCTGTGCTGTTCCCAGTGTGAAGGTCATGGAGAAGGCTGTGAACATGTCGCCAAAGATGCCGACGGTCTAAAACGCCACTGACGGCTTCTCCTGCTTGTTTTGTGTATCAATTTTGTATGTTTGTATTTTCTTTTACAAAAAAAAGCACACTGTCTCTGCAAAGACCTATGTTCAGAGATTAACTTTGGTTTTGAGAAAATCAGATCAGAATAAATAAACGTTAATCTGAACAACTTTCAGTCAGTGTTAACTATTAAAATCAGTTTTGAAATATGGTCAGAATTACATATAAAAATATGAATAGCAAAATGACCAAAAAGAGATATTCTTAAATCTCTGGAATAAGGAGACAACAAAGATTATCGCTGAATGGTGGAGAGGCGGTGATTTGTCCATTTTAAATTATTTCCCCTATTTCCCTATTTTTCTATGGTATCCATTATGCAATGGAAAAATTCTAAAACCAGATAATTGAGACATTGTTCTGGGGGTTGCCTGTGGAAGCCCTAATCTTTTAAAAAAGGATGATTTTTAGCAGCTTTTGAATATCCAGGTGTCTTACAATATTTAGCCAATTGTGTTAGTCATTTTTCTAAGGTTTTCATACCCGACAGATCTGATTGCTTTGTGTCATCTAACAATTCAGACCAATCTCCTTCACGCCTCTGCCCAGGGTCTGTGTGGGCTGACTAAGCAGTGGGGACAGAGGCCCTCTGGTCTATGAGGCCCCCACGGTAGAGTGGCTACTGTCCACCACTCCTCCCGTCCAGACTGGAAAAGTGAGTCTGGTTCTGCTACGTGTGTCTGTAACGAAGTCTAGGAAGAGGGAGGGGTGCGTTTCCCACCCTACTGACACTGGCTTGGCCATAGGACTTGCTTTGGCTCCAGAATAAAGGCAGAAGTGACCGTGGCTAGTTCAGATGAGCTCAAGGGGATGGTGTGTCCCTGGCAGGTGTGGGTTCCAGGAGATGGGAGAGGAGCAGATCCACACCCCAGCTCCTTCCTGGTTCCAAAGCCAGCTGGGCCCACCTGAGACCCTAAGGAGGATCCGTGCTGCGGTTGGTAAGCCAGTAGGATTTCGAGGTTGACCAGCAGCCCCTTCCTCACATGCCCCACACTGCTAAAAATAATAGTTATTTAACCAGACCTATGTGTGTGTGTTAGTAGCTGAGTCGTGTCTGACACCTTGCGACCCCATGGATTGCAGCACATCAGGCTTCCCTGTCCTTCACCGTCTCCTGGAGTTTGCTCAAACTCATGTCCATTGAGAGGGCTAGTTGCCATCCAACCACCTCATCCTCTGTCATCCCCTTCTCCTCCTGCTCTCAATCTTTCCCAGCATCAGGGTCTTTTCCAATGAGTTGCCTCTTCACATCAGGTGGCCAAAGTATTGGAACTTCAGCTTTATCAATCCTTCCAATGAATGGGCTTCCCCGGTGGCTGAGATGGTAAAGAATCCACCTGCAATGTGGGAGACCTGTGTTCGATCCCTAAGTTGGGAAGATCCCCTGGAGAAGGGAATGACTACCCACTTCAGGAATCCCATGGACTGCATAGTCCACGGGGTTGCAAAGAGTCAGACATGACTGAGCGACTCTCACTTTGTCCAGTGAATATTCAGGGTTGACTTCCTTTATGAGAGACAGGTTTGATCTTCTTGGAGTCCAAGGGACTCTCAAGAGTCTTCTCCAGCACCACAATTGGAAAGCAGCAGTTCTTTGGTGCTCAGCCTTTTTAGAGTTATGAACGACAATCCTATCTTGTAATGATTTTTTGGAGTAAAATTAAACAGGATATTAGAAGACAGCAATGCAGCTTCTTTGACAGGCCTTATAGAACTCGCATTTCCCAGAGAAGCCGTGACTGTTCCACCAAGTGGTTTTTCTGGAGAGTCCTCTGATGCAGTGTGTGGGGCCGCACGCAGACCTCGCCCGCTAAACGGCAGTGTTGATTCAAACACTGAAAGCGACATTGCACTCATATAAACGCAGTTACCATTCAAGCTCTTTTAATTAAGAAATAGGCACCACAGTGTACTTGAGTTTGGTGAATTCTGGTTAATGTTAATCACCTCCCACAATTTCCATATTGGTGATATAGGGTCAATATCAGCCAGACTGCCCACTGGTTGAATCTGTTGGTCAACACAGAAACGATCATGCTGGTACTCGGGGGAAAGTATCCGCTTCTAACCTGAAAACACGGAGTGAAAGCGAGGGGTCAGTCTGGCAAGAGGGGAGGAGACACTGCCACATTCTCCTTCTGCCGCCACGCGCTGGGTGTTATTGTGAACTGCTGGGTAAATGCACAGAGTTGAGAAATCTGGAACCAAAAGAGAAAGGGGAGCTCGCCTGCCACTGGTGCCATTTCAGTGATGAGGATGTGAGCGCCGGAGTGCGCGTCACTTACGGGGTTATCCAGGGGCGCTCGGGGTACCCCTCACGCCACTGTTTTTTCCCCCATGTCTGGCCCGGCATCCATACATCTGCGCAGGTGTGATCACAGGCTAGCCTCAGCCGACGACGAGAGCCTGCATGACCAGATCTCAGAGAGAATCCTGGAAGGTAATGTGCTCGCAGCAGTGAGTTGGGAGGGTGTAATAATAGGTAAAGGGAAGATTAGAGGAAACCTTTCTTCAACCAATGAGCCACGTTCACCCGACTGATTGGAAAATGCACGTTGGGGAAACCACAAGCACGCTCTGGATAGTGTTGGATCTCGCTGAGTGTGCTGAGGCAGGCGTCTGCAGACCCACTCTTCGTGCTCAGCGGCTCCCAGGACAACGCCGTGTGTGCCTTCCCTGCAGGACTTCACCTTTTAGACACGGGTGATCTTACAGAGACGGTGAAGTCCAAGACCATCGCAGCAGTGATGCTTCCACTGGCCCCGACCGACAGCGAGAATCGCTCCCTCAACACCGCCGTCGCCCCGTCGGGTACTGGGGATCAGACCTCGCCCAGAATTTTGTGCTAGCTGTATTGTCTCATAATTCTCAGGATGAGCTGATGAGCCAGACCCCGTGATTATGGCTGTTTATAGAGAGGGAGCAGAGCCTCTGCCAGGCTACAATCCCACCCAGCGACGTCGGTCTGAAGGCAGAGCAATCCCACTCGTCCTCACTGGGCTAAGCCTCACCAGGCGGCAGTGGGGCAGGCAGGGCGTGCAGATTGAAGACGGCACGTCCTCACTGTGTTCATAATCCCCCTCAGTTTGTTAAATGTTTGCAGGCTTCACTCCACGCAGGCTGGATTGCCATGGTCAGGGAGATATCTGTGCTCTGTTTAAAGCTGAGAATGTATTTGTGGGTTCAAAACTCTCTTACAAATCAGGCGCACAGACTTGCTCTTTGGCAATGTACTCAGTGTATTAATGGGCTTCCCTGGTGGTTCAGCTGGTAGAGAATCCGCCTGCAATGAGGGAGACCTGGGTTCAATCCCTGGGTTGGGAAGACCCCCTGGAGAAGGGAAAGGCCACCCACTCCAGTATCCGGGCCTGGAGAATTCCACAGACTGTGTAGTCCATGGGGTCGCAAAGAGTCAGATGCGACTGAGCGACTTTCACTTTCATTTTCACAGTGTATTAATATTTTACTGTTGGAAACTAAGTGTCTTGAACAGGTATCTCATCCCACTCAAATGTTTATGCACTTATTTATAGCCATGCTAACAGAGATGTCTAAACGTACAGCATACTAATTTAGGGCATTAGATACTATATAGTGACTTCAAGGGATTATGCTGAGTGAAATAAGTCAGAGACAGAAAAACAAATCCTGTAGGATATCATTTACATATGGAATCTCAAAAAAAAAAAAAAAGAAAGAAAGAAACTGAGGTCAGATTATCTGTGGTCACAGAGGAGTGTCAGGGAGGGAGGGGTGGGGGCCAGACGGCGGTGGGCCAGAGGGACAAGGCCCGTTTACATGAGTGAGTGCAGCATGGTGAGGAGAAGGCGATGGCCCCCCACTCCAGTGCTCTTGCCTGGAAAATCCCACGGACGGAGGGGCCTGGTAGGCTGCAGTCCATGGGGTCGCTGAGGGTCGGACACGACTGAGCGACTTCACTTTCACTTTTCACTTTCATGCACTGGAGAAGGAAATGGCGACCCACTCCAGTGTTCTTGCCTGGAGAATCCCAGGGACGCGGGAGCCTGGTGGGCTGCCGTCTATGGGGCCGCAAGGAGTTGGACACGCCTGATGCGACTCAGCAGCACAGCACGGTGACCGTAGCAACCCTGCTGTCCTGTGTACGTGAAAGTTCCTAAAGAAAGTGTACCCTAAAATCTGTTATTACCGGGGAAGAAACATTTTTTTTTTAATTTCCTTGAGATGATGGATACTAACTGAGCTTGCTCTGATAATCATTTCCCAAAACATGTAAGTCAAGTCATTATGCTGGAGACCTGAGACTTATTCAGAGATGTATGTCAACTATATCTCAACAAAACGGAAAATAAAAAATAATTTGAAGCTTGAAATATGCATGAGTATCTAATGAGGGTTGATTGTAATAAAAAGAAATAATAACAAAAACTATAACATTTAAAACTCACCTACAGAGGATGAACCGCATTAAAAAGTGCAGAAACACTGGGGACACCTCATCTGGCAAAATTTTAATATTGCACATTCGTGTATACTTTCCCCTGGTGTTTCATAGAAAAGAATTCCTTTAAAACTGTAGAGAATGTGGTTTCTTTTACAAACGTTACTTGGCACTTTCAATCATTAACCTGCCATCAACTCAACAAATCACTTTTACTCAATGAATGTGCCACCAATGGTAACAAAAATAAATTTAAATACCAAAATTAAAAGTACTCTATCAGAAATCCCGCACATGGAAGTAGTTTTTTAATAATGGATCTTCTTACTTATTTTGATTATGTAAGACAGTTAACAGAAGCTGTATTGCTATTGAGAATATTAAATTTGTATCATTACTTTCATACAAAAGTAGTTTAGGTAGACAAATACTGAGTTTTTTTTGAGGTCTTTCTATATAGAAAAATACATTTATATACTTAACATGTAGGCAATTTCTATTATTTCTAAAAAAAAATTTTAAAGAATTATATTTCTTCCTAAAGAGCTTAGTGGGCTTCCCTTGGTGGCTTAGATGGTAAAGAGTCCCAGAGACCTTGGCTTAGGCCTTATCTTGGATGAATATTTTTTAAAAACTTAGGTTATTGAAATACGCTTGACCCACAGCGCTTTGTGATTTTCTGCCACGCAGCAAAGCGATCCACTGACACACGCATGCGCACCCTTCTCTCGCGCTTCTCCATTCTACTTCTCACAGCTCGCTGGGTGTAGCGCCCTCTGCCGTTCGGTGAGGCCGTGCTGCTCCTCCATCGTATACATCGTAGTTTCCACCGCCAACCCCGGACCCCAGCCCATCCCTCCCCTCGCTCCTCCCCCTGGGCGACCACAGTCTACTCTCTAGCTCTGGGAGTCCGTTTCTGTTTCTGAAACAGAAAAGATCATTTGTGTCATGGTTTACATTTCGCACACAAGTGATATCATATGGTCTCTTCCATTAATATTTTACCAAATTCAATTTGGTAGAAGATGAGAAATTTAGTGAATTCAGTTCAGTTCAGTTGCTCAGTCATGTCCGACTCTTTGCAACCCCATGGACTGCAGCAAGCCAGGCCTCCCTGTCCATCACCAACTCCTGGAGTTTATTCAAATTCATGTTCATCAAGTCGGTGATGCCATCCAACCATCTCATCCTCTGTCGTCCCCTTCTCCTCCTGCCTCCAACCTTTCCTAGCATCAGGGTCTTTTCCAATCAGTCGGCTCTTCACATCAGTGGCCAAAGTGTTGGTGAGTAGGTGCATGTGCAACCCTTGTGCACTGTTGGTGGAAATGTACAATGGTACAGCTACTACAAAACCAGAATGACAGTCCCTTGAAGTTACAAACATAATCACCATATGATCCAGGAACATGGCTCAGTGGGAAAGAACTTGCCTGCCAACGCAGGAGACACAGGTTCAATCCCTGGGTCAGGGAGATCCCCTGGAGAAGGAAATGGCAACCCACTGCAGTCTTCTTGCCTGGGAAATCCCATGGACAGAGAAGCGGATGGGCTGCAGTCCATGGGGGCGCAGAGAGCTGGACACATGACTCAGTGACTGAGTGGGCATGCCGGCCTTCCACTCAGCATGGCTACATCCTAGACAGAGCGATTTAGGCAAAAAAGAGAAACACAAGTCATCCAAATCAGAGAGGGAGGAGCAAAAGTATCTCTGGAGATGGCACGATCCTATACGTGAAGAACCCTAAAGACTCCCCATGTACACACAAAACTGTTGGAATTCATAAACAAATTTGGCATATTTCAGGATATAAAATCAACACACGTCAACCAATACACAAGTCAGTTGTGCTTTTATACACTAAATAAATTATTTGAAAAAGAAATTAAGAAATCAGTCTTATAATAGACTCAAAAATAAAAATAATGAAAATGAAACTGTATAGATAGGAATATGAGCATGTTTTGAAGATTCTGAGAGCTATCTTTAGATAAAAGCACTAAATATTAGGAGAAATGCAAAGAAAACACTGAAATTTGAGTTAGGTTGTGTCATTTTCAAATGATGCTCTCATACCACAGAGTTGCTTTCCGTGTTGGATAGCCCCAAATCTTGTTTTGCTTTCCTCATTTTTCCTTAGACTTCGGATCACCAACTTCACTTCGAGTCAACAATTCCGTTTAAAAGACGTGCATTTCTGACCTCAGGACCTTCTCCCTGTGCTAAGTGTTTTCTCAAATTTATAGAACCGTCAATTAATCAAGAGCCTCTGCTGTGGACTTTGTTACTGCTCTTCTGAATGGAGAAACTAAGAGACTTTATACAGATTCACAAGTGAAGAAAATCTCCATGTCTTTTTCTGATTTCAGTAGCTTCAAAAGTTGAAAGTATGACATTTACAAGATAAGAAGCAGTTTCAGGACGAAACATTTGAATGAAAAGGATTTCTTTTTATACTCCCTTAATGATATCAGGTCACTGGATTCATTCTACTCACTGAAGGGTCAGGATAATCCCTGAGGAGTCCATTCTAGATGCGTGTGTTTGTACACAGCTCATTACTAACCTGGACCTATTGTGAAATTCCAAGGACTCCTTTGGCTTTCTCTCCTTTTGGTTTTTAATTTTTGTTCGTGTTAGTTGTGACAGCTAATTTTTTGTGCCATCTGTCCATGGGGGAGCCCAGTCATTTGGCCCAACGTTGTTCTGTGAAGATGCTTTTGGCTGAGAGTAACATTCGAATCTGGAGGCTGAGTAAAGCAGGTGGCCCTCTCTAATGTGGTGGGCCCCACCCAATCAGCTGAAGGCCTGAACAGACCAAAAATGCTGACCCTCCCGTGGAGATGAGGGAACTCTTCTTGCCTGACTGTCTTTGAACTGGGACACTGGCGTCCCGACCCCCCTTTGGACTTGAGTGAAGCGTCAGTTCTTCCAGGGCCCCCAGAAGGGAAACACACCCTCCCTTCTCCTGGCACCAGGCCTTTGGACAAGGACTGGACCTGAACGACCAGCTTTGCGGGTCCTCCAGTCGATGGCTGCAGAGCTCGCCAGCCTCCCTGATTGTGTGAGCGGCTCCTTATAACCAATCTTTATACGTGGACAGTCTATTGGTTCTGTTTCTCCAGAGAGCTCTGACTAATGCATAACGTTTGCCAAAGACTTTTTCAAATGACTCAAAACTGAGTAGAAGATGAGGGCCCTGAGCCCTTCTTTCGAGGTCACACAGCTTAGGACATCTTGTAAAATCTGTTCCTATCATTCACTTGCAAGGGCATTGAAAAGAAAGAAGATACTGCTAAACTCTTTCCTGTGATTGCGCTTTGCAAAAGGTTGCCCTTGCTCAATTCTGGGTGTCATATTTATATCTGTCATGCTAGCTGGGATCTTTTCTAACCACTGGATTCTTCTGCCCTTCCGGTCTGAATCCCACAGCGACAACGCACCGAGCGGGCGGCAGGCACGAGGCCGCCGGGCCTGAAAATCTTCCTTTTTTGTCTCTTTGCTCCGATTCCTGCTCCTTAATTACAAAAACATTGTGCAAATGTCAGTCAGATGGATCTGTTTGCGAAAACCCACGGCCCTGTGTGCATTCTCCCAGGATACCGCGCAGAGTGACTCAGCACGAAGTCTTTTCACCCAGAAAACATCTTGAGCAAAATGCCCCAGAGGTGAAGCAGATTCAGGGAAAACCCCGCAGAAACACCATGCAGACAGAATGCTCTCCACTGACCGTGGGTGTGGACGGCCCAGGGCGACTGCCGCGGTCGCGTCCATCTGGGGCCCTGCGGGCCGGGAGACCCTGGTTTCCTGTGTATCGTGGATCAGAGCTCCGATATGTTTAGGGCTTAAGAGAAACAAAAGCCCTAGCTGTCTGCGTGGAGTTGCTCGACTTCAGTGTGCGTGTGAGATCCTTATTAGAAGAATCAAGGTGGATGCTTCCTCCTCGAGGCTCTATGCGGGTGGAGGCTGGTCTTCAGCATTGAGAACCGGGGACCCGATGGGTGGGTTGGGCCCAGCTGGTGTTGGAGGTTCTGCATGGAACAGAGCCAGCTGCAGCCACCTTCCAGGGGCCCCTCAGTAGACACCTGGTGTCCCGTGTGGAACCGGAGACGATGCTCCCTCCGGGCCCTGGAGTGGACCAGCTCCCACTGCCCTGGGGAAGAGGATCCCCCTCACTGACTCCCAGTGTGCTTCCTGGCACCGTCGTAGCGATGCCCCCAGACTGCCTTCTCTTCCTTACCCCTCCCTCTCTGTGTTCCCTGCTTTATCAAGGTCCAAATATGCACCCGCCTGTCAGGGCGGCCGAACGTCCCTGGGATCTTGCTGGAACTTTGGTTCCTCATTGAACACCTTCTGGTACTGACCATGGACTGATCCAGAGCCTGGGCTGGGAACATGTTGCTGATGGAGGGTTTCTGAGGCAAAAGCACATCACTTCACATCACTTAGATTCTTCCCAATGCCCAGCAGCACAGGCTGAGACTTGGTTTTCAGGCTGTGGTTGAGCCTCCCCAGGGCTGAGCAAGGAATTCTGTGGGAAGAGGTCCTTTGAAGGCTGCTGTCCCTTCAGGTCTCAGCTTCACACCTAGAATATTCCCAGAGACTGGTCTGGTCCAGGCACATGGCATTTATTGACGTTAACCGTCGACTTAGCAAACGAACAAGACGCTCATCAGTGAACTTCTGCGGGGTAATCGGAAGTCCCCTGAGGGATAAGGGGAGGCGCAGCGGAGTGTGGACGGAGCCACCAGGCGAGCCCCCGGCCCTCCTGCAGCCACGGCCCGCTTCGGCCAACCCCCGGGGGCCCTTCCCCCAGGCTGGGGTCACAGCCCTGCCAGCAGGAAGCCAACCCCCTGCTAACTCCTGGAGATCACAGGCCAGTGGGAGAGACACACGCTCCAGGAATCCGAAGATAAGCTTGAGTGAATGGGGTCCTGAGAGACATGGGACACCTGTCAGGCCAGGCAGCCGGCGGAGGTCTCGGTCAGCTGGGCAGGAGGAGACCTGGGAGCTGAGGTCTGAGCTCCTCCAGTGGGAAGAACCAGCCATCGGGCAGCCAACGGGAAAGGGTTTTGCAGAAGCGGTAGCAAGTTCAAGGTCCCTAAAAAGAGCCCTTGGGGCACAGGGGGAGGGGGGCCCAGAGGGTGTGGGAGGGGGAGGGGCAGCAAGGACGTCGGGAGGAGGTGGGGGGGTGTCCGCCGTGTCCCTGTGGTCACTCTAGGGGCTGGCAACGGGGGGGGGGCGGGGGCGCCCCCCGGCTGACCCTGCGGGCAGCTAACCAGGGCTTCCCAGGGGGCGCTCGTGGTAAAGAACCTGCCTGCTAATGCAGGAGATGGAAGAGATGTGGGTTCAATTCCTGGATCAGGAAGATCCCCTGGACTCTGGCGGGCTGCAGCAGTCCCTGGGGTCACAAAGAGTCAGACACGACTGAAGCGACTCAGCACGCAGGCAGCTGACAGCTGCCTCGCGTTTGGGAGCGCCCAGCACTCCCCGAGCTGTCCTGGGCTCACAGGGTCCCTCTCACTTCACTGTTATGTAGGCCGTGCGGAAGGCTGGCTCCTGGGGGCCGGCGAGGCCTTGGGGGCTGGGAGCCCGCGTCCCAGGCGCCAGCAGAGGCCGGAGGAGGGGGCGGGACAGACCGGGAGAGCCGGGCCTCGGTGGGCGCAGAGGCTGGGCAGGAGTTCACACGGTCAGGGTGACTCACGGCCTCGGCCTGAGAGGCCTGGCTGTCCTGCACGGCGCGGCTGAGAAAGGTGGAGAGCCGGCACCTCTGCCGTGGGCGTGGGTTCACCTCCGATGTGAGCTTGAATGGAAGTCAGAGGGCGGGAGGCTGAAGCCAGATGGGGCGGGGCCTGGCTGGGGAGAGGCGGAACCCCGACGGGATGAGTGAGGCCCGGAGGCCAGCCTGGAGGAGGCCCCACACCAGGAGCTGATGTCAGCTGTGGGGGTGCAGGACACGGCGGAGGGGAGCGGCCGGCGCCCCCAGCCGAGGCGCTCCCACTGCTGGCGCCAGGTCCCTGCGACCCCATGGTCTCCATGGGAACAGGAGTCTGCAGCCCGGGGGCCTCGGCCGTTCCCAAGAGCAGGGAAAGCGCAGAGACGCGAGCTCCTAGGCAACCCCCCGCCCAGCTGAGCTGGGGCCTCTGCGGTCACTGGGGTCGCTGGGCCCTCCGGCCTGGACCCGCAGAGCCATGTCCCGCTCCCAAGCACCCCCCGAGTGTGGGGGCTCTAGAGAGGGCCCTCGTTTCACCCGCTGATGTCGGCAGGGCACAGAGCCCCAGGGCGGCTCAGAACCGTTCTGACCCAGCGGGCTCTGTGACTGCGTCCGTTTCACACGGGAGGGAGCTGGGGCCCGGGAGGGTCCCGGCTGGAGCCGGACTTCCCGCTCCGGACGTCCCCTTCACTCCCCCCAACACCTGCAGGCCTCGCTCCGGGCGCACGCCGCCCCCAGCCCGGCCCCCAGCCGCTGTGCGGCTACTCAGTCCCCGCCAGAACTGGAAATAACCCGCGACCTCATCCTGCCTGGCCTCCATCCACAGGAGCTGTTTAAAGGAATCTCCTCCCGCGACCAGCCCGGGCGCCCTCGAGTCGGAGTCGCAGGCTGCAGTTTCTCCTCTGCTGTCGGTCAGGGCAGAGCGAGTTCCCGGAACCCTCCGCCCACAGCGGGTGAGAAAGCCCGGCAGCGGGCGGAGGCTGAGAGCAAACAGATGTGGCCGCTTCCCATCCAGGGCTCCCAGCGCCTGCCCGAGCGGCCCTGCGCCCCGACGGCGCAGCCGCCCTCACCTCTACTCCCCAAGGACACAGAGCTGCGCGGGGCGGTGCTGAGCATTTGGGACGGTCCCGGGCGCCCTCACCTCCCCCTTGGGAGGTGGGGTGGGGGCTCTGTGAACACCGGGAGGGTCCGTGGGCTGCCCTCACCTCCCCCTGGGATGGGGCTGGGGGAGCGCTGTGAAGACGGGGCGGGTCCCTGGACGCCCTCACTTCCCTCTGGAGGGGGGCCTCTGTGAACACGGGGAGGGTCCCCGGCGCCCTCACCTCCCCCTTGGATGGGGGGCGGCACTGTGAACGGGAGAGGGTCCCCGGCGCCCTCACCTCCATCCCCCAGGGACACAGAGCGTGGTTGGGGGGGCTCTGTGAAGATGGGGCGGGCCCTCACTTCCTCCTGGGATGTGTTTGTGGGGGCGGGTTCTGTGAACAGGGGAGGGTCCCGGGCGTCCTCACCTCGCCCCACCAGGGACACAGAGCCGGGGTGGAGGGGAGTGCGGGGAGGGGGGTGGTGAGACTCCCCAGGGCCCGCATGGGCTGACCCTCCTCAATCCCATCCAAAGCTCGCTGGCTCAGGGTTTTCGCCTCGGCTCCTCTGTAAGCCGTGGGTCCACCCTTTAGCTCAGAAGGTTCTCATGAGCGTCCAGAGCCCGGGCTCAGAGCAGACCCTGTTCCCAGGCCGCGGGCCCGTGGGTGCCAGAAACTCCTCGCCTTTCTGGTGAATCCCCTGCCGTGTCTCCCTGCATGCATGCCGGCGGTCAACGCTCAGGTGTTTACTGTGAATGGAAGTGACTGCTGAACAGGCAGCTGCCAGGAGTGATCGGGAATCTCAACCCTGTCTCCCTGGCGTGTAAACCCTAAGTTAGCTCCAGAGACAGGAAGACACCCTTTCCCCAGGCTTCTCAGCAGCTGGAGTCACTGGCCTTGGCCCCTCGGCTCTGTTTGCTCCTTCCATTCGGCCCGTCCTTCCCCTCCTGGTCAGGGGCAGATCTATGGGGCTGGCTGGAGCCTGCATTGCCCGGGGCACTTCCGGGAGCCCAGCCCAGCCCCCAGCTGCGAGGATGCTCTAAACCAGCTGACCTTTGACCCTGCTGAGGAACCTGCCGGGACCCCTCTGTCCTCTGCCCCAGAGCCCCTGACTCCCAGCCAGGCACAGCCATCTCCGGGCTGACGCTGTCTCCAGCCAGGCGTGGTCACTGGCCAGTCAATGGCAGGTCCTGCCGCCGCCGACACAGCTGGGCTCCCGAACGGCTGTGAACACGGAAGTTTCTGGAGCCTGGCGGGCCATGCCTTGGTCTTCTGGGGTTGCTGTAAGGAAGGGCCACACGCGGGGGCCTGAGACAGCCCAGGTGAATTCTCTTCTCGCACCGTCTTGCCCCTCTGGAGGCTCTAGGGGCGGCTCCTCCTGGGGCTGTGTGACCTTGGGGGCCCCTAGGCTGCTGGCTGCACCCCTCCCCTCGCCACCTCTAACCTCCCAGGGTGTCCCGTGTCCTGGTGGTCCTCTTACTAGGAGGACACGGGTCCCTGGACTTAGGTCGCCCTCCCCCAGTACAGCCTCACCTGCAGAGACCGGTCCCGGAACAGGGCCGAGCTCACCGGTTCCAGGTGGCCGGGCGCTGGGGATGTGAATCCCCCTCCAGCAGGCAGGCTCCGCGCCGCTCTGGCCTTTGCTTCCTCCTTCCAGCAGACACCCTATTCCTCACCCCTGAAGCTGACCCCTGCTCCAGGGTCTGCCCTGTGTGACCTGGCCTTGCTTTGCGGTGCTGGGTCACAGGTCCCTCTGTCCCGGAGTGGGTGGCCCCCTGGACATCCGGTGTCCACCCCTGCCTCTGGTCCCCTTTTCCCTGCAGGAGAGCTGCCCAGCCCAGCATTCCTGCCATCTGTCACCTCCCGTCACCTCCCTGCCCCAGAAGGGCTGACCCCTCCTTCAATTCTGCTCACCTGGGCCTTTCCTGGGACACCCCCGACCTCAGACGCCCTCCCCAGAGGCCAAGATCCAGTCACGCATGTCCTGTCTCCTCAAGAAGCCTCCCCCGTGGAAGGAACATCTCCCTGGGGCCCCAGCAGCACGGCCCTCTGACCTGTCCTGGGTGTGGTCTGTTATCTGCCCGGTGCTCCTGAGATGCTCAGCACAGCAGCACTCTCTGTCCTAATGCTGGTGGGGTGGGTGGCTGCCAGTGGCTGAGCAGCGGAGCTGTTGCTAAGTCGCTCAGTTGTGTCCAACTCTGTGCGACCGCAGGGACTGTAGCCCACCCGGCTCCACTGTCCATGGGATTCCCCAGGCAAGAGTGCTGCGTGGGCTGCCGTTTCCTCCTCCAGGGGACCTTTCTCACCCAAGGACAGAAGCTGCGTGTCCTGAGTCTCCTGCATGGTGGGTGGATTCCAGGGAAGCCCGACTAGATGGTACCTTCTGCCGGCAAGTGGGGTGTGAGGGCCAGAAGCCAACTTGTGGCCAAGGAAAAGCCAAACTGTAAGGAAAGTCAGGTCAACTGGCAAATCAACTGCTAGTCACTAATAAGTCTTTAAGGAAACTGGGTTAGACGTTCTTCTCTGGAGTTTGCAATAACGTCAGCTTAGTCATATCACGCTCGGAATTTTAGATCTAAAGTATGTGACCGTGCTACCCGTCAGCTGGCCCCGAGTAAGACACTGTGCCTTGAGCAGGATGGTCAAAACCCGCCTGCAGTGCAGGAGACCGGGGTTCGATTCCTGGGTTGGGAAGATCCTCTGGAGAATCCCATGAACAGAGGAGCCTGGTGGGCTGCAGTCCACTCCCAAAGAGTCCACTTGCAAAGAGTCGGACATGCCTCACACACACACACACGCACACACACACAAACACGTTCTTTGAGTCAAGTTTCTTCTTTCTCTGCACATCAGAAATTGACATTGTCTACCTGGTGATAAGTGAACAGTTGCCGTAGACAAATGCTTTCAGAAACTACCAGCAGTGAGCAAGGTAACAAATGCTGCCTGCTCAGTCACAAGCCCCCCCTGCCCCTCTCCGCCCTCCATGCCCCGTGGATGCCTGAGCTGGACCTCGGCAGGGCTAGATTGCGTGCGCCTGTGGCCCCTCTGTGACCCACACCCAGCAAGGATGCAAGTGGAGAAGCAGGTTCCTCAGCAATGTTACCACTCAGATTCCAAGGTGGCTCAGAGCAAACCCCTTCTAACGCCTTTCAGTTGAGACTTCACTTGTCCACGGCTCTGCCCACCATGGCCCGGCGCCTTGGGTGCCATCTGCCAGCCTGTGCAGGGGACCACTCCTCTGTGCAAGGCCCAGCCTGGCCTTTGGGGGTGCTTCATCCTCCCCCACCGTCCACTCCCTCCTCTGCCTATGGTCCAGCCTGCCTGGGGGACGTGTGCACTCTGGTGAGGGGCAGGGAGCCCACTGCCGCCTGCTATTCTTACTTCCAGAGGCTTCACCCTATGTAATCCCCCCTTGGGGGCTGTTGGCTAAGTGAGGCTGTGGAAGCTAATTACAGGTTGTTCCTGCTACCGGGAAAGTCTCTGCGGGAGGCTCTCAGTCCCACACGGAGTGTCCCCAGGGAGCAGCCACCCTGTGGGGTCCAGGCTGGGCATGAAGCAGGATTTGGATGAAAATAAATTCATCCGATCCTGTTTATCAGTCATTCAGCTGATACACTGACGCCCCTTTAGATTAAATATCACACTTTCCGCACGTGATAAATGAATTCATCCGTACGGCTTCGTCAGTACATATACTGACCATTTCCACCCACCGGCTCTTTTGCTTTTTGATGACGGCCTTTTTCCTCGGTTGAGAGAGACCGTTCTCACTTTGGGTAATGCGAACCAGATTGGAAGCCTGCAACTTGCATTCTCTCTCTTCAGCAAAAAGGAGCGCTCCAGCCAATCTTGCTGGTTTTATTTATAGCATTGTATTTCCTGAGAGAAGGCAGGAAAAGTCCGTCTTCCCCGGCTCCTGCGGCCCCTCCCCCGTGATCCCCCGGCTGCGGCCAGAGCAGGGGCGGGCCGCACGGGTGGGGGCGGAGGGGGCCGGACCGGACCGGCGCCAGGTGCCCCAGCAAATGCGGGATCAGAGGAGGAATTATGTCATCCCGCCGCGGAACGAGTCCAGCGCTTCCGCGTGCATCTGACTGCCGGCCGCACGGACTCCGCGCATATAAGGGGCGGCCGCGGCCCGCCGCGGATCCAAGCCCAGCTCCTCTGCAGAGCGGGGTTGGGTCTCCTGCGGCCCTTCATCCCTCGCCGACCCCCTCCCGGCTCTGAGCCAGTCATTCCTGCAGGGGTTCCACGCCAGGTAAGAGCGGCTTCTCCATTGACCAAATCTTTGCGCTGTAGTTTAACTTTTCAGAAAAGTCTTTTTTTTTTTTTTTAATTTATTCTAAGAGGGGAGAAGAAAATGCAAACTAGTTTTGAAGTAGGGAGGGAGCTTGCCTGTTGGCACCGAAGCAGAAACAGGTCTTCACCTCTGCCTCCTGCTGCTCAGTGGCAGAACGGGCGGGGGTGGGGGGGCGCCAGGTGAGTTCCCTTTGGCAACTTTTCTGCACGGAGGACGCTGTGATCATGCCCGGATTGCCCATCGCCTGAGGACCCCTGGGGCATTCGTGAAGGTACCTGCCTGGAGTCCTGGGCAGAGGCTTCCGTTTCAGCCACTGAATAGGATGCTTCCATAAAGTCTGTTACTGGGGGGCGGTCGTGAGGAAGAAACTAGAAGTTGTTCCTGAGGATGGGAAAAAATGATGAGAAGTTATAAAGGCGCATGCTAAACAGTTTTCATAGCTGAAAAGTGTTTCTGAAAGCTTTTAATGAATGGTGTTTAGAAAGTCAGTGAAAACTGCCCTGACCGCCCAGGGACTCCAGCTGCCCTTACAAGTTTGGGGGATAATTTGCAGACGGAAAGGCAGCGGGAATTGGCAAATTAGCCTGACTTCTGTGAAGGGGCGAGGGGTCAGGCTCCTTTGCAGGGGGAGGCTGAGGACAGTGAGGGGCTCTGTTGAATCACCTCGTTCTTGACCACGGGAAGGTCGTATTTCTCAGTAAAGTTAAGTTTGCGCTGATTGCTGGTATAAGAAGAATTGTAAAAGGTCTTTGCAGATCTTTGTGAAAGTTCTAATGTAACTAGGTGTAACGACATTCCGACTATAACCTTAAGCCCTGTGTGAAGCGAGGTGTGCAGCGTGGGCGCGTGTGTCCCCGCAGCGTGTCGTACGATAGCCTATGTGTTGCCTTTTAACAACACCGGGCTAGAGAGGCTGGAGCCCCAGCTGCGCCCCTGGTGGTTTCTTTCCTGCCGGCCGACCCCCGAGGCGGGATGGGCCCCCCGGCCCGTGTGGCAGACGGCTGTCTCAGCGCCAGAGGGTTTGCTTTTGCTCCTGACAGAGCTCCGTGTGCGTCCTCGGGGCTGACGGCGAGCTGAGCCCTCGGGACGTGGGACTCTGTAGTTCCGACGGAGCTTGCTGCCGGAGGCGGCGGTCCCGCTGTCTGTCTGTGCGGGACGGAGGGCCGCCCGCCCCGGCCTGCGCTGAGATCGCTTGCGCAGGACTCACAGAGTGGCAGTACTGTTCTGAGTCCCGAGGAGGGCTCACCGCGTGACGCAGGCCTCGGAAGAGTCCTGCTGACGGCAGCCTTTCCGTCTCTCCTACTGGGCTGCTTCAGAAGTCTTTGCAAACACTGACTTGCTCGGCGGCTCATTTCCCACACTCACTCTGAGTGGCTGATTTAAACGCCCGGTCCTCATTCCACAGAAGGGGCGCCTGAGACTGGAGGACTCAGGGACGCTTCCCCAGGCAGCATGGTGATGCCGGCACCGCAGCTCTGCGGGAGCCTTGCCCGCGGGGCCCGCCCAACGCCTGGGGGGTGCAGCGGCCAAGCCCTGCGCTTGCTGTGAAGGCAGGTGTCTGCAGCCTGCGGGGACGGGAGAGTCCTGCTTGGAGCCCGCTCCGCAGGCGACGGTCCCCCTCTCGGGGAAAGCCGCTCCTTCTGGAGAGGCTCCTCCAGGGATTTCTTTCTCACTAAGAAGCTCAGGACCCTTGAAGCCCTAAACAAGGAGGGTAGGGGTCTCAGATTGGCTGCACCGCTGCGGAACGCAGAGTGTTGCTGGAAGGGCCCTGGAGCCCGTGCTCAGGGGAGGTGAGGAGGCTGAGGCCCAGACGCGGGGATGCTGAGCAGGGGTTAACCCTGGAGCGGGCTCCCGGCCAGGCTCTGACTTCTGGGCCAGTGTCTGCTGAGCCTGCCAACTGAGAATCCTGAAGAATGGAAAAACAGGCCTCAAGAAAATAGAAAAGCAAAGCAGAAATGATTACTAAGTAGAAGGCTATTTTCTTAGCAGTTATGATCCAGCAAACTAGGTTTACTTCTAACTCATACAGTTACCATTTATTCTCTTTAATTAAATCATTTGCAACTTTTTTTGGCTATTTATGCAAAATATCTTTGTAGGCTATTTTCCCCAGGCTGATATTTTTCTAAATTCAAACTTCCTGGGTTTTTGTTCTGGCTCTGGGCAAGCACTTAACTTCTTTGAGCCTCCACTTACCCATCTGCAAAATGGCCATGATAATGGTCATATCTGTCTCCTAGGTCATTATGACGATTAAATAATATGAATGCTTAGGATATCATTGGTACAGTGCTTGTTGACAAATGCTAGTCCAATGAATACCAACTTTAGTTAGAAAAACTCATTTGAAAAGCATATTTTCTATCTAGCTTTGCCCACAAATCCATTTGTTTTTCATTTTTATACACAGACTGTTTTTAAATGATCATATGAGTAAAACTTCCAATCCAAATTAGAAGCTGTGGTTATGTTTTCGTAAGTAACAGGGTCTGGTTTATCTGCAGGGGTTTGGCTGGGGAGACGCACGATGCTGCGGCCACTGCTGCTGCTGGCCCTGTGGGCCTGGCCCAGCGCTCAAGGTGAGTGTGGACCCCCGGGTGTTCTGGTCCAGTGCTCAGGGTGAGTGTGGACACCCAGGTGACCTGGTCCAGCGCTCAGGGTGAGTGTGGATGCCCCTGGGCAACCTGGTCCGGCGCTCAGGGTGAGTGTGGACCCCTGGGTGTTCTGGTGCAGCACTCAGGGTGAGTGTGGACCCCCGGGTGTTCTGGTCCAGTGCTCAGGGTAAGTGTGGACACCCAGGTGACCTGGTCCAGCGCTCAGGGTGAGTGTGGATGCCCCTGGGTGACCTGGGCCCCCAGGACAAGGTTCAGCTGCTGCATAAGGGTGGATAAAGCAGAGGCCTGGCTGGAGCACCTCACCCCTTAGGACCTTAACTTAGTTGAAAATAAATCTTCACTGACTTTGAGTCCATACAATAGGAAATTTAGTTTTGGAAAATTGAGGTATTAGAGAGAAATACCCTCCCACCTATAGATGCAGCCTTTTGCTGGGCACGTTTTGTCTTCTTTCTTTCTTTTTAAAATTGGATTAAAAAAAAAAAAAACTGTTTATTTGGTTGTGCCACAAGGCCTGTGGGATGTCAGTTCCCCAACCAGAGATCAAACCTGTGGCTCCAGTTTTGGAAGTGCAGACCCTTAAACACTGGACCTCCAGGGCAGTTGCTGCCTTTTTTCTGTATGTGATATTTACAACATACTGAAGTATTTAGGTGTTTTACAGCTTCTATCCTTCCCACATTTTTGCACTTAAAAACATATCTAAATATTTTTTCATGTGTTTATTTTCTTACAACACGATTTTTAATGACTATACTATTCCATTAGAAGGTACCCCTCTGTATTTTTAGGCCATTCCCATCTACATTACACATTTTCATGACTATAAATGACACCACGGGGAATACTGTTGTGAATACATATATCCTTGCATTTGTGATTACATATTTAGGATAACTTACCAGAGTAAAATTGCAGAGTCAAACTCTTTAATGATGTTAAGCATTTTTGACATATGGCCAAATAGCTGTATTGCAGGTAGTAAGATGAACACTTCTGTCAACAACACCGTGTAATCTAATGGTTCAATTTGCCAAGTATTAGATAAAAGTTATGCTTTGTTCAGACTTTCTGTTCAGAAAATTATTTTGAATGATTTAAAGTATTACGATGTTGGTGAGGGTGGACAACCTCTTTCCAGTATTTGGACGGTGCATTAAAACCATGCGTTTGTGGCCTTGAGGCTTATGGTCTCTCAGACGCTCTCCTGCAGTGTGAGCCCTGAGAGGCAGGATGTATTTCTGAGAAATACAGGGTCCCTACTGGAGGAGTTCAGCTCAGATTATGTCTCGAGGAAAGCGACATCGAAGGCAGCCGCTCTGCAGTGGCGCACCTGCCGGCAGCTTTCCTGGGCACTCGAGTGGAAGACGGGAGGGTCTCCCCTGAGCCCAGCTCAGGTGGTGAGCAGAGACGGCAGCACGGTCCTTGTCAGGGAGGTGGAGAGTGGGAACCAGACCTCACTTCCTTTCTTCTCGAAGGCTCGTCCACTGGTCCGCACAGAGAGCCGCTCGCGGGCGAGCCGGGGCTGTGGTCAGCAGCGGCCGGGGAGGGCGGGTCAGGCAGCACCCAGGAGAGGAAGGAGGGACGGGCTCTCCGGCCTCGCAGGGGCCGCGTGCCAGCCCGCGTGGCACCCGAGAGGAGGGCCCTGTGCCCCTGCACCCCTGACCTCCGTGCCCTGCTCCCCGAGTAGCGGGAGACCAGGACGAGGACACCGCCTTCGACCTCTTCAGCATCAGCAACATCAACCGCAAGACCATCGGGGCCAAGCAGTTCCGGGGCCCAGACCCCAGCGTGCCCGCCTACCGCTTCGTCCGCTTTGACTACATCCCGCCGGTGAGCGCGGAGCACCTGGGCCGGATCGCCGAGGCCATGCGGCGCAAGGAGGGCTTCTTCCTGACGGCCAGCCTGAAGCAGGACCGCCGGTCCCGGGGCACCCTGCTGGCGCTGGAGGGCCCGGGCGCCGCGCACAGGCAGTTCGAGATCGTGTCCAACGGCCCCGCGGACACCCTGGACCTCACCTACTGGGTGGACGGCACGCAGCACGTCATCTCCCTGGAGGACGTGGGCCTGGCTGACTCCCAGTGGAAGAACGTCACCGTGCAGGTGACCGGAGAGACCTACAGCCTGTACGTGGGCTGCGACCTGATGGACAGCTTCGCACTGGACGAGCCCTTCTACGAGCATCTGCAGACCGAGAGGAGCCGGATGTACGTGGCCAAGGGCGCAGCGCGTGAGAGCCACTTCCGGGTAGGTCGCTCCCGCCCGACCTGGCCTGGGAGGGGCGGGATCCTGGGGGGTGCACATGGGCAGGCGTGCGCGCAAGGAGCACCCACGCACACCGGCTGGCACTCGGACACTGTACACATGTGCACACGTGCACACAGTGCACACACACGTGTGCGCACACACATGCACATACTATACACATGCGCACTGCACGCGTGGACA
>NW_024070188.1:89719868-89743302 GCF_014754425.2 Oryx dammah | reverse complement strand
ACATACTATACACATGCGCACTGCACGCGTGGACACACCGCACACACACGCGTGCACCACATGCACATACTATACACATGCCCACTGCACGCGTGGACACACCGCACACACGTGCACACACCACACACGTGCACACACCACACACTGCACACACATGCACACACTATACACATGCACACGTGCACACGTGGACACACCGCACACACACGCGTGCACACACACATGCACATACTATACACATACACACATGCACATAATCTATACACATGCACACGTGCACACGTGGACACACCGCACACAGGCACACAGGCAGTCTCACGGGCACACACACACACTCTGACCCAGGAACCAATAGAGCAGTGGACACAGGCACCTTTCTTAGCTGCGCAAATGGTCACCGACCTCCCGACTGAACATTGATTTGATGATCAAGACATCAAATCCGTTCAGCTATCTCCCAGGGTCCCCAGATTCCAGTTCAGTCCTGACATGACAGGCTGGCAGGAGAGAGAATTAGCCATGTTTCCTAAGGAAAGGGCTGTTGGTTTATGAGGGAGTCGTTCCATGGTCATCTCAGGTAAAATATGTTTGCAAGAGGATTTTTTTTCTAAATGCAAGTGTTTAGAAACTGCAGCAGAGGGTTAGCAACTTTTCTCCTCCAGGGGTGCGTGCATTTTGGAAATAAATGTATGTTCAGACTCAGCTGTTTCAGTAAGAGGCCTAGAGATGCCCCGTCTTGTCTCTGGCGGTCGTCAGGAAGCCCTCAGCCCAGTGGGACGAGACCCTCACTGTCTTGGGGTGGACCGCCTGCTCTCGTAGATGAGGTCTGTTTCGTGGACAGTCAGAGCAGTGCATGTTGCTGCGACTCACGGCCACGTGTGGGAGTGCTGGTCACCCTCAAGGTCCCCAGCCGAGAGTGTGGCCTCCATGGTCTGTTCCCTAAGCCTGTCTCCACCATCCCTCTCAAGCCCCTTCTCTCAAATGCTCTCCCTTCTTGAGTCAAACCCACATCTGCCTCTGGCCTCAAACGAAGCTTTGAAGTAACATACACAGATAACCCGTTAATGAGAGCTCAGGCCTGCTGAGAATAAGAGCACAGAAGAAAACAGTCTCACTGCTTTAAATTGCATCTTGTACCTTTGAGATATCACCTAGTGTGCCCTCAGATGTCTGCTGCTCACCCACTTGGGTTTCTCTCCTTGTCGTGTCTCAGGGTTTGCTGCAGAACGTCTACTTGGTCTTTGAAAACTCTGTGGAGGATCTTCTGAGCAAGAAAGGTTGTCAGCAGAGCCAGGGAGGTAGGTGCCTGCATCCCGCTGAGGTGGGTCCTCCTCCTGTGGGGAGGGCCGTGGAAGGTAAGGGAATGTGTTGGAATATGGTGCCATCCTGGCCTTGCCCAGGTGGCTGGTCAACTCGGATGTGCTGATATCTGAAAACAGTACATTGCTTGAAGGATTAACTGTGCATGCATTTCAATTATTCAATATAATCCATTTTACATGCCAAAAACATCCCTGGCATTTTAACATACTGATGTATGAAGATCTTCTTCATAAGATGACTCCACGACTCTTTGTCAAGCTTGGTTTATGGGAAGTTTTATACTAGTCACAGCTGGTGATACCACCTTATTAAGAAAATAGGCCACTTGAACCTTTGACGCAATCCCACATTGTCTGTTAATTACGTTTTGAATTTATATCCAACCACAATTTGTCAACCTGTCTTGAGTATTTGATATTTGAAGGTCACTATGCTGGGCTTTTTGAATGCAACATATCAATTCATCTTCAAAACCCCCTGAGTTGGGCTCATCCACTTTCCTCATTTTATAAATAAGGAGGGTGGAGACCGACAGGGCCTGTTAACTGCCCCCCATCTGGGCTGAGCCCCACAGAGGAGGCTCTCATCTGCCCATGACCCCATCTTCTGTTTCACTTTGTTAAAAGGCTTCTTTACATTAACTGTACACAAATATAAATTGTCACTTTATGGATCCACGTGGAAGGATATGGCTTTGATGTCTGTAACATAGCTTTGCGACCCAGCTCTTGACCCCAGAGTGGGAACTCAGGGCTGAGGATTCAGAGCCCAAGACCTGACCACTGGCATCGTGGCATGTGTGCAGCTCTGACGTGTGAGTCTTTCTGTCCACGGCCGTCTACCTTTCAATCGGTGCATCTTTCAGCTGCTGGTCAGTTGAGTGCAAGGAGGGGAAGAGTTTGAATTGATGCTTGGTAGCTTGTGATCCCACACTTGCTCTCAGCCCCCAAACTCCCTGAGTGCTGTGGCCGCGGCCTCCCACCGGTACTGCCCGCTCCGGCTGAAACGCGGATCGAGGTCCCTCTGGATTAGGTCACAGTCTTTCTGAGGGGTGGTCATAAAAAAGCAAAAGTTCTGAAAAGGCTAAGACAGAGTGAACTGACATCCGAGAGGACATGCGGAGACGGTGGTCCCAGGACGCAGACAGAGGGAGCCTTGTGTGCCTCTGATCCGAGCCGGGTATCCTTGGGGGCAGTCGCCTGGTGTGCTGGGCACGTCTGGATGACAGAGGGAGGAAAGGGAGCATTGGCTTTCAGCGAGGGGGCAGGGGGTGGGAGTAGGCATGGACCTCACCCCAGTCCCAGCCCCTCGTGCTGTTGGCCGGGGTGTCCTCTCCTGAGCAAGGACTCTGCTCGTCTTCCGTGAGCTGGTCCTGGGGCTTTGGGGCACTTTTGTTGCCCTATTTTTATTCTTCTATGTACAACTAGTGATTAATATGCTTATGGTTATATGTGGCTTTCTGGAGAAGGAAATGGCACCCCACTCTGGTACTCTCGCCTGGAAAATCCCATTTACGGAGGAGCCTGGTGGGCTGCAGTCCATGGGGTCGTGAAGAGTCAGACACAACTGAGCGACTTTTTCACTCTCATGCATTGGAGAAGGAAATGGCAACCCACTCCAGTGTTCTTGCCTGGAGAATCCCAGGGGCGGGGGAGCCTGGTGGGCTGCCGTCTATGGGGTCGCACAGGGTCGGACACGACTGAAGCCACTTAGCAGCAGCAGCAGCAGCAGAGCGATCAACACACACGCACGTGGCTTTAGGGCTGGTGAGTCTGAGGGAGGCTCTCAAGATCTGTGTGAGTTGCAACAAGGATTTACAACCACGTAACAAACACCCAATCACAGAGTGTCTGACAGAACTGCGACACTGACAAGCCATAACTCAGTCACGGGGCATCTCAGACAAGACACGAGCGTCGCTGCGGGGACGTGGCCTGGCCTCGGCGACTGTGTCCCAGCCGGCTGGCTCCACGGGGAGGCTGTGCCTGGTCCAGGACTTTCCCAAGTCACTTTTGTCATTAGCCGTGTAGCTGTGTGCCCCGTGTCTGGGGACTTCCAAGGCCTGAACCATCTCTGAGCAGTGGGTTCCGAGTCCATAGTCTGGGTTCTGCACTTCAGGGGGCTTCCGAAGCCAGCAGAGAATTGACAAAATTACTCATTTAGCAAGAAAAAAAATTTACCTTAATGCAGAACAAGTAGCCAAAAGAAATGGTGTTTAGGATGAAAAAAATGGATTAATTGAGGAGTTGAGAGGGGTTGTGAGAATGTATAGAAATTATAGGATCAGAAACAGATTTGGGGTTTGGGACAAAAATAAGGAATTTATTTTAGATAATAAGTTATATAAATATTTATATAAAAAGAAGAAAAACAGGAGGCTGGTGCCTCTAACCAGTTTGAACATGAGGCAGATGTGTGTCTGATGCTTCTGCATTTTCACCTGAGCTGAACTTCTGCTCTGTGGACGGCAGCGTCTGAGGCTTGGTCCCCATGGTGCTGTGAGGGGCAGAGTCCTGTGGTGGGAGCAGGGCTGTGGTGGGAAACAGCTGCCAGTTCTCTGGCTCCTGGGAGCCATGTAGCGCGAGCGCTCTGAGCAGCACCCCGTCGTGCCAGCCAGGCTGTGACTGTCCCACATCCTTCCTGCAGCTGAAGCCAACGCCATCAGTGAGGACACGGAGACGCTGCACCTGAGCCCCATGGTCAGCATGGAGCACGTGGGCCCGAGTGCAGAGAAGGGCCCCGAGGTGTGCGAGCACTCCTGCGAGGAGCTGGGCAGCATGATCCGAGAGCTCTCGGGGCTGCACGTCATCGTGAACCAGCTCCACGAGAGCCTGCGCAAAGTGGTGGGTGCCTAGCCAGCAACGCCCCCTCTGACCAGGACTAACCACCAGCAATCACGGGTAACTTCCACTAACCACAGCTAACCTCCACTAACCATAACTAACCACAACTGATCTCTGGTAACCATGAGTGACCACGACTAACCATGTGTAACCATCGCTAACATTTGCTGACCACCACCAACCAAGACTAACCATGACTAATCTCTGCTAACCATGAGTGACCACCACTAACCATTAGTAACCACCACAAACCACAACTAACCACCACTAACCACGAGTAACTGCCACTATGACTAACCACCACCAACCAAGACTAACCATGAGTAACCACCATTAACCACAAATAACCTCCACTAACCATGACTAACCACACTAACCACTAGTAACCACCACTAACCACAACTAGCCACCACTCACCATGAGTAACCACTAACCACAACCGTGACTAGCCTCTACTAACCTTCACTGATCCAACTGACCTTTACTAACTTCCACTAACCACAACTAACCTCCACAAACCATGACTAACCACCACTAACCATGTGTAACCATGAGTAACCATCACTAACGTTTACTAACCACCACTAGCCTTTGCTAACCAGAAGTAACCAGCCAGCTCCCTGGACAGAGCCCTAGGTATCCGGTTAGTGAGTAGAGGACTCTGGTAGAAAACGTGCTCACGGGCTAGGCCTCCTCTGCGAAGCCTTGAACTCAAGGAGACTCATCTCCCAGGAAACAGGAAGCCCGGATTCAGAGGGCAATCTATTTGAAGACGGAGTTTGGTGCGGGCGGTGGCTGAGGGTGCAGGCTGCACAGCGCCGCCCGTCCACACTGACGTCCTTTCCTCCACCTTCCAGTCAAACGACAACCAGTTTCTGTGGGAGCTCCTCGGCGGGCCCCCCAAGACCAGGAACATGTCCGCCTGCTGGCAGGACGGCCGGTTCTTTGCCGAGAATGAGACCTGGGTGGTGGACAGCTGCACCAAGTGTACCTGCAAGGTGAGCCGGCCGCGCGGCCCCCGGGCAGCCGGGCCTGGGCGCTCTGACCCCCGACCCCGCGGGGGCCGTGCGGATGGAGGCCTCCCCAGGCGGGAGTCAGCCCGCCGTTCCGCACCGAGAGCCAGGAGGGCGCGGCCAGGGTCGCCCAGGGGCGGGGGCAGGGCGCGGGGCGGCCGGGGCCCCTGCTGTGTCCGAGGCTGCTCGCTCCTGCGAGGGCCTCGGCTTCAGCACAGACCCCCGGGGGGGAGTCAGCGCCCACAGCACGGCAGGCCGATCGGGTTCCTTGTTCACCCACTCGGTCTCCCCGGGCGGCCTGGGCACTGGACGTCGCCCGTCCCACCTGTCCCGCTGCCGGGCGTGGAGGGCCCTGGGCTTGGCGCTCCGTGGGGGGGGCAGCCCAGGCGGGCACGGTCCAGGGAGCCGCTTCGGCTGAGGGGCGACATGTCCCCGCGTCCGTGTAACAAGCGGACCCTCCAGATCCTTCCGCTCTGGCCCTTGCTTAGCGTTTCTGTTTCTGAACTCATGTGACGCAAACACCGCTTTTCCTCGTAGAAATTTAAGACTGTTTGCCACCAAATCAGCTGCCCACCCGCGACGTGCGCAGACCCCTGGTTCGTGGAGGGCGAGTGCTGCCCGTCCTGCGTCCACGGTGAGTGCCTGGCGGGCGGCCGGGCGGCAGCCTCGGGGCTCCAGGCTCAGCCGTGTCCATCTGCGTCCTGTGCCGGCTGGTCCCGCGGGAAGCCTGGGGCTTGGGCTGCGGTCCTCGGGGCCAGGGTTCCCGGAGCCTCCCGTCAGCGGGGCCTCCAGGTCCTCTGGAAGCCCCCAGACGCTCGCGGCTCCCGGCAGCCGGGTGCCCCACCATCAGCTGGCCCCGCTGCCTTTGGCCCCCAGCCCCGCCCCCAGCTCCTTCGCAGCGGTTCCCTGGCCCCTCCCCTATCAACAGCGGTGCTGACCCGACTGGTTGCTTTCTCCGAGAGACGCGCTCTGCACGTCCTGGTCTGGGGGTCTGCAGGTTGCTGGCGGGGGCGGGCGGGGGCTGGGAGCCCGTGGTGATGGGCGGGGCTCTGCGTCTCCGTGAGAATGTAGTGTTTCTGGCTGCAGGGGATGATGCGCGTGACCCAGGCGAGTTTCACGATGAAAATGCAGCGCAGTGTGTTCAAAGTGCATGGCAGGCGCTGGGTGTTTCTTGGCAGGAAATTTCCTTTTTAACTTGTTCCCATTTAGAGTATTTGGAACTAATTTTAGCGTCCTGTCATTTCAACCCCAAATTGAAGTTTCATTACTGTATGTAAACCAGCAAACAGCGGTTAGTGGAAACAGCTCACATCCTGGTGGCCCCAGTGACAGCTCTGCAGCAGAGTCGGCGTCTCCTCTGAGAAGCCATCAGGGTCTCCCACGGACCCCTTGCTGCCAGGGGTCACTGGGCATCCGGGCAAGCTCCTTGTGCACCCCCTTCCTTTTCTTGGGGTCCGCTCCCACGCTCTGACCCCGGGGCAGATGGGTCTGCTCACCTCCTGCGACCACCCAGGGAGTCTGTTTGGACTCTAGGGCTGGCCTTCCGTGAGGCGGGCCCCTGGGGTCTGACGGGCAGCGGTGTCCCCGTGCAGAGGGCGAGGAAGGCTGGTCCCCGTGGGCAGAGTGGACGGAGTGCTCGGCCACCTGCGGGTCGGGCACCCAGCAGCGGGGACGCTCCTGTGACGTCACCAGCAACACCTGCCTGGGGCCGTCCATCCAGACGCGGGCCTGCAGCCTGGGCAAGTGCGACCACCGCAGTGAGTGTCAGGCCCGCCCAGGGGTCCCGGGGCCCCTCCCCCCGGTCCCAGCCTCCTGCCGCTGGGGCTCTTCCCTGCCTGGTCGGTGGGAAACTCCTGGGAGGGGTCGGCCTGCCCTCTGCTGAGCCCCCTGAGCCCCAGTGTGCTTGCCCCCTCTGCGCTAGTCCGGCAGGACGGTGGCTGGAGCCACTGGTCACCGTGGTCCTCCTGCTCGGTGACCTGCGGCGTCGGCAATGTCACCCGCATCCGCCTCTGCAACTCGCCGGTACCGCAGATGGGGGGCCGGAGCTGCAAGGGGAGCGGCCGTGAGACCAAGGCCTGCCAGGGCCCTCCCTGCCCGGGTGAGTGGACACGGCGTGGCCGGGCCCTGGGCCAGCTTTCCACAGGACGCGGGCCTGAGCCAGCCAGGCGCCGGGAGCCCCTTGTCTGGCTGGTGTCTCCGTTCAGAGACCCGGCTGCGTCCCAGCGCAGATCCCGTCCCCGCATGACCTCGCTGTCCTCCCGCCCCCAGTGGACGGCCGCTGGAGCCCCTGGTCCCCGTGGTCAGCCTGCACAGTCACCTGTGCCGGAGGGATCCGTGAGCGGACACGCGTCTGCAACAGCCCCGAGCCCCAGCACGGCGGCAAGGACTGTGTAGGAGACGTCAAGGAGCAACAGATGTGTAACAGGAAGAGCTGCCCCGTAGGTGCGTGTGCGGGGTGGAAGCTGCCCACCAGGTGGGTGTGCCCGGCAGGTGGGTGTGCCCAGTGAGTGGCTGTGCAGGCACACCACTTCATCCAGGACGCCCAGCAGGTGTGTGTGCCCAGCAGGTGTGTGTGCCTGCCAGGTGGGTGTGCGGGGTGGGGAGCCACCTGGCACGTGGGTGTGGCCGGCAGGTGGGTGTGCAGGCACTCCATCCCATCCAGGATGCCCAGCAGATGGGTGTGCCCGTCAGGTGGGTGTGCCCATCAAGTGTGTGTGTAGCGTGGCTCCTTGGCCCTCTGCCTCTTGGCCATCAGGCGCCTGCTGTGGGCCTGGACGCTTCTGCCGCAAGCATCTCTGAGGCCGCCACTGGGTGCTGCTCCTGGGCGAGGTGTCACCTGTGGGCGGCCGCGAGCTTCGCCGTCTCCTCCCTCCCTGCAGACGGCTGCCTGTCCAACCCCTGCTTCCCTGGAGCCGAGTGCAGCAGCTTCCCCGATGGCTCCTGGTCCTGCGGCTCCTGCCCGGTGGGCTTCCTGGGCAACGGCACCCACTGCGAGGACCTGGACGAGGTGGGTGCCCCTCCCCAGGCTGCGGGGCGGCCTGCGGAGGCCAGGGCCCGGGCTCACGTCCACCCTGTTGGTCCCGCAGTGCGCCGTGGTCACGGACGTGTGCTTCGCAACCAGCAAGGCGCACCGCTGTGTCAACACCAACCCCGGCTACCACTGCCTGCCCTGCCCGCCACGCTACAAGGGGAACCAGCCCTTTGGTGTTGGCCTGGAGGCGGCCAGGACCGAGAAGCAGGTGAGCCGCTGTCTTAGAGGCGTGAGGACCGCCGGGCGTGCGAGGGACCGCTTACTCTGCGGGGAGCAGGGCCCGCGGGGCTGAGTGTCCACACAGCGTCCCGAGGGCCTGGGTGAAGAGCTGCGGCCTCGCTGTGGCCCCTGGCGTCGCCGAGGCTGGGCCGGGCTGTGCCCCTGCTCTGGCCTCACTGAGAGCTCAGGCCCTCCGGGGCAGCACAGCCCTGGGGGTCTGGACGGACCTGGGCTCCCAGCTCCCCCCGTCAGGGTCGGGGTCAGCGTGCCCCCTTGCCTCCCCAGGTGTGCGAACCCGAGAACCCCTGCAAGGACAAGACCCATAACTGCCACCGGCACGCTGAGTGCATTTACCTGGGCCACTTCAGTGACCCCATGTACAAGTGCGAGTGCCAGACGGGCTACGCGGGCGACGGGCTCATCTGCGGGGAGGACTCAGACCTGGACGGCTGGCCCAACAAGAACCTGGTGTGCGCCACCAACGCCACCTACCACTGCATCAAGGTGCGGGCGCCCTGCAGCCGCGTGCCTGCCCAGGATGCCGGCGGGGATGGGGGAGGGGAGAGAAACACCAGGCCACCCACTGGCATCTGCCCTGGGCTTTCTGCAAATTCCAGGGGTCGTTCTGGAGAAGTAGCTCATTGTTGGAACTGGTAGAGGACAGAGTGCCTGATACACGTTTATTGATCGAAATCAGAGAGGGCTGAAATTAGTGAATAGGGGCGATGGGTGGTGCTGGCCCTCGGCTCCTGGCACACCCCTGTAGCGGAATGACCCGGGGCAGCCCCTTGGCTGGTCAGAGGTTGTCACTGGTGCCCGGAGCTTTGGGGGAGGAGCCGGGTGGGGCCCGGTCCCGTGTTTTCTTTCTCTCCGGTTCCCGAGGTCATGGGCTCTTCACGGGGATCCCGGACTCCAGACACAGGTTTCCTTTCTCCTCTCACGGGTGGTGCCTCAGGCAGCCCCCGGGGGGCACGCAGAGCCCGGCCTGGCCGTGAGGTCTCCGCAGTGGGGTTTCCTCGAGCTCTACCAGCTGCGCCCTCCCTGCTTCCTCCTGAGGACAGGGGGCTCGAGGACGTTTTCATAACGTCTGCTTCCTCCTCTCGCAGGACAACTGTCCCCTCCTGCCCAACTCGGGGCAGGAAGACTTCGACAAGGACGGCATCGGGGACGCCTGTGACGACGATGACGACAACGACGGCGTCACGGACGAGAAGGTGGGCGGCTCCGTGCCCAGGGCCGTTTCCCCACCCCGGAGTGCCCAGGGCCTTCCCCCCCGCCCCGGAGTGCCCAGGGCCTTCCTCGCACTCCGGAGCGCCTGGGGCCCTTCCCACCGCCCCGAGCGCCCAGGGCCTTCCTCGCACCGGGAGCGCCAGGGGCTGTTCTTCGCACTCCGGAGCGCCTGGGGTGGGAGCGCAGCGCTCTGCTCGGAATGGTCGCTGGGACTTCTCTCCCCAGCGAGGCTGAGAGTCACCAGGAGAATCCTGTGGTTTCTGCCGCACGTTAGCCAGCCTGGCGTGCAGCCACGTGGGCTGCTCTATGTAGACGCTTTCAATAGTTCACTTTTACTTATCCATCCTCCTTCCGGGAGGGAGGTGGTGCCAGTGATGCAGGGCTGTCTCTTCAAGGAGAGATGCTGCGGCTCACTGTCTTGATAGCAGAATCTTGTTCAGTCGCTCAGTCGTGTCCGACTCTGCGACCCCATGGACGGCAGCACACAGGCCTCCCTGTCCATCACCAGCCCCTGGAGCTTGCTCAAACTCATGTCCCTTGAGTCGGTGATGCCATGTAACCATCTCATCCTCTGTCGTCCCCTTCTCCTCCTGCCTTCAGTCTTTCCCAGCATCAGGGTCTTTTCCAGTGAGTCAGCTCTTCACATCAGGTGGCCAAAGGACTGGAGCTTCAGCTTCAGCATCAGTCCTTCTAGTGACTATTCAGGGCTGATTTCCTTTAGCATGGACTGGTTGGATCTCCTTGCAGTCCAAGGGACTCTCCATTTCCCGAAAGAATTGTAGCAGACATGTGATCTAACGTATTCATATGATTCAGCCCTAGCAGACACAGAGCAGCTAAGTTTTGTTTGCAGGCTCACTTCCAATGATGCGTTAACTCTTCGGACCCTTCATTCCCTCCACATCGACGTGTCTACCATCACCATCTATGTGTCTGTCCTCACCGTGGTATATATACTATATCATCACCTTTACCATAGACAATCTCAAAATTTTTCGTAGGGATAGACTGTGTAAATAATTATGAAATGACTTGATGTCAAGAAATTGTAGGTAGAGCTTCCTTGCTGTATTTCTACCCTGGTTATCTTGATCTGCTTTAAATACACGACTTGTAAGTGCCAAGTCCTGTTATGAGTAACCCAGCAAGAGTCTCTACGCTGTTTCTGGAATTCTTCCCTCAATTTTTTTCTAGGACAACTGCCAGCTTCTCTTCAACCCCCGTCAGTTCGACTATGACAAAGACGAGGTCGGGGACCGATGCGACAACTGCCCCTACGTGCACAACCCGGCGCAGATCGACACGGACAACAACGGGGAGGGCGACGACTGCTCCGTGGACATCGATGGGGATGGTGAGTGGGGCCCGCCCGCGGCTGCAGAAGCCGCGGGCTCTGTGCCAGCTGGGTGAGCTCCGCCCCATGTTTACTAACGCGTGAGACCATCCCCATCCAGCCCCTCTTCCTGGGGCCTCAGACCCCGCTGTGGGAAACAGCGCACCTGCTGTTTCCTTTCCTGACCGTGTCCTGCCAGCCCTGGTGTCTCCTCTCACGCCCGCCGCTCACAGCCCCAGAGCCCAGCGCCCTGCCCTGAACAAATCTAGCTTCTGAGAAGGGTCTCCCGGACCTCCCGTTTCCCCAGCGGCCTGCTTCCAGGCGTCACTGAGTCGTCCACTGCAAAGACCCTGCCAGGGCTTCACCCCGGACACGGGAAACTTTTGACGGCACCAGGCCTTTCAAGCGGTGCCCTCGGGCCTGACCCTGCACGCGCCCCCAGCACAGCCTTGCCCTGGGCGTCTGCAGCCGGGCCAGCAGCCCGCCAGACTCACACCCACTTCCCCGCCTACCTGTCCCCAACTGTGCTGTCTCCAGGCTGCTTTCTTGGTGCCACTTGGCATCTCACTGACTGGCTTCTAACAGCGCAGGATGGCGTCTGCCCACACTGCTCTTGAGGGCTTTTCCTGGAGATGCGGCATCTCCTCCCGTCCTCCATCTGTGACATCCGAACCCTGTATGGGTCGGCATCCTTCTCCTCACTCTCCCCACCTCCTGGGAACCCCCAACCCCCAGGACCCCCACCTGCCAATACCCCTGCCTGCCAGGACTCCCTACCTCCCAGGACCTCCTACCTCCCAGGACCCTCTAGGAACCCCCACCTCCCAGGACCCCTCATCACCTCTCAGGACCCCCCACCCACTGCATCCCCAAACCTGCCAGGACCCCCTCACCTCCTGGGATCCCCCACCTGTCAGCTTAACTCATAGTTTTCATAACTTTGATGAAATTCATGATCTACTTTCAGATTTCTGGGTATAAGGTACTGCACCTAAGCCCCCATCAGTGTCTGTCATGGTTGGTTTCCTAGTAATGTAGAAAATGGCCAGGTGGCTGGCCAGTCCCCAGCAGCTCGATGTAGATTTTCTGAGAAGGTGTTAGGGCAAACAGTCAGCATGAAGATGCAGATATTTACTCTGCAGTGACTCGCGTGCTGACCCTTGGTGTGCCTCACCATCCAGAGACCTCCAAGCATCGGTTCTGCTTTAAACTAAGGGTTCAGTTCAATTCAGTTCAGTCGCTCAGTCGTGTCCGACTCTTTGCGACCCTGTGAATCGCAGCACACCAGGCCTCCCTGTCCATCACCAACTCCTGGAGTTCACTCAGAGTCGTGTCCATTGAGTCAGTGATGCCATCCAGCCATTTCATTCTGGGTCGTCCCCTTCTCCTCCTGCCCCCAATCCCTCCCAGCATCAGAGTCTTTTCCAGTGAGTCAACTCTTCACATGAGGTGGCCAAAGTACTGGAGTTTCAGCTTTAGCATCATTCCTTCCAAAGAAATCCCAGGGCTGGTCTCCTTCAGAATGGACTGGTTGGATCTCCTTGCAGTCCAAGGGACTCTCAAGAGTCTTCTCCAACACCACAGTTCAAAAGCATCATTTCTTCGGCGCTCAGCCTTCTTCACAGTCCAACTCTCACATCCATACATGACCACTGGAAAAACCATAGCCTTGACTAGATGGACCTTAGTCAGCAAAGTAATGTCTCTGCTTTTGAATATGCTATCTAGGTTGGTCATAACTTTTCTTCCAAGGAGTAAGCATCTTTTAATCTCATGGCTGCAATCACCATCTGCAGTGATTTTGGAGCCCAAAAAATAAAGTCTGACACTGTTTCCACTGTTTCCCCATCTATTTCCGATGAACTGTTGGGACCGGATGCCATGATCTTCGTTTTCTGAATATTGAGCTTTAAGCCAACTTTTTCACTCTCCTCTTTCACTTTCATCAAGAGGCTTCTTAGCTCATCTTCACTTTCTGCCACAAGGGTGGTGTCATCTGCATATCTGAGGTTATTGATATTTCTCCTGGCAATCTCGATTCCAGCTTGTGTTTCTTTCCTTTTAATGGGAAATCTCCGTGAATCTAATAATCTTCACATTTTATGACTTCTTAGATTTCCTTTATATTAAATGGAAGTTTGGCTGTACATTGTTTAATGCAGTAAGCAAAGCAGTGACCTTCTCTAAACCCTGTGCGATCTGTTCTCCCTGCATCCCACAGATGTCTTCAATGAGCGAGACAACTGTCCCTACGTCTACAACACTGACCAGCGGGACACCGACGGGGACGGTGTGGGTGACCACTGCGACAACTGCCCCCTGGTGAACAACCCTGACCAGGTAAGGGATGGGGGACCGGTCAGGCGTCGTGAGGAGTGGAGGTCGAGGGCTCTTCACAGACTGTGTGGCCTGGCAGCGTTCTGCACGCTCTGCCAGGATGCGAGAGCGCAGGCTGGTCAGTCATTTCAACGGAAAACGCTGACTGAACTCGAGCCTGGGCATGACTGTATCTCGGTGGCCCCCAGCCAGACGGTAGGTGCCTCTGCCCCACTGTGCGTGGGAGCAAGTCTCCAGAGCAGCTCGGTGTTTCCCTGATGCAGACAGCGGAACCGGCTGCTTTTCCAGGTTGGCCTCTGGAAGCCACAGTGGGAATAGAACCTGCTGACGTACGTAGTTCACAGAACGGGCTGGAGGAAGGACGTTGTCAGAAAGGACTCGATTGCACGGCAGCTAATGCTTTCCGGTCCCCCTTCAGGACCGCGAGCCCCTGTAGGGGTGGGTTAGGTGCAGAGACGCCTGGACCCCGGTCCCCGTTCTGATGTTGGCGGGTCGTCTCAGGAGGCCGTCTCCTCTCTGTGGTCGAGGCCCGCGTTGGGTGAGGTGGGCCGGGCTCGGCATGCGCTCAGCAACTTCAACCCGGCATCTGTTTCGCTGGGCGGAGGCTCAGTGCCGCTGTCCCCGAACTCTGCCTCCTAGACCGACGTGGACAATGACCTCGTGGGAGACCAGTGCGACGACAACGAGGACATCGACGAAGACGGCCACCAGAACAACCAGGACAACTGCCCCTACATCCCCAACGCCAACCAGGCCGACCACGACCGCGACGGCCGGGGTGACGCCTGTGACTCGGACGACGACAACGACGGGGTCCCCGACGACAGGGACAACTGCCGGCTGGTCGCCAACCCCGACCAGGAGGACTCGGACGGTAGGCGTCCCCGCAGGAGCAGTGGGGCCCCAGGGAACTGAGGTGTTGGATAGAAAGGGCTCTTTAGCCCGGGTGGTCCCTGAGGAGAGGATCTGGAGGGTGCGGAGCCCAGGGTGGCTCAGGGTCTCAGGTGGCGCAGCAGGGGCGCAGCAGAGGACCCAGTATCCTCTGGCATGTGCTGGAGGCTGACCCAAGCACTGGTGGAGGACGCACAGCTGCCGTGGACGAGACGGGAGGTGGGGGCGGGGGGATGGAGCCCACTGACCCAGAGGCACATGGAGACTCACTGGCTGAAGGGCAGCTCCAAGGACACCCGGCCTCGAGCAGCACAGAGCTCATTCTTGACAAGAGGACTGATGGCTTCTGTCCCCACAGCTGGGCCTGAGGGAGGGCTTGGCTGGTGCCGGGGGTGGCTGAGGTGGAGGCGAGGCTGGTGCTCAGGGACGTCTTCGGGGCTGTGGACACTCCTGCCAGCTAGAGCGCGGGCCTATCACCCAGAGAGCAGAATGTGTGCCTCTGGGGGAGCTGAGGGACCCTCTGCCTCTGAGCGGAGCTGAGGGGCTGTTTCCTCTGGGGGGAACTGAGGGGCCGTGTGCCTCTGAGCAGAACTGAGGGGCCGTGTGAGGGATGTGACGGAAACTCGGTTGAACTTGGTATCTTTTCTCCCGCTAAAGCAGCAGGCACTCCGACAGGGTGATTTAGGGAGCGGTCACCTGGACTGTCACCATTAGCATGGACTGCACACCCAGGAGGTCTCAGCGGGCATCTCTCCATAAGCCAGGCTGGCCCGTGGCCCCAGCCCCACCCCTGGGAAAACTGACAAGATGCCCCCAAAAGCGGAAGTCCATTGCTCCCCAGGGAGACCATTTCTCATCAGAGAGTTCTGCCCTCTATGCCAAGCAGGTTGCAGGCAGGGGCAACTGAGGTAGCAGCAAAAAGTTCTGAAGACAACCAGAGGGAGAAGTTGAAAACTCAGCTTGATTTCCCCTGGCAAGTTTCAGGTTTTGTACCCCAACTTCAAGTTCAGAATGAGAAGAAACGGTTCTCACGGGAGCTCACATATGGCAAGCTTCACTGCAGTGTTATCAGAGTGACGTTTTGAGAAGAGAGTCCAGACTCCTCCTCAGAGTGTTGGGGCAAAATGTCAGCAATTACAGGCGCTAGTCCAGAACGCGCTGCCGAGCCCTTGGCCTCACAGTTTCAGAGACTCGTGTGCTAAGCCTTGGCAGACACAGAGAGGCAGACGGCGAGCCCTTACTTTCCTTTCTCTCTGCTTTTCCTCGGCGGCAGGCGATGGGCGTGGGGACGCGTGTAAAGATGACTTCGACAATGATAGTGTCCCTGATATTGACGACGTGTGTCCTGAGAACAATGCCATCAGCGAGACAGACTTCCGGAACTTCCAGATGGTCCACTTGGACCCCAAGGGCACCACTCAGATTGACCCCAACTGGGTCATTCGCCATCAAGGCAAAGAGCTGGTGCAGACAGCCAACTCTGACCCTGGCATCGCTGTTGGTGAGCCTCAGCGTGCGCGCTGCGGAGCACGCAAGCTCGCCCTTTGAGACCGAGGGGACAGAGCAGTGGGTCTCTCTGGTAGCTCCCACCCTCCCTTGGTTTGCAAACCATCTTCCTAAGTATCTGTGATGGAAGAGCCTGGGGAAGGGCGTCTTTGCCTCTCCAGTCTCTGAGATCTCATATTCAGCAGGCCGTTTTATTTTACGGATTCTGTGTTTATTACCTAAGGCAGTGAAGCCGTCCCGTAACTTTAGAAAGATTAAGTTCCCTCAGTGCCCTAATCGCCCAGGAACAGGGCTCCAGTTGGATGGAAGGGAAGAGCCCTCTCTGCCTGTGTCCATCAGTCCCCAGGCCTCCAGGACTGTCCTAGAAGGCTGTTTCTGATGACAGATGTTCCCTGCGGCCTCCAGGTTTCGATGAGTTCGGGTCTGTCGACTTCAGTGGCACGTTCTACGTCAACACAGACCGCGACGATGACTATGCTGGCTTCGTCTTTGGCTACCAGTCCAGCAGCCGCTTCTACGTGGTGATGTGGAAGCAGGTGACGCAGACCTACTGGGAAGACCAGCCCACCCGGGCCTACGGCTACTCGGGGGTGTCCCTCAAGGTGGTGAACTCCACCACGGGGACGGGCGAGCACCTGAGGAACGCCCTGTGGCACACGGGCAACACGGAGGGACAGGTGAGCACACGGCTCCTCCCGGTGGGCGGCTGCTGCGGGCTGTCGGGAGAGCAGTCCCGGCCCTCGCAAAATACCCCCAGCTCTGTTTACCTTCATTTTACCTCAGCCAGTCAGTGTGAGTCGCTCAGTCGTGTCCGACCCTTTGAGACCCCAGGGACTGTAGCCCACCAGGCTCCTCTGTCCATGGGATTCTCCAGGCACGAATACTAGAGTGGGTGTCATTCCTTTCTCCAGAGGATCTTTCTGAGCCAAGGCTCGAACCCGAGTCTCCTGCAGGCAGATTCTTTACCATCTGAGCCACCTGGGAAGCTCAGATAATTTCAATATTCTTGCTTATTAAAGATGCCGTGCCTGGTGCTTTTATAAACACGACTGGCGAACCTCTTGCATGTGAAGCATAGGTCTGTGCCCTATAGAAGTGGAGAGAAAAGGGCTCCAAGGGTCTCGGTCCTGTGTTGGGAAAGCAGAGACCCAGGGCTCAGCGTGGTGGCTCCTCACACTGAACGGCACGGCCCCCCTCACTGGGCTTTGCTTACGTGAAGGTTCACGCTGTGGGAGTCGTCAGAGGGAGACCTGGCCACCCACGCACGGGGGTTTCTCATCGCAGGGATGTTCTGTCTCCCTTTTGATGCTGTAAAGCCGCACTTAAGGCTCAGGAAGCCAGTCGTTCTCAGAGTGGTGCTCTCCCTCAGGTTCGCACTCTATGGCACGACCCCAAAAATATCGGCTGGAAGGACTACACTGCCTACCGGTGGCATCTGACCCACAGGCCTAAGACGGGCTACATAAGGTAGGGGGAGCGAAGCTCGCTGCCTGCTGCGTTTCTGCCCAGAAATTGTCCATTTCAGAAAAGTCTTTCCACTGCACGGCTTCCCCAGATGAATCAGCTGAGGTCAACTCTGCCCTGTGTACTGCTCCCTGGGTTTTCCCACTTTAAATGCTTCTCTTTTCTGTCCAGCATCTTCTGCACATCACTTTAAAAAAAAAGAAAGAAAGAAAAAAGCCAAAACAAAGCTATTGAAGAGGCGATCAAACTTGTAGTGAGCCAGAAGGTGGTAATCTCCCTTACAGGAGGGAAAGCTCAGCTGAAGCGCTGCGTCTTTGTGGATTAGCTTGTGATTCCTTTGCACAGGTTCCTGCTTATTTCTGATTTATGAACAGCTGAGTCCAAGACTCATCTCGAACAAAACTTTGACAAAGCAGTCCACCAGAATTTCGTCCTCTCACATGGCAGCATTTTTAATCAGTTTTGATTAAAGCACGCTGACTTAAACTGAAACTTTTTGCAGTTAGACTTAGCGCACAGGCCAGTCTGATGTTCCACCAGGAGAGTGTGTGTGTGTCCCCTGTGACAACAGACAGAGCTGAGAGGGGGCGGTGCAGGCTGGCTGCAGGGGCTGCCTCCGAGGAGAGTCCCTGTTTCTGCACTCGTGAGCCCCTCCCCTATCAAGGAGCTTCAGAGCCTCTGTGCACGTGGGCGGGAGCCTGTGCTTACATGTCAGGCCGCGCACGGTTCTTGAAGAAGCAGGTGAGCACAAGGCTTTAGTGCAGTGTGAAGGCCAGAAGCCTGCTGCCAGGGCGAGGGTTCGAGTCAGGGTTAGGGCTAGTGTTAAGGTCAAGTTAGGGTCAGGGTCATGGTTAGGGTTAGAGCTAAGGTCAGGGTAGGGTCAGAGTTGAGGTCAGGGTTAGGCTGGGGGACGGGCCTCCTGCCTCCACTACAGTATTCCTGGCTCTTAAAGGCAGAGGCAGCTTGGGAGCTTGGCGGGTGGTTGTCAGTGAGTCATGGGGAGGACGGTTGGTCTGGGTGTTGCTGTTGCTCTTGGCGAGCCTTGTGAGGAGAAAGCTGCCCTCCTGCCCCCTGGTGAATGTGTCTCACAGCTTTGACCTCCTTCTGTCTCCTTGTTTTGTTTTCAGAGTCTTAGTACATGAAGGGAAACAAGTCATGGCGGACTCAGGGCCCATCTACGACCAAACCTACGCTGGCGGGCGGCTGGGTCTGTTTGTCTTCTCTCAAGAGATGGTCTACTTCTCGGACCTCAAATATGAATGCAGAGGTGAGTGTGAGAACAAGGGTCACTGGGGCCGTGTGTCACAGAGAACGGAAGGAATGCGCATTTTGCTCTTCATTTGACAAAAGCTGCACATCAGGGAAATGACCTGGTGGCCGCTGGCAGATGTTTGAGCTTGAGCTGACTTTGTCAGTCTGTTTGTTTTGAATTCCGTATGCATGGCTTCAGTAGGACAAACGCTTTTGTTATTCACAGGCTTTACTTACCCCTTACTCTACCCCATAGCTTCCTGCATTGTCTACACCTTCTGGGCCCCTTTGGCACTTTAGATTGCAGCCCCTGATAGAAAGGAAGGAAGGAGAAGTAAAGAAAGGGCGAGAAAGGAAGGAAGAGGCAGAGATGGAGAGAGGGAGGGAGGGACAACGGAAGGAAGGAAGGAGGGGGAAGGTGGAGGGAGGGTTCTCTCTGGCTGTCTCTCTAGGAGTATATTCAAGTCAAAGTATGATAGAGCTGGAAGGGAACTTGGCTTCTATGTGGTCTAAACCTGTGCTTTCATGTAGATATGAATGTATCTTCTATAGTTAAGACTCAGAGATGCTTCTCAAAAATCACACAGCAAGAGTGTTGATGTGTCTTCTTGACTCTGGTGGAGCGTTCCCTTCCTTACGTCAGGCTTCACTTGAGACACTTCACATTTCCTTCCATATGTCCACCCATCCACCCATCCACCCATCCATCCATCATCCATCCAACCTCCATCCACCCATCCACCCATCCATCCACCCATCTATCCATCATCCATCCATCCATCCATCCATCCACCCATTCATCCATCCATCCATCCATTTATTCATCCATCTATCCATCCATCCATCCATCTATCCATCATCATCCACCCATACACCCATCCGTCCATCCATCTATCCATCATCCATCCACCCATCCATCCACCCATCATCCATCCATCATTCATCCATCCATCCATCCATCCATCCACCCATCCACCCATCCCCATTCATCCCCATCCATCCATCTTTCCATCCATTCATTCAATCATTCATGTATCCATGCATATTGTGGATGTCTTCTTTAAAAAATAGAAATAATGATATTTTAGGTTATAGTTAAACAAATAAAGCAAAACAAAACTCATGGTCCAGGCTCCAAATTCTGTCACTGTGTTTTGCAGATGTCTAAGCAAGAGTTGCTGTGTTTCCAGCAAAGTACTGTAGATGCTGTTACCCAGACACCTCAGTCCATCCCAGTGCTTCCAGCTACTCTCTCTAGCAGACCTCCTGTCCTTGACCCTAACCTGAGTGGTTCTTCACCTGCTGTCCTCCACCCAAGCCCAAGTGCCTTCAGAGGATAAATAATAATGGAACAGAAAGATGAACATCCAACCCACTACAGGAAAAGCAGTTTGATGATCCATGAGACTTTATGTGGAGTGAAAATTGAGCATGATATTGCATTGTTTTTCTTTTCTTGTGTGTTTAAAAAGAATGACGTTTACATATGAAATGTAAGTACTTTTTGTATTTATGTGTATATGGAGTTGAAGGGAATATTGTGTATAAGCCATTATGATAAATTAAGCAGGAAAAATATTGCCACACTACTTTCAGCGCTTTAAGTTGGGTGTAAGAGCACCCAAATATTGTTAAGTAAATTATAAAGAAGGGTCGACTCAAGTTTGAAGTAATTCCATCATCAGAAAGAGGTCAGGAGACAGCAGTCACATATGTGGGATGTCAGGTAACGAACTGGAACATCAGAAATACCCATGGGAATAAGTGAATACCCCTCCCCGACTCTCTTGTCCCACAGTGGAAGCCCTCAGAGATGTAGTCTCATCAAAGAAGGACAATCCTTGTGAGACGGCTCTGCTGTGGGTCTAGATGTGGGCAAAGCCCTGCTGACCTGTGGTCTAGCAGAGGGGGTGCCATCGCTGCAGTGGCCCTTCCAGCCGTGGTGGACCTGGGGGAGCTCATGGCCGGTTGTCCCTTGCTTCCGAGGTCTGGTCCCCAGAATCCTTGCTGGGGCTCCTTCCCATCTCTGCTGCTGTAGAAGAGACAGTGGAGAAGCGGTCGGCAAATGCATTTCTACATCTAATCCCTCGTCGAAGCTTTGACACTGTGGGCAAGTTGCTTTTACCCAACTTGGTAATACATTCCGTTAAGGTTCCAGTTATAAATGCTGTGTTAATATTTATTGAGTATAGAATGCAGTTCTGTTCACCAGTAACTTATTTAAATATGCCGAGTAGTGCAGACGCAGTGTAATTTCTAGAAGTGAACGTATAACTAGCGTAGAATATACAGTTACAGCAAAACATCTCCTGTCAAAATACAAGCCTTCACAATGTTACGTGGCCATGATCAAGCATGCTGCAAAACGTGGTAGAATAAACAAACAATAATGAAGAGTTTATAACGGAACCTTAATATATACTGTTGCCAGTGACTTTAATTCCATATATATATTTTTTTCACTATTTTCTATCTGCTGTACGTAGGACTTTAAAGACTTTGAATGCCAAGGATAAACTGATGCACCCCTTAGTCATACAGCAGTATTCACAGGCTTGGTTTGTTTTTCGCTTTAAGTTGCATGGTGTTTCTGCAGGAAATATTAGTTACTCTCACTCCACATAGGGGCTCAGGAAGAAGACTTGTCTTGTCTGCCTGATGTGGCAGACAGCCTCCCTTCCAGTTGACAGTGAGCTAATGCCTCCGTCTCGGAGAGAGAGGACCCGCGACCTGTCTCCCTTGCTCGTGCCGTCTGATAAACTTACATTTGTTGCTTCTTTGAGGCTAATTGCCTTCTCGCTGTGCTGCACTTTTTACATTTTTCAGTGGAGCTGTCTTCCCAAGACACCGGAGTGTTGGGAGATGCCATTAAATGTCCCCGTGGTGAAGAGCGTGCAGGTGTCTGTGTTGGTGTGTTCGGTGGTACGGGATGTTGATGTGAATATTTAGAATGTACCATATTTTTTTGTAAATTATTTATGTTTTTTTTTAAACAAACTTTTGGTACAGATGGATGAAACTTCTTTTGTTTTGCCAAAGACTGTAAATATTAATTTATTTGTTCACATGGTCAGATTTTCACCACTGAACCCTGCATTTAGCTAGAGCCTCATTTTTATACTTCAAAGGTTCATAACAGGAAATAAATTGTAAAAAGGTTTTCTATAAATCAATCTCTCTCCCTTTTTTAAAGAGCTAGCAGGGCTCCTGCCGGGGTTCAGTGGACGGACCCCAGCAGGATGAGCAGAGCTCTGTGTCAGGCCTTCTGAGGCTGAGATGCAGTCGGGGGTCTTCGCAGAGCAGGAGGCTGTTGAAGGCAGGTCTCACCGTGGTCGGTGGAGCCACCCGGGTCACGCAGGACGAAACCCTAGGGAGTCCATCCTCTGTTGCCTCTCGCTATCCCACTGGGGACCGAGCGGTGTGGTGAGTGTCGGCCCCACTGGGACGACTCAGGGGAGAGGGGCAACCCACGGGGCCCCTCATCGTTCGAACGGTGCTTCCCTGGACCAGTCTGGTTGCAAACCGGAGCGAGAAGCCGCAGGAGGCTCAGCGGGTGTGTGTGCGATCATGGCGTTGTCTGGATAGGCCGGTCGCTCAGTGACGGGAGGAGGCCACGGGCGGCCTAGGTGTCTCTGGCTGCCCCACTGCCCCCCGGACTTCTGAGCAGTACTGTGGCCTCAGTTATGGGGGAACTGTGAGGGCTGCAGGGGGAGACGGACAGACAGACAGCACGTTTGGAAGCCTCAGATGCAGGAAAGGCCTCCCGAGGGGACGGGCGGAGGCGAAGATCCAGCTCGATTTGGGTGGCGAACAGGTGGGTGTGCGCACGTGGAGGAGGAGGACGAGGCCAGACCCGGGGAAGGGCCTCGAGAGGCTCAGGGGAGCTGAGACACCAGGCGGTGAGGAGGGCGGGACGCGGGTTCCCTGACGACCGGGGGATCCTGCGTGGGGGCCGCTGACGTGCGGGCCGCTGACGTGGGGGACGCTGACGTGGGGGCCGCTGACGTGGGGGCCGCTGACGTGGGGGCCGCTGACGTGCGGGCCGCTGACGTGGGGGCCGCTGACGTGCGGGACGCTGACGTGGGGGCCGCTGACGTGGGGGACGCCGCTGACGTGCGGGACGCTGCGTGGGGGCCGCTGACGTGCGTGCCGCCTGTGGAATGGAAAGCGGACGGGGGACGTGCCAAGGGTGCTGAGAGGTCGGGTGATGAAGCGAGACGCAGTTCCTCACGTTCCAAGGCCAGTTTCTGACAGCCGCCCGTCAGCACGCGGTGGTCCCAGGAGCGGTTTCGTGTCTCTGTCCTGTGGGGGAGGCGGTGGCGCCGTGGGGGACGGGTCTGTGGAGTCGCTCCCTTTTACGTGAGGCTCTAACACTCGGGGTGACGCCGTGCTCCGTCACTGTCCCTGAAGAAAAGACCCTCCCCACCCCCCAAAAGCATGGCAGTGCTCGGCGGGCGGAGGCGGAGGAACGGGAGGTGATTCTAACACGGGGGTGGGTCCAGCCTGAGGGGAGAGAGTGTGGGGTCCGAGGCCGGGCCCCCACGGCACCTCCATCGGGCCCCGAGGCGGCCGACGGGAAGGGGGTCTGAGCGGTCGCTCATGGCTGAGGGTCCTTGCGGGGTCACAGCCTACCTGGCTGGGCGTGGAAGGCCCCGGGGTCCCTGTGGGTCTGAGCTGCTCGAGCGGCTCTTGCTCAGTTCGTCTGTTTCACAAAGTGGTGTTTTGGCCACGGGAGCCGGCGGTCGAGAGCTCAGGGACCCCTGACAGCTCTGCCACCCCGGTCATAGAATCAGGCTTCTGCTCCTCTAAAGATCCTCGTCTGGACGCCAAGGACCACAGCCCTCGGGTCCTCGGGGGAGGAAGGGGGGAAGGCGGGGACCGTCCATGCCTGGCCAAGCCTGGGCCTCTGGTCCCAGGGGAGCGACTTGGCAGAGGGCAAGGGTCCAGAGATGACAGAGGCTCCCGGCCCAGCCGACGGCGACCGTGGCCTTGG
>NW_024070188.1:89681083-89719858 GCF_014754425.2 Oryx dammah | reverse complement strand
AGCCGACGGCGACCGTGGCCTTGGGGAAGCCCGGGGAACTCTTAGCAAAACGTCTGGGCCCTGAGCGCTGCCAAGTGTCAGCCCGTCGCCACGTCCGACCCTGGCTGAGCTGAGCCCATGCTGTCCCCGCCGTCCAGAGTCCCCTGGCACAGCCACCCAAGGATGGACATGGAGGCAGCTCTGAGCCCCGTGGGGGCCACGTGGGTCCCAGCGGCCAGAGCAGGTGACCCGCGATTATAGGCTCCAGGGTGACCTTCAGGTCACCTCTCTCAGCTGTAACCAGGCCTGGAAACTTGGACCGTTTTCAGCTGTTACTTTTTCCATAGAGTGACTTTTTGACCCCAGACACACCAAGTACATTATGAGAAGTGAGATTTTGACATTTCCAGCAAAGACACACCCCCCATGCATCGTCAACAACAGCTCAGTCAGAAGCCATCCCATCGAACAAGCTTAGATCAAGTGCCCAAGTGTGCACAGGACCGGGTGGGCAACTTGAAGAACAGCCACCCACAGAGCCTCAGACCCCGGCCACTGGCTCAGGCCCCAGGCCCCAGACTCCAGGCTCTCAGGAGGTCAGCCTTTTCTTGGCCAGATGGGGTCTCTAATGGATGAACCTCGGGGTAAGACGACAGCCTGACTGCAAGACGGCCATGCACCTCCAGAGGGTGGATTCTGAAACAAGCAGAGTAGGAGGAGGAGAAAGTGTCCATAAAACCTGACCCTACTTCCTTTCATGTGCTGTGTATTTACTTTCAAATAATTTATTATTTGTATACATGTGTTTTGCTGTTCGGTGGATTTATTTTCAGCTTCAGCATCAGTCCTTCCAATGAATATTCAGGACTGATTGCCTTTAGGATGGACTGGTTGGATCTCCTTGCAGGCCAAGGGACTCCAAGAGTCTTCTCCAACACCACAGTTGGAGAAGCTAAGCTTTATTTATAAATCAGTTGTAGTTTAGTGTAAAGAAAAAGAATAGTTTTTCTTATGGTTTAAGAGATATATTACAATTGGTAAATAAGACATCTATGTATATACAAAATATATTCACCTAAACTTAGCATAGAATATATGATATAATAAAATAATCATATATATTTAGCATCATATGCTCGTGCATACATACATACACATACCTCATGAATATATGACATCATAAGATACTTAATCAAATATTTTGTGAAAGGCAAAGTAGAAAAGAAAAAATATACCCATTTGAATGCAGAGTTCCAAAGAATAGCAAGGAGAGATAAGAAAGCCTTCCTCAGTGATCAATGCAAAGAAATAGAGGAAAACAACAGAATGGGAAAGACTAGCGGTCTCTTCAAAAAATGAGAGATACCAAGGAAATGTTTCATGCAAAGATGGGCTCAGTAAAGGACAGAAATGGTATAGACCTAACAGAAACAGAAGATATTCAGAAGAAGTGGCAAGAATACACAGAAGAACTGTACAAAAAAGGTCTTCATGACCCAGATAATCATGATGGTGTGGTCACCAACCTAGAGCCAGACATCCTGGAATGTGAAGTCAAGTGGGCCTTAGAAAGCATCACTATGAACAAAGCTAGTGGGGGTGATGGCATTCCAGTTGAACTATTTCAAATCCTAAAAGATGATGGTGTGAAAGTGCTGCACTCAATATGCCAGCAAATCTGGAAAACTCAGCAGTGGCCACAGGACTGGAAAAGGTCAGTTTTCATTCCAACCTCAAGGAAAGGCAATGCCAGACAATGCTCAAACTACCACACAATTGCACTCATCTCACACTAGTAAAGTAATGCTCAAAATTCTCCAAGCCAGGCTTCAACAGTACGTGAACCATGAACTTTCAGATGTTCAAGCTGAATTTAGAAAAGGCAAAGGAACCAGAGATCAAATTGCAAACATCTGCTGGATCATCAAAAAAAGCAAGAAAGTTCCAGAAACAACATCTGTTTCTGCTTAATTGACTATGCCAAAGCCTTTGACTGTGTGGACCACAATAAACTGTGGAAAATTCTTCAAGAAGTGGGAATACCACCTGACCTGGCCCTTGAGAATCCTATATGCAGGTCAGGAAGCAACAGTTAGAACTGGACATGGAAAAACAAACTGGTTCCAAATAGGGAAAGGAGTACATCAAGGCTGTATATTGTCACCCTGCTTATTTAACTTATATGCAGAGTACATCATGAGAAATGCTGGGCTGGATGAAGCACAAACTGGAATCAAGATTGCTGGGAGAAATATCAGTAACCTCAGATATGCAGATGACACCACCCTTATGGCAGAAAGTGAAGAACTAAAAAGCCTCTTGATGAAAGTGAAAGGGGGGAGTGAAAAAGTTGGGTTAAAACTCAGCATTTAGAAAACTAAGATCATGGCGTCTGGTCCCATCATTTCATGGGAAATAGATGGGGAAACAGTGGAAACAGTATCAGACTTTATTTTTGGGGGCTCCAAAATCACTGCAGATGGTGATTGCAGCCATGAAATTAAAAGATGCTTACTCCTTGGAAGAAAACTTATGGCCAACCTAGAGAGCATATTTAAAAGTAGAGACATTACTTTACCAACAAAGGTCTGTCTAGTCAAAGCTATGGTTTTTCCAGCAGTCATGTATGGATTTGAGAGTTGGACTCACATATAAAGAAACCTGAGAGCCGAAGAACTGTTGCTTTTGAACTGTGGTGTTGGAGAAGACTCTTGAGAGTCCCTTGGACTGCAAGGAGATCCAACCAGTCCATCCTAAAGGAAATCAGTCCTGAATATTCATTGGAAAGACTGATGCTGAAGCTCCAATACTTTGGCCACCTGATGCAAAGAACTGACTCACTGGAAAAGACCCTGATGCTGGGAAAGATTGAAGGCAGGAGGAGAAAGGGACAACAGAGGATGAGAATGTTGGATGGCATCTCCAACCCAATGGACATGAGTTTGAGTAAACTCCGGGAGTTGGTGATGGACAGGGAGGCCTGGCATGCTGCAGTCTGTGGGGTTGGACACGACTGAGCAACTGAACTGAACTGAACTGAATCACATAGATTTAGCATTATATGCTGATGTGTACACACACACACACGCCTCATGAATATATGATATAAGAAACCTAATCATGTATTTAGCATTATATGCTTGTGCGTACATACATACACATACCTCATGAAGGCACAGTTTCTCCATCAGGACTCATTTCTTTAGAATCTTCCATCTTGTACACAAGACTCAATGGTACTTCAGCTGAAAATTTCAGTTGCTGGGAAACATGAATTAGATTAGCATCAGGAGGGCTCTAGCAGATTTTGGAGTTTCTTGCTATGTTTGTGGAGGAGTAGATTTCCCAGGCAGGTCAGTGGTAAAGAATCACCTGCCAAGCAGGAGATATGGGTTCAGTCCCTGGGTTAGGAAGATCTCCTGGAGAAGGAAATGGCAACCCACTCCAGTATTCTTGCCTGGGCAATTCTATGGGAGAGAAGAAGCTGGCAGGCTACAGTCCGTGGGGTCGCAAAGAGTCAGACACAACTTAGTGACTAAACAGCAGCAGTAAAGCTTCACCACGGCTCCGTTCCAGAATAGGCCTGGCAATCCCAGATCAGTCGAAGCTCAGTCCTAAATAACTGGACAAAGAGACTGCCAGCATGGCTCATCCTAGCAGTGTCTTAAAGTCATATAGCTGCTGATCCTCTTGGGTTGTTGCATGCTGTTTGATAGAGGATATAATAGAAAACTCTAAAATCTGTTTCTGGAATGCCATGATATTTTATTCATAATTTCTTTTTCTAATTTCCAAGCTCTTTCTTTTCTAATGACACATTTGGGGGATTTAAAGAAACACGGCTGCACACCTTCAGCTTAAACTGTGTTGTATGTCAGTTATATCTCAGTAAAGGAAAAAGGCGAATTCAGAGAAGCTGAAGGGTACATGATCAACACACAAAATCGCTTTGTGTTTCTATCCACCAGCAAGATATAATATGAAAATAAAATTAAGAAAACAATTTCATCTGCAATAGAATTTGAAACAAAATGCCTAGAAGTAAATTCAGCCAAAAGGTAAAACACTTACATAATAAAAGTGAAAAATATTATGAAAAAAAATAAAAGCCTCAATAAATGGCAAGACAGCTTGTATTTATAGATTGGAGGATTTAACATTGTTAGAACTATGATACTACACAATGCAAACTACAGATTCAGCTCAACCTCTATCAAAATTCCAATAACTTTTTGAAGAAATGGAAAAGATGATCCTCAACTTCATATGGGATTACAAGAGTTCTGAATAACTGCCAACACAAGACTGAAATATAAGGACAAAATTGGAGGCCTCACACTTCCTGATTCCCAATTCTGCAACAAAGGTACAGCGTGATGATGACTTAAGAACGAACACACAGACCAACACACTGGAACTGAGTCCAGAAGCAAACCCAGACGCTCATGGTCGACTGGTTTTCAACAAGGGTCCCAGGATTGTCTAGTAAGGAAGGAACAGTATCTTCAACAAGTGGATGTTCATGTGCCAAAGAACAACATTGACTCCTGCTTCACCCATATAGAAAAATTAACTTAGGTCAGAAAAATTAACTTAGGTCAGTGACCTAAATATAAGAACTAAAACTGTAAAACTCTCAGACAAAACATGGATAAATCTTCATGACCTTGAACTTGAGAATGGCCTCTTAAGCATGACACCAAAAGCATGAGCATTAAGGGGAAAAAAGATAAATTGGACTCAATCAAATTAAAAAAGCATTTCTGTATCATAGAACATTACTGGGAAAGTAAAAAGACAAACTATTGAATGGGAGAAAATATTTAGAAACTATATATCTCATGAGGATCTAGTGTCCAGAATAGATAAGAACTCTCCAAAACAAAAGCCAAAAAAAAAAAAAAAAAAAAACCTACAAAAATGGGCAATGGTTTTGAATAGGTATTTCTCTAAAGACATACAAATGGTCATCAAGTTTTTCTCATTAAGCACTAGAGAAACCACGATGAGGTTCATTTCATACCCACTAAACTAATAAGAAAAAGAGAAGTGTTGGTGAAAATGGAGCCAGTGATGGAACTGGAGTACTTTGCTGCAGAGGATAAAACATGGATCATCTGCTCTGGACGGCAGTTTGGCTGTTCCTCAAAACATGAGACATAGAGACATCATATGACCCAACAATTCCACTCCTGGGTATAAACCCCAGAGGACTGAAAATAGGAACTCACACTAGTGCGTGTCACACATGTTCTTAGCAACACTATCCACAGCAGTCAGAACCTGGAAACGCCCGAATGTGCATCACAGACAGATGGATTCCAGACTGTGGAATGCTGTTCAGCCTTAAAACTGGTGCTCTGATATCTGCTACAGCATGCATGTGTGTGGGCTGAGTCCCCTCAGTCGTGTCTGACTCTGCGACGCCATGGACTGTAGCTCACCAGGCTCCTCTGTTCAGGAGATTCTCCAGACAAGAATACTGGAGTGGGTTGCCATGTCCTTCTCTGGGGGATCTTCCCCATCCAGGGATCTGCTGGGGTCCAGCCCTGGTGGATCCAGGGTAATTCGAAGGTGGGGACGGAGTTGGCGTCCTGGAAAAAACGTATTTAATTACAGATATAGAGGGAGATTAGAAACAGATAGTGTAGTAGGAAAAGTAATGGTACCAGATGGGAATTCAGCCAGGAAAATGGGGAGTGAGAAAGAAACGACATGGGGGGAATCAGTCTTTCCAGAAACTGATCCGATTTCTTTATTTTTCAGGTTTGTTTATATACCTTTTTGTTATACATAGGGATGAATACAGAGTCACGTGGGGGTCAGCAGACCTGACCCTTGTCACAATCAGGTGCTTCATATAAAATTATACAAAGGTCTTATGAGTTTCATCATCTTGTGGCCATGAGGTCTGCTGACATTTTATGGCCCTTTCTGATACCGGTCAGTTAACACGAAAACTTATTTTTCCAGGGGGTGATTTTTTCTTAAATCAGGCGCCACCCTCCAAATAAAGTTGCATTCCTATTGGGTGAGGGTGTAGTGAGTTACAATCAAGAAAGGAATTTACTGGGTTTAACATGATTAATCTTAAAGGTTAATACTTATTTCTCCTATATGCTAGTTATATTCATTATAAGGGCAGGAATATGGAGATTTAACAGCAAATATTGGCTCAACAAATGAAAACCCTTCACCAATGTTCCCCTTAAGATCTATTTTGTCTTAAGATAGTGATAAAGTTACATTTTTACATAGCATAGTGATTTATAACAAAGTACAGTGATCTATAACAAAAGAAGATTCATTAACTCAAAAAGTCTAGTATTGCTAACATCAAAAAACTACTATATTTCCTTTTCTATATTCCAAATACACTGATTAATATATTCCCAGGTGCCTAAGGATATGGAGGCCTGATGGCAATCATTGACTCATCAATGAAAAAAGCCCTACGCTAATACTCCAAACTCTCTGTGCTGTTTATGCTTGAGAGGTTGTCACATGAGCTAGTCTGTCAGCAGAGGGGTTTGACCTGAGACATCCTTGTCACACCCAGGGCAGGGAATTAGCAGTAATTATTGGCACGACAAATGAAAAAACCCTTCACCAATATAATTCCTAATCAACCCACTAATACTATACTAATGATCTTCTAACTTCTCAAAAGAGTCTATATTTAGAAAGTTTTAAAACATCCAGTGCCTCTCGCAGTTGGGAGGCTGTAAACAATCACATGCGGCCGGACGAGCCTGATCAGGCAGGCCAGAGAACCTTCAGAGTTTGTAAGTTGAAACACTCTTGTCACGCCCAGGAATTTTTATTAACTGGAGCTGCAAGTTAACTCCTTCTCTGAGAGAAATGGTTATGGGGGAGCGCTCCCTGTAAAGTACTCTGGTTTTGGGGTAGATGCTCGGGAACGGGGTTTCCTGAGGCTTGATCACGCCTTTGCGTATGCCAAGCCTCCTTCCTCATGACCTCTGCCCAGCTTCCTTCCTCATGACCTCTGCCTTCCTCACGCTGGCCCCCAGCAAGGATCGAACCAGAGTCTCTTACATCTCCTGCATTGGCACCAGTGCCACCTGGGATGGACCCAGAGAATTCTATGCTGAATGAAACAAGCCAGACACAAAGGGTACATACTATATGACTCCATATACTTGGAATATCCAGAATGGGCGAATCCATGGAGACGTAAAGCAGATTGGTGATGACCGGAGTTTCTCTCATGGAGATAAGACTGTTCTGAAGTGAAGTGTAGATGGTCAGGTCACACCGTTGGGAATGCACTAAGTGCTGTTGCAGTGTGCACCTGAGTGTGGTTAGCTTCACGCGGCGTGAACTTCACCTTAATGTAGGAAGCAGAACTACATGGTCATGACCAGCACACGCTCAGTTAATGAACCGATCAGACTAGGAACGCTAATGCTTTGCTTTGTGTGAGTAAAGGCTTTAAAGAAGCGTACAGAAGAGAATGGCGTGAAGCCACCCTTGCCCTCTGCCGTCTGTCCTCTGCCCTCTCTGGGGTCTTGCTCTCTCTTTCTGGCCCCTTTTCCTCCAGGCCTGAGTCAGGTCACCAGCAGAGGGTGAGCCACCAGGTTTGCCTCCATCACCTATGCTTATTTGACTTGGGAGGAAAATTGTCGACTCAAATTTAAATTATCTCTGGATAAAACTCCTAAAAGAATTGGCAACAAGCTCAGGGTGTCTGGAGAAGACTCCCGAGTTCCGAGGTCCCTACAGCACGTGAAGACACATGGACATGCTCAGGCGGGCCTTCCAGGGGCTGTGCTGAGCAGGGCCTTGGCATCAAGCTTTGCTAATGTGACCTCTTTACAACAGGAACAGCCCTTGAAACTTCAGCAGGACTTAGGCCAGGCGAGGAAGCCTGGAGAAGGCGCAGCAAGGCTCCAGGTGCTTTCCCACGGCCGCGCTGTTCCTGCCTCTGAGTAGAAGGCGGGACCCTCGGAAAATTCAGTCCTGATGGGCCGGCCTGGGCTGGGCGAGGCTGTCCTCACAGAGGGGAGCCTTCCCAAGCCTTAACCTCGAAGGAGGTGCTGACAAGTTTAGGAAACACCCAAATCCTAATCGAAATGTCCTGGGTGTAACCTTCTAAAGGAATGCAGTTTTAAAGCCTAAGCATGTCCCCTGCAGGTTGATTTGCCAGAAGCAGACCGTGCGATGGGAGAAGGGGCTGTCAGCCTCGGGGCTGAGACAGGAGGGCAGCGGAGAGGGAGACCCTGGCCGCCTGTGCATGACAGGCGTCCTGTGACCTGTGTGGACAGCCGGACGGCTCTGTTCCTGGAGGTTGGACGGTCGTGGTGCGATGCTATCAGCGTCAGAAGGTTTCAGCTTTTGTAATCATGAGTTTAGTTTCTGTGTCGGTTTCCCAGTAACCACGGAGACTTTTGTAATTGAACTTCATCTCAGCTTGGTTGCCCCCAAAGGGGAGCACGGCTGTGGGCTTGGGGTCAGGTCCCTTATCTTGGGACCCCAGGAGCTGGGAAGTGGCCGAGGGGATTAGTGTGTCCATCACTAAGAGGTCACGGCTCAGCGTGTGATTCGAGCTCAAGGGTCTTTGGGCCCATTTGAGGAAGCAGAAGGCCCCTCTGAAAGAAAGGAGTCCAGAGCCCCAAACCCCTGATTGCCCCACGACGGGGCTGCTCACCCCGTGGGCTGAGAGAAGAGGATGTAAGGAGGGATTTGGGAGGCGATTGGAGCTTGAGTGTGGAAGGTCGGAGGGGGCTGGCTGGCCCACCGGCTACAGCTCGGGCTGGGGGTGGGCGGGGCTCAGGAACAAGGGGATCTAGCTTTGGGTTGAGTGCGTGGATGTGCGGAAGCTCCTGCAAAGGGAGGCGGCCCCAGCCACGAGGCTCTGCCCGCAGGACAACTCGAGCCTGTGTATTTACACCGTTCTTTCCAGAAGCAGCTGGTTTGCCACCAAAGAGCTCGGAGTGAATGCAGAAGCCCAGGGACGTGGCCGGGGACTGCCGGTGTCCTCTGGGGTCCAAGCTGCGTTTACATCACTTTCCTCCAAAAGGCTGACTCTGACCTCCCCAGCTGAGAAGAGTCTTCTGAAAGGCTCACTGACCATTTCGAGTTCAAAACAGTTATTTCATGTTACACACTGGGAGCACACAAAATCTGCTTCGGAAAAGTGTTCTCCAGTTCCTGGAAGAGACCTTGCTTTACTGGTAGAGGAAGACTAACTGCCAGACGAAGGGAATAGGAATTGATTTCAGGCACAGAACAGATGCCACAAATGTCCACATGTCCACATCAAAGTGAAAGCGTTACTCAGTCGTGTCTGACTCTCTGTGACCCCGTGGACGGTAAGCCTGCCAGGCTCCTCTGCCCATGGAAATCCCCAGGCAATAACCCTGGAGTGGGTTGCCGAGCTCTCCTCCAGGGGGTCTTCCCAACTCAGGAACTGAACCTGGGTCTCCAGGTTCAACTCTGCCTCCAGAATTTGCAGGCAGATTCTTTACCATCTGAGCCACCAGGAAAGCATCCACATCAAAGGCCTGTTTTTTCCCTCTCTTCTTCCCTCAGGCCACATTCCAGCCTGAATCTCTGATGGGACTGACTGCCTTTGCAGCATGAGGATACCAGAGGTTTTGTTTAAGAGCTCAAGACCTTTGGCAAAGCAGAGTGAAAGCGGGAACAGCTGGAATCAGCTCAGTGGTCCCTGCCAGCCCTGGCAGCCAGCTCCCTGCTCTGCGGCATCTTCCCAGCGTCCCCCCGAGGAGACCCGTCAGGCGGCCTCCCAGGGAGGAGGAGGTAGAAGCAGAGGTCAGCTGGCCCCAGACTCCCCCACGGTAAGGCTCTGAAACCGAGGTCAGCCCTCTTGCTAGAGCTGGGCATGCGGGTTCCTTGAGAGAGGACCGGGACGGGGGCAGTCCACGATGGGCCCTGGGGGAGGAGAGAAGCTGGGTGGTCAGTGTAGCCCACCTGCCCTCAAGGCGCGTCCGTGGATATGGAGGAAGATGGCCGTGTGAAGGACGGGGTCTGCAGGGCGCTGCAGAGCTGGAGGCGCGAAGAGTGGAGACACTGTGCTCCAGTCCAGGATGGGAGCTGGCCCGAGCATGGTTGTGATGGGAGACAGAGCTGCTCTTCTGAGCGGGCGAGGAGCGAGCCTGGGGCCATGGACGCTTGATAAAACTACAGTGGGGGTGGGGGGGATGCAAGGACCTTCTGAGACTTGCGCATCACCAAGCGGGTGTTGTCTCCCAGATGGCAGTGTCTTCCTGATCGAATCTCTGCTTTAAGTAAGAGCGCTGGAGGACAGAGTCCACAGGACCTTGAGTTCAATCAGGGCAGAGGAGGTTCCCGTGTGTCTTCAAGTGTATGGAGAGTTGCACACCAGGGCTCACGTGGGTCCGTGGGCAGTGCGGGGGGTTGTGTCATAGCTCCTGAGACTCTTGCTTCCCCAGTCCCTCTCCACAGCGTGCTCAGCAGTAAAATGAAGAAAGAGAAATTGCCATCAAAATATATTCTAGCTGAAAAAACAACATGTGAAACACGATTCAATTGTAAAAAGAAAAACTAGACATTTTGATAACATTTTCTCAGTTTATTTTGACAACCAATGAGCTGGTCCGGGAAGGAGGAGCTACCCTTTTCTGCAGATCAAAAGAAGGTGGCGAGCAGCCACATACTATCAGAAAGCAAGTCTGTGCGGGTTCTGGGGTTCCTGACTTTGAGCCTGAGACTCTTGGGCTATTATTTTATAATCTTTTACTTCAAAAATGACCTGCATGCATGAACGAAAGTCACCTTTTGTAAAAGGCAGACACTGTTTATAATAGGAAGCAGAGATTTGGGGCACAAGTTTTAGGTGCGGCATCTCCGAGCTCCGTGGCTTTGGTTAAAGCCACATTTCTTTCCGTTTCCCGGCTGTGAAGGAAGAAGACTGCTCAGGCTGCAGAGACCCTCTGAACATCAGAGGGGCCCCAAGCAGTGCTGGGGGTAAGCTGACTCCCATCTCCCTTCCTCGAGCCCCTCTTCACGTGCCCCGGACCCCACCCGCAGGGAGCTTTGTCAGCAGGTATGAAGAGTTCATCTCAGTGTTCTGTGAATTATCTTAGTTTTTAAATGGAAGTAGTCTTCAACATTTGAAGCCTGGAGTTCTTGCTCAAGAAAAGCTCAAAACCTAGAAATAGCTACTACATTGCTTGCCAAAGCATGACTTAAAAAATATTTCTATGAAAAAAAAAAAAATCTGTGGTTCTCTTAATGGCTAGTGAGACTATATCCAGCTTTTACTTTATTGTGAAATGGCAAGTTTCAACATTTACCTTCAATAAATAGCATGCATTTTGTCAGACACCAGATTCCAAGCTTCCCAGAAAAGTGCAATTATGGTGATTCAAGTGAGAGGAACCCAGATTCCTGGGCCCAATGGCCTCCGGCTGCCACAGTGCCCACAGAAGCCCAGTCACCAGCCGCGGTGACCCCAGTGATGCGGTGAGAGCCGGCCAGACAGGGTGGGCTGGGGAGACACGCGGGACTGTGGTCAACCCAGGGCACGAGAAGACTGGGCACAGCCGAGTTGCCCCCAGAAGGCACATGCCTACACTCCAGGGCCTGCGGGCCTGCACACAAGCTGCTCACTGCGTGTGGGAGCGTGCGGGGCACCCAGCCTCAGGAAGGAGCGAGTCTGGGAGGAAGACCCGCCACTCACGGAAAGTCTCCTGATTGCAAACAACACGCTGGAGCACACACTTGGGAGCAGGGCGAGAGGAAGGTGTGGGAAGAGGGGAAGGAGGTGCGTTGGGGTTGGTGACCGACAGCTACAAGGGGAGGGCAGGGGTTGTTGCCTGTGAGGACCGAGCTGGGAGTGTGTGAGCTCACCATCCCGAGTCCACTGGGGACCGAGGCTCCGGCCTCCTGGCCCACCGAGTCATGGCCGAAGGTCAGGGCCAGGGGGCCCCAGCCTGTCCTCCTGTGCTTATGCTTGGGAAGCTTTTCTAAGAAGCTGCCACAGACTGGAGTGAGTCTGCGCATAGTGGATGCAAGGCCCAGGGTCTGTCCCTGCTCAGCCAGCCTGTGCCTTGGGCTCTTGAGCTGTAGAAAGAGTTGAGATTTTCTCCAGCAAATTCCTAGGTGAAATCTGCTTGAGTTCACTTCAGTCACTCAGTCGTGTCTGACTCTTTGCAACCACGTGGACTGCAGCACACCAGGTTTCCCTGTGCATCACCAACTCCTGGAGCTTGCTGAAACTCATGTCCATCAAATAGGAGATGCCATCCAACCATCTCATCCTCTGTCATCCCCTTCTCCTCCTGCCTTCAATCTTTCCCAGCATCAGGGTCTTTTCTAATCAGTCAGTTCTTCTCATCAGGTGTCCAAACTGTTGGAAGTTCAGCTTTAGCATCAGTCCTTCCAAAGAATATTCAGGACTGATTTCCTTTAGGATTGACCAGTTTGATCTCCTTGCAGTCCAAGGGACTCTCAGGAGTCTTCTCCAACACCACAGTTCAAAAGCATCAATTCTTCAGGGCTCAGCTTTATTTATAGTCCCAACTCTCACATCCATACATGACGACTGCAAAAACCATAGCTTTGATTAGAGAGACTTTTTACGGCAAAGTGATATCTCTGTTTTTTAATATACTGTCTAAGCCATGCCTGCTGGGCAACCCAAGACGGGTGGGTCATGGTGGAGAAGTCTGACAGAATGTGGGCCACTGGAGAAGAAAATGGCAAACCACTTCAGTATTCTTGCCTTGAGAACCCCATGAACAGTATGAAAAGGCAAAATGATAGGAATTCCCCAGGTCAGCAGGTGCCCAATATGCTACTGGAGATCAGTGGAGAAATAACTCCAGAAAGAATGAAGGGATGGAGCCAAAGCAAAAACAATACCCAGCTGTGGATGTGACTGGTGATAGAAGCAAGGTCCAATGCTGTAAAGAGCAATATTGCATAGGAACCTGGAATGTCAGGTCCATGAATCAGGGCAAATTGGAAGTGGTCAAACAGGAGACGGCAAGAATGAATGTCGACATTCTAGGAATCAGTGAACTAAAATGGACTGGAATGGGTGAATTTAACTCAGGTGACCATTATATCTACTACTGTGGGCAGGAATCCCTCAGAAGAAATGGAGTAGCCGTCATGGTCAACAAAAGAGTCCGAAATGCAGTCCTTGGATGCAGTCTCAAAAATGACAGAATGATCTCTGTTTGTTCCAAGGCAAACCATTCAATATCATGGTAATCCAAGTCTATGCCCCAACCAGTAACACTGAAGAAGCTGAAGTTGAACGGTTCTATGAAGACCTACAAGACCTTTTAGAACTAACACCTTAAAAAGATGTTCTTTTCATTATAGGGGACTGGAATGCAAAAGTAGGAAGTCAAGAAACACCTGGAGTAACAGGCAAATTTGGCCTTGAAATGCGGAATGAACCAGGGCAAAGACTAATAAGAGTTTTGTCAAGAAAATGCTCTGGTCATAGCAAACACCCTCTTCCAACAACACAAGAGAAGACTGTACACATGGACATCACCAGATGGTCAACACCGAAATCAGATTGATTATATTCTTTGCAGCCAAAGATGGGGAAGCTTTATACAGTCAGCAAAAACAAGACCAGGAGCTGACTGTGGCTCAGATCATGAACTCCCTATTACCAAATTCAGACTGAAATTGAAGAAAGTAGGGAAAACCACTAGACCATTCAGGTATGACCTAAATCAAATCCCTTATGTTTATACAGTGGAAGTAAGAAATAGATTTAAGGGCCTAGATCTGATAGATAGACTGCCTGATAAACTAAGGAATGAGGTTCGTGACATTGTACAGGAGACAGGGATCAAGACCATCCCCATGGAAAAGAAATGCAAAAAAGCAAAATGGCTGTCTGAGGAGGCCTTACAAATAGCTGAGAAAAGAAGAGAGGCGAAAAACAAAGGAGAAAGGAAAGATATAAGCATCTGAATGCAGAGTTCCAAAGAACAGCAAGAAGAGATAAGAAAGCTTTCTTCAGCGATCAGTGCAAAGAAATAGAGGAAAACAACAGAATGGGAAAGACTAGAGATCTCTTCAAAAAAAATAGAGATATCAAGGGAACATTTCATGCAAAGATGGGCTTGATAAAGGACAGAAACGGTATGGACCTAACAGAAGAGGTGGCAAGAATACACAGAAGAACTGTACAAAAAAGATCTTCATGACCTGGATAATTAAAAGATGCTTACTCCTTGGAAGAAAAGTTATGACCAACCTAGATAGCATATTCCAAAGCAGAGACATTACTTTGCTGACTAAGGTCCGTCTAGTCAAGGCTATGGTTTTTCCTGTGGTCATGCATGGATGTGAGAGTTGGACTGTGAAGAAGGCTGAGTGCAAAAGAATTGATGCTTTTGAACTGTGGTGTTGGAGAAGACTCTTGAGGGTCCCTTGGACTGCAAGGAGATCCAACCAGTCCATCCTAAAGGAGATCAGTCCTGGGTGTTCATTGGAAGGAATGATGCTGAAGCTGAAGCTCCAGTACTTTGGCCACCTCATGCGAAGAGTTGACTCATTGGAAAAGACTCTGATGCTGGGAGGGATTGGGGGCAGGAGGAGAGGAGGACGACAGAGGATGAGATGGCTGGATGGCATCATCGACTCGATGGACATGAGTCTGATGAACTCCGGGAGTTGGTGATGGACAGAGTCCTGCGATTCACGGGGTTGCAAAGAGTCAGACATGACTGAGCGACTGAACTAAACTGAACTTCATGGCTGTAGTCACCATCTGCAGTGATTTTGGAGCCCAGAAAAATAAAGCTTGTCACTGTTTCCATTGTTTCCCCATTTATTTGCCATGAAGTGATGGGACTGCATACCCTGATCTTTGTTTTCTGAATGTTGAGTTTTAAGCCAACTTTTTCACTCTTCTCTTTCACTTTCATCAAGAGGCTCTCAATTCCTCTTCACTTTCTGCCAGGGTGGTGTGATCTGCATATCTGAGGTTATTGATATTTCTCCTGGCAAGCTTAATTCCAGTTTGTGTTTCATCTAGTCCAGCATTTCACATGATGTACTCTGCATATAAAAAGCATGGCAACAATATACAGCCTTGATGTACTACTTTCCCAATTTGGAACCAGTTCGTTGTTCCATGTCCAGTTCTAACTTGCTTCTTGACCTGCAGATTTCTCAGGAGGCACGTTAAGGTGGTCTGGTATTCCTTCCTCTCTAAGAATTTCCCACAGTTTGTTGTGATCCACATAGTCAAAGGCTTTGGCATAATCAATAAATCAGAAGCAGATATTTTTCTGGAACTCTTTTGCTTTTTCTATAATCCAGTGGATGTTGGAAATTTGATCTCTGCTTCCTCTGTCTTTTCTAAATCCAGCTTGAACATTTGGAAGTTCTTGGTTCATGTACTGTTGAAGCCTTGCTTGGAGAATTTTAGCATTACTTTGCTAGCATGTGAGATGAATGCAATTAGGCAGTTATTTGAACATTTTTTGGCATTGCCTTTCTTTGGGATTGAAATGAAAGCTGACCTTCTACAGTCCTGTGGCTGCTGCTGAGTTTTCCAAATTTGCTGGCTTATTGAGTGTGGGACTTTAACAGCATCATCATTTAGAACTTGAAATAGCTCAGTTGGAATTTCATTACCTCCACTAGCTTTGTTTGTAGTGATGCTTCCTAAGGCCTATTTGACTTCAGACTCCAGGATGTCTGGCTCTAGGTGAGTGATCACAGAAAACATGGTCCACTGGAGAAGGGAATGGCAAACCATTTCAGTCTTCTTGCCTTGAGAAGCCCATGAACAATGTGAAAAAGCAGAAAGGTAGGACCCTGAAAGATGACCTCCCCAGGTTGGTAGGTGCCCGATATACTACTGGAGATCAATGGAGAAATAACTCCAGAAAGCATGATGAGACGGAGACAAAGCAAAGCAACACCCAGCTGTGGATGTAACTGGTGGTGGAAGTAAAGTCTGATGCTGTAAAGAACAATTTTGCTTAGGAACCTGGAAAGTCAGGTCCATGAATCAAGGCAAATTGGAAATGGTCAAACAGGAGATGGCAAGATTGAGCATTGTCTTTTTAGGAATTAGTGAACTAAAGTGGACCGGAATGGGCGAATTTATTCAGATGACCATTATATCTACTACTGTGGGCAAGAATCCCTTAGAAGAAATGGAGTTCCCCTCACAGTCAACAAAAGACTCCAAAATGCAGTGCTTGGGTGCAATCTCAACAATTACAGAATGATCTCTCTTCGTATCCAAGGCAAACCATTCAAGATCACAGTAATCCAAGTCTATGCCCCAACCAATACTGCGGAAGAAGCTAAAGTTGAACAGTTCTATGATGACCGACAAGAGCTTCTGGAAATAACACTTTTCATTATAGGGAGCTGGAATGCAAAATTAGGAAGTCAACAGGTACCTGTAGTAACAGACAAGTTTGGCCTTGGAGTACAGAATGAAGTAGGGCAAACGCTAACAAAATTTTGCCAGGAATGCACTGGTCATAGCAAACACCCTCTTCCAACAACACAAGAGAAGATTCTGCACATGGACATCACTAGATGGTCGACAGCAAAATCAGATTGATTATATTCTTTGAAGCCAAAGATGGAGAAGCTCTATACAGATAGCAAAAACAAGACCAGGAGCTGACTGTGGCTCAGATCATGAACTCCTTATTGACAAATTCAGACTTAAATTGAAGGAATCAGGGAAAACCACTAGACCATTCAGGTATGACCTAAATCAAATCCTTTATGACTATACAGTGGAAGTGACAAACAGATTCAAGAGATTAGATCTCACACAGTGCCTGAAGAATTAAGGATGGAGGTCCATGACATTGTACAGGAAGCTGTGATCAAGATCATCTCCAAGAAAAAGAAATGCAAAAAGGCAAAATGGTTGTCTGAGGAGGCCTTACAAATACCCGAGAAAAGAAGAGAAGGAAAAGGCAAAGGAGAAAAGGAAAGATATACCCATCTGAATGCAGAGTTCCAAAGAATACCTAGGAGAGAGAAGAAAGCCTTCCTCAGTGATCGATGCAAAGAAATAGAGGAAAACAACAGAATGGGAAAGACTAGAGAGCTCTTCGAGAAAATTAGAGATACCAAGGGAACATTTCATGCAAAGATGGGCACAAAAAAGGACAGAAATGGTATGGACCTAACAGAAGCAGAAGAGATTCAGAAGAGGGGGCAAGAATACACAGAAGAACTATACAAAAAAGATCTTTGTGACCCAGATAACCACGATGGTGTGATTCCTCACCTAGAGCCAGACATCCTGGAGTCTGCAATCTGGTTACAGAGAGTGAAGTCTTAAGACTCAACTTTGCTGAGAAGTTGAGCATGTCATCTACAACAGCATGATGCAGACATGTGCTGGACAAGGGAAGCCACAGATTGTCTAATTCTGTAGGCTTTGTGTCCAACAGCAAAGATGTCTGAGTTTAATGCCAGGACTTGAGAGCTCAGGAGAGGCTGTCACCATATTCACGTCCCACGTTTGGGAGGCACAAAGGTGAGTGAACACAGCAGCCCTACTCATGGAAGGCCAGGCTCCATCTAATCTGCGCAGATACCAGAGATACCACAGGGCCAGCACAGCCAGCCCCAGCATGGAGGGTCATGTAAAGGGTACTTTGCCACGTGTTGCTATCCCTCAGTCTGTATGACTCTCTGCAGCCCCATGGACTGTGCACGCCAGGCTTCCCTGTCCTTCACTGTCTCCAGGAGCTGGCTCAGACTCACGTGCATTGAGTCGGTGATGACATGCAACCAACCTGTCCTCTGTTGTCCCCTTCTCCTCCTGCCCTCAGTCTTTACCAGCATCAAGACCTTTTCCAGTGAGTTGGCTTTCTCATCAGGTGGCCAAAGTACTGGAGCTTCAGCTTCAGCATCAGTCCCTCCAACGAGAGCAGTAAGCCCAGAGCAGCAGAGCAGGAGGAGCTGAGAAGCCACAGGACAGTGCTCGCCCAGCCCGAGCCACGACCCCCACTGGACCTTGGGAGTGGCCCTGCCACGCTGCTTGGGCAAGGGCTGGGCAGTAAGCGTGGGGCCGGTGGCTTCACTCCACATGCCACCCGCGACTGTGGGTGTCTCACTGCTCGTCCTCGGTGCTGGGCAGTGTCTACCTTTCTGTACAAACTGCAAAAGCAGAGGTACGAGGCTTTCTGGGAGGGTGAATGCAAAGTGCCATTTATGCCTGTTTCTGACCCCCTGAGTGGGAAGGACCATCATTCCTGGAGGTGACAGGGTTTTACGTACCCTTAGTGGTGGTGTGTGTTTTCACAAAATTTTCAAGGACCATAAAAAATGGGTCCCACTGGCCTTCCTTCAGCATAGCTGAATGACACGGCACATCCAGGCCACGGCAGGAAAGCAAGTATTGCAATAAAGTGACTCACGCAGACTGCGTGGTTTACCAGGGTGCACTGTCCCGGGCTGTGGTCGTCGAGTGTGCAGGAGCATTATGTCCATCAATCAACGGACAGACCTTCACTACAAGCTCAGTTCAGTTCAGTCGCTCAGCCGTGCCTGACTCTGCGACCCCATGGATGGCAACACGCCAGGCCTCCCTGTCAATCACCAACTCCCGGAGTTTACCCGAACTCATGTCCATTGAGTCGGTGATGCCATCCGACCATCTCATCCTCTGTCGTCCCCTTCTCCTCCAGCCTTCAATCTTTCCCAGCATCAGGGTCTTTTCAAATGAGTCAGTTCTTCACATCAGGTGGCCAAAGTATTGGAGCTTCAGCTTCAGCATCAGTCCTTCCAATGAATATTTAGGACTGATTTCCTTTAGGATGGACTGGTTGGATCTCCTTGCAGTCCAAGGGACTCTCAGGAGTCTTCTCCAACACCACAGTTCAAAAGTGTCAATTCTTTGGCCCTCAGCTTTCTTTATGGTTGCACTCTCACAGACGTACACAACTACTGGAAAAACCATAGCTTTGACTAGACGGACCTTTGTTGGCAAAGTAATGTCTCTGCTTTTTAATATGCAGTCTAAGTTGGTCATAACTTCCCTTCCAAGGAGTAAGCGTCATTACAAAATACTTCATTGCCAAAAATTGCTGCCTGTTCTGAGTCAACAGCAAGTTGTAATTTTTCTGCAACAGTAACATCAAAGACCAGAGACCATGGGTCATAAAGCAAATATCCTTGTGATGAACAAATGATGTGAGGATGAGCAGAGTGTGATGCAGAAATGAAGTGCGCACATGCTGTTGGGAAAATGGCTCCGACAGGCTTGGTGCAGGATTGTCGCACAACTTGAGTCTATAAATATAGTAGCATCTATGACGTGCTGTCGGGCTCTGCCTGTGCGTCTAGCGTCTGGAGCAGCGTCTGGAGCAAAGCGAGTGGTTAACAGACGCCTGTTGCCACTATGAGCAGGAGCTGTTCAGGCACGAGGACGAGGGCGAGCAGAGGGCCGTCCGCAGGCGCCAAGCGGTCTCCTGAGCCGAGGCCCTGCAGGCCTGGCATCGCAGCTGTCAGGGCTGTGACGGACTAACGCCTGTGTCCCCCACAAAGTCACACCTAATGTCTGTGTCCCCCACAAAGTCACATGCTGAAGCTCTAGCAGGCCGGTCCACAGGGGTCATGCTATCCTGGGTTGGAGCCCTGCAAAGGGAACCAGGGACCTTGACCCCTCTGCCCCTTCCTCCACATGAAGACACGGTGAGCAGACGCCTGGAAGAGGGTCCTCAGCAGTCCCTGTACCTCGGGCGTCCAGCCTCCAGACTTGGGGACAGAGTGTCCGTCGTGTAGAATCCACCATGGGGGCCGTCCTGCGGTAGCAGCCTGAGCAGACGCGGCCGACCCTTCCTGGACCTTGGGAGGCGGCATCCTCCCCGCAGGCAGCCGACAGGCAGGGGGTAGGTGCACGCGCAGGCGCACACTGATGTGCGGAGACCATCTGCACTAGGCAGGGCGTGCACACAGCTCCCCAGCCCCGCGCCCACGGCGTCTCCTACGCTGGGTCGGCCCGCACGCCACACGGAGCCCCCACCTCGCCGTGGCCTCTGCATGCTGATGCAGACAACGGATTCCGCGAGCTCTGCAATTTCCACAGCCCCCAACCCAGCTCTTGACCCCGAGCCGGACAGCCAATCATCCAACAAACAGAAGCAAATGCCGGAGCCCCTGTGTGAGCACGCAGCACGCGGGGCCCCTGTGTGAGCATGGCGCACGCGGAGTTGGGGGAGGCAGGACTTGTGCGGCGATGGATCAGGCAGCCTCCCCGAGGCTCCTGGGAGTCCTGCGGCCTCTGGCGCGGTCCTGAGCCCCACCCCACTCCGATCTGCACCTTGTCCCTTTCCTCCAGCCCTGGACAGCTGCCCCCGTGTCCCGCCCTGGGATCACCTTCCTCCTTGAGCTGCGTATGAAGGTGTCTGTCTTCCTAACCATGGCCTTCTCCCTGAGAGGCTTTCTGGTATCAGTTATCAAATACCTTTTTTGCTTATACAGTGATATATAAAAAGTGCCAGAAAACACAGTACCGAGAATACATCACTGCACATGTAGTAAATGGAAGATGCTCATTTGATATCATTTGTTGGGTACCAAGTGTAATTTAGACTTCCCTGGTGGCTCAGTTGGTAAAGCATCCACCTGCAATGCTGGAGACAGCCTGCAAAGCAGGAGACCAGGGTTCGATCCCTGGGTCAGGAAGACCCCCACCCCCCGCCCCGGAGAAGGGGCAACCCACTCCAGGACGACAGAAGATGAGATGGTTGGATGGCATCACCGACTCAATGAACATGAGTTTGAGCAAACTTGGGGAGGTGGGGAAGGACAGGGAGGGCAGCCTGGCGTGCTGTAGTCCATGAGGTCACAAAGAGTCGGACACGACTGAGTGACTGAAAAACAGCAACCGGTCTTCTTGCTGGGAAATCCCACAGATGGCGGAGCCGGGCGGCTGCAGCCCACGGGATCACAGACTCGGACACCACTGAGCAACTAAAGCACCGCCAAGCATGATTTTAGTTCCTGTCAGATTTCACTGGCTGCTGAGAAGAGGAAGGCTAATCCTTGCTCTGATGAGCTTAGCGCCCAGCTGGACAGTCAGAGATAAACACAGGAAGCAATCCATCCCAGGCATGGCTCAGGGCTGTCATGCGCCCGGGCCCTCCTGGAGTCGGAGCTCAGAGGGCGGGAGGCGCAGGCCGCGGCCCCTGTAGACAAAGCACACATCGGGTGACAGTGCTGGGGAGGCTTCCCAGCTCGGGTCAAAGGGCCCCTGACTCCCACGGGCTCCCGCTGCGCTGGGGCGGCGTCATTCCAGTCCTGGGAGGAGGGGCTTTGCAGCTCTGCGTGTCCCGATCCGGCCCGAGTCTCCGCCAGGGCATCAGGTCGGCATCCCCTCGCTTTGGACCGACTCCCACTGTGACGGCGAGACGGCCACAGCCCTGAGGGGCCCCTTGCACACTCACGTCCAGAAAGAATGTGAGGAGTCTGGAGCCCCAAGGAATCCCGAGGGTAGCTGCAAGGCAGTGAGGGTCCTGTTGGAGGGATGGACAGGCCAGCGGTTGCTGGAGCCAGGGGACATCGGCGCCGAGGGGCCAGGCAGGAGGGGGTCAAGGAAGGGGACCTGGGGGCATGCAGGGGCCCTGCAGCCCCCAGGCAGGAGGGGGCACCCCGGAGCTGGAGCTCCTCCTAGCTGCAGATGGACGGGCCCTTGGGCCCTCCTGCAGGCTGGGGTCTTGGCTTGTGGGAGCCCCCCCAACCTCGAAGGTGTGAAGAAAGCAGCTCTGTAGAAGGTACTACTGGGCTCGTGTGCAGAGCGTGGGGCCCATGCAGGGGAGGGGGCTGCAGCGGCACCAGGGAGAAAGGGCACCCCCTTCTCCATCCAGCCCGTCTCTCCCCAGACCCCCTCGGGTCACCTGGACGAATGGGGCTAACCTGGTACCTACACCCCAGGGCAAGGTCCCCATCCTGAACCCAGGGAAGAGCTGGCCTGACTGACGTAGGAACCGACAGGCCGAGGCCCCCTCCTGATGGAAGCTGGTCTGAAAACTCTGCTCTGTGGGGAAGTAGCCAGCCCGCTGCCCCACCCACCTGACCTCCAGACGTCCCCTTCCTTCCCAGTATGGGGGACATCGCTGGGTCTACGGCGAGGCAAACAGGAGCTGCACCCACATGACCCATGGGGCCAGAGGTGGGCTCCTGTCTGCCTGGGTCTCCCCCACCCCCGGACTGGGCTCCCTAGGTGCGTCCTGGCAAAAACGGTCCCCTCACGGCATCATAGCAACACTGGAGAAGGACACGGAGATGGTGGGGGGAGAGCTGGGGCTGGTCCTCACAGGGACTTGCTGACTGTTGCAACAGCTTTCCAGGTGAGCCGTCAACCCTGTGCCTGGCAAACAGGGAAGAGGAAAGCAGAGAAACCAGCCAGGTGGTGGAGAGAGGGCCTGTCAGAGCTGGGTCTCTGTCTCTCGTGTCCCTGAGGAACGACGGAGAGAGCAGATTCACAGGCTGCCACCGCGGGCGTGTGCAGACCACCCTGACCCCTCATTAGAAGCTTGCTCTGTTGAATGATATCCCAGGACTATTAATTCCGGGAGCTTGAAAACCACTTAAGGAGTGTCTTCAGAAAAAAATTAAGGGCTTGAACCCACAGGAAGATTCTGGGCCACACTGACACGAGATTCCACCCTGTTGCCAAGGAATGTTTGCATTTTCGGAGGTATCTTCCAAGGAGAAATCACATTTTACAGCAACAGGGAAGAATGGAAGACAGAATCCATGAGACATTTCAACTTTTCTGTGATTCCCTGTTAACTTTCCTAGAAAAATAAAATCAATACAGGAAGCATATGCATGAAAGTAGCTCATAGATTAATGCATAAGATGATATCCAGGTTGGCCAGCAAGGAGCTAACTGCCCAGGCAATGCTCCAGAAGTGTGGGGAAGGCATCCCAGTGGATGAACCACAGACTCTGCTTTTAACAAATCACCTCCACGCCAGCCATGGAACGCTTCCAGACTCTACAGGCATACACCTGCAGGAGTGGGGCGGGTGAGGTGAGATCGCCTTCACTCCAACCACGGAAGCACTTCTGGTGTCTATGGGAGTGCGGAGGGTGAGGTGAGCAACACTGAAGGTAGGTGGTCATGAATCCTAGACTTCGCTCATTGTCAGGCGACAGGAGCCCCGCTTAAGAGGTTTAGCATCAGAAGAAATAAACAGCTTGGTTTAAGTGAAGCACAATGTCATCGACGGCGTCTCCTGAGATGGATTCTCTCATGTCAGTGATGTGCTGCTTTTGTGGGATGTGTGTGGCTGTGGCTTTGCTTTACTCGTACTATTTATGAATTTTATTTTCACGAGAAGACAGGCAAGGTCAAGCCTGCCATGTCTGTGAAGACGCTTCCTCCTCCTGCCTCCGCTCACTGCCTGCGGGAAGTGGCCACCACACTGCATTTCCCTGTGAAAGGGGAAGAAGGGTCCACTAAGAGGTCATCTTCCTAGTTTGGGCTCAGAGTCGGCAGGTACTGTAGGTATTCTGTGGGTACCAGAGACCAGCATCAGGAGTGTGGATAAGACCCCCAGGCATGAGCCACACGGGAGGAATTATAACTTCCTTCAAGTATCTTACTTCACCCCAGCACAACTGTGTGATCCAGCTTTGTTAATTTCATCAGTTCAGTTCGGTTCAGTCGCTCAGTCTTGTCCGGCTCTTTGCGACCCCATGAATCGCAGCACGCCAGGCCTCCCTGTCCATCACCAACTCCCGGAGCTCACTCAGACTCACGTCCATTGAGTCCGTGATGCCATCCAGCCATCTCATCCTCTGTTGTCCCCTTCTCCTCCTGCCCCCAATCCCTCCCAGCATCACAGTCTTTTCCAATGAGTCAACTCTTCGCATGAGGTGGCCAAAGTACTGGAGTTTCAGCTTTAGCATCATTCCTTCCAAAGAAATCCCAGGGCTGATCTCCTTTAGGATGGACTGGTTGGATCTCCTTGCAGTCCAAGGGACTCTCAAGAGTCTTCTCCAACACATTTTATGATCCTACAGGGATGCTCGAGTTGGTTCAGGGCTCGCCTGATCCCACCTACATGAGACGTGGACCCAAGACACCCTGGTCTGCTTCTAACCTGTCTCCTCCTTCTCAGCCTTTTGTACCCAGTGCTTGACTGAAGCCCCGAGACCTCAGCCCGCAGACCTGCAGGCTCTGAGATTAACCTAATAAAACAGCTTTGGCATCACGTACAGGAGCACAGGCAACAGGAAATCTTTCCGTGATTCACCAACGGAGTCTCTCTGAACGCCCAAGTTTTCCGTGAGGGAACAGTCAGCACCGGGCTATTTACACCTAGTGGAACAGCCTGGAAAGAAAATTCCCAAATCCCGAGAGGCCAGCAGAGGAGATCCCACGATGCTCTGAATTTATCTCATTTCTCCTTATTCATTGCAAATAGGTGCAACCTTTCTTATTTTGCAAATATGTTAAAAATCACTACTAACTACTATCATACCCTTTCAAATAAATTTCAAAATACTATTATGCTGTTTGCACAGAGAAAGAAGAGCCACTAAGATTCAGCAAACACTAGGTTTAAAGTGCTTTTGGCCCCAACAGAAGGACGGCACTGGCTTTGTCTGGCTGGGGCCCAGGGGCTCCTAGACCAGTCAAGGCCCCGAAGCGCTGGGACCCAGGTCTTGTTCCTTTGCCGACAGCTGTGATTGACGGGCACCGGGGAGAGGACCGCCCCCTCCCCCACAGGCCCCGCCCCCCAGAGGTGGGTGGGAGCTAAGTGCCCAAACCCCGCCCCCCGGAGCCTGCAGTGGGCGGAGTCCCAGCACACTGTTTCCTGAGAACAAGCGAGGCAGCCCTTGGGCTCTGGGTTCCTGTGAGGTCAGATCAAACGTGCACACACAGGCGTGGGGGTCTCACAGAGGCAGGAGCAGAGCAAGGGGGAGCCACACCCGTGTCCATTCAGCAGGGACCACGCTCCCCCAGGCGTCCTAGCCAGAAGGCGGGCATATTGTTCCCCAACACTGCTCCAGGTCACAAAGCCATCGAGTTTCTTCCAAAAGTAAGGAGCCTTTACTCACCTTGTCTCCATTTTCAAGGCAGGAGCCCAGTGTCTGTGTTTCCTGTCAGCTGTAGAAAGAGATATGTTTTGAGACTAAACTTTAACTGCCAATGGATGGAAGATGTGTGGATTTATTCTTGTTTAGGAGCCCAAAGTCCAGCACGATCGCTGATCCCCAGGTTAGGTCGGGGCCCTGACCGGGGTGCAGAGAACCTCAGACAGTCACTGCAGAGATGCTGGGCGAGCGGCTGGTCACGCCCGTGAACTGACAAATCCAGCAGAGAGCCCACCGGCCACGGGGAGGAGGAGACGTTTGGGGGCTGAGCAGACGGGTGAACAAGTGGGCGTTTGCACCAGGGCACCACTGCGTTCGTGGCCGTGATGCCGGGTTACGGTGAGGCATGACACGCCCACCCCTGCGGGCACACTTGCCCTGTCCTGTGTCACCGTCCTGGGCCTGTCCATAGCGCCCCCTCCCTCTCTGTGGGGGTTTCCTGGTGCAGTTTATCAAGAACAGTCTGTGTTGCCAAGAACACTGTCGGTTAGACAATCTCCACCTGTAGGTGAGACTGTCCAGAAATTGCCCAGAAAGTGATACAGAACACTCTGTTCACAGGGCCTGAGTGCTTCCTGCGGGGCTGGGAACCTTGCTTCCTGGTTCCCACCCACAAGGCGGCCGGGAGCGGGGTGCTGAGCGCAGGGCCGGTGGGACGAACATGCTCTGAAGACCACGTGCTTCCTGTCTCCGCGGGACACATTCTTTCTAGAATGAGCAGGCATTTGCTGCTTTGGAAATCATCTTCTGTGAGATAAATCTGTTGGCTAAAATGCCCAAGATTCTCAAGTGCTCAAGTCTTCATTTCTGCTTTAATTAAATGACGGGGAGTCAGTGTCTCTGAAAGCCGCTCACATGATCTTAACTCCGGGGGGGTGGTCTGGCATCCTCCCAAGCTCATCTTCCTCACTGGCAGGGAGGAGAGTCTGAGCAATAAGGCAGCAGTCCTTGTCTCCGGCGGGTGGGAGGGTCTGCGGGCAGGGGGCCAGCATGAGGCAGGGCCACGCTCTCCGAGGCTCTGGCCCTACAAGTTCTGATCCTTCCCGCTGGCTGACGGCTCCAAAGGCTTTGCTCGCATTGTTTTTATCAAGCATACACTGATTTATTGGCCTCAGTGTTTCCTTCGCTCCCATGAAGACTTTGCCCAGAAAGTATCTGCTGTATATGATGCGATGCGATAGTCATTCAACTATGCACAGCTAATCAGAAGCAGAAAAGATGACATTTAAAACCATGCACGTTGTGTGTCCACGAGCCAGGAGAGACTCGGCGGCACTTTCTGCTCTTTGTCCCTCCATCTGCTCGTTCCGTTATTTGTGCCATGGTGACTGCTCGCCCACCATGGGCTTTCAGAGAGGTTTGATTTTTAATATCAATTCTCTTCCTCTTCTGCTTGTTTTAGAAGCTTTTCCAAATTCTCGCCACCTGCTCACAGCAGCCTTAGGGGCATGGGAAGGGAAGGAAAGGGGAGAATTGGGGCAGCCCTGAGGAGGGGCAGGGCCTGGGGTCCCTGCAGGGAAGTGGGGCTGATGGAGGAGGTGGTGGCCCCAGGGTGCTCAGGAGGAGGGCTGTGTGCCCCGCACCCTGCATCCATGTTGCCCCTGACCCGGCATAGATGTGGAGCTGTCATCCGCTGGCAGTGTCTTTGTGCTGGAGGAGAAATATGGCTGGAACAAAGCTGCAGATTCCAGCGTTTGGTCTCAGAGGCACAAACCCTGGAGGCCAATCTGGTCATCGCCTTCTCCTAAGATGTGGATGGACATGTGAAATGCTCTTTCTTTTTCCTTGAAACTCAGGAGCCTCATCAGAATACGTTTTGACACCAAATTTCATTTTCTGGAGCACAGTGGTCTTTTCCTCTGATTTCTCACTTCAGAAACGTCTGAAATTATACACCTTTGTCTCCATGCCTGCTGCTGTCTTCTCTCAGCTGGAACCTCTGCTGGATGACAAGTAGGCAGCATTGGGCAGACATGACCACAGGCAAGTCCATGCAGAGGTGCGGCAGTTGACAGGGCAACAGAAACTCAGCTGATGTATACAGTCGTTCTTACCTGATGGAGAAAGAGTCCTGTTAGGTCAGCATCACCAAATAGTGTTTAAAGGGCAGTATTCTCACTGGGCCTCTGGAACAGTACACAGAGGTGATCTTTGCAAAGTTTAGTTGAAAAGAAGTACTTGTAGCCAACATTTACGGAGCACCTACTGTGTACCTGGGACTTCCCTGGTGGCTCAGTGGTAAAGAATCCACCTGCCAATGTGGGAGACGTGGGTTCGATCCCTGGATCAAGAAGATCCCCTGGAGGAGGGCATGGCAACCCACTCCAGTATTCTTGCCTGGAGAATCCCATGGACGGAGGAACCGGCAGGGCTATAGTCCATGAAGTCCCAAGAGTCGAACAGGACTGAGCGACTAAAGGACGACTGTGTACCTGACTTTGTGTGAGTGCCCTGGGGCAATTATATCATCGGAACTGCCCAGAACAGCCAGTATGTCAGTTTTACAGATGAATACATTGGCTCCGATGCAGGTGGCGAGATGAGCTGGTGGAGCCTAGACCTGCCCGCAGGGAGCCTGACCACGGCACTGGTGGTCCTGTTGCTACACCAGCTCCAAAGACTGGGGACATATATTCCTGCAGAAAGGAAATACGCGAGCTGTTCTTATCATCCATTGTCCACAGACCCAGAGTTTGCAGGTGGAAAATAGAAAGGACAAGGGCATCAGAGGCTGAAATCTGGCGCTTCCTGCTCTGGGCTCCAGAGTGAAGGGGAGCTGAGCCTGCTGGCCCGACTCGGCCACTGACCACTGTGTGGCCTCAGGGAGGGTCCTGATGATGAAGAAACGCATGTGACTGAGGTGCTAGCGTCCAGGGGTGTCCTGAGCCGGCAGTGCCTTCACCCTCGTCGAGGCCCTGGGAGGGTGGGTGCAGCTCTCCTCTAAAAGATGTTTGAAAATGTGGACTCTGTGGGCTGGTCGAGAGGATCACGTGCCATTAACCTCTTCAGCACTGGCTTAGAGCCGGCCTGAGAGCATCTCCTTTCGTTTACCGTCACCCCGATGTTCGGATCTATAGGACTGCAGGGGGCCGCCCATCTTTTAAGGTGTATGAAACTTGCATGCGTCTCATCCCTCCTCTCTCTGTCGATGGCGATGAGGAAACATCCCGGAGGCACACCTCAGGGTGAAGGACAGGACCAGCGTGCTGATCCAGAGGCTTTCAGTAGAGGTGCCCTCCATGGGGACAGTGGCCTGGGGATGGCCAGTGCTGAGGTCCTGCAGGTGTTTGGTGCCGCTGAGCGACAAGGTAGAAGAGAGGGTGGCCAGGGCCATGGGGCTAGGGGGACAGCGGGTAGAGGTGGGGCCTCCTAGGGCGGGTTGCAGCTGCTGGGTACACTGTCCATGACACTCCCAGGCCTGGGGACCAGCACAAGGGCCATTTCCACCTCTCACAGCGTGAACGAACCTGGAGAAGAAACACAGGAAAAAGGAATATGTGGGTTCTGTACAACTGTCCATAGGAGAGAATGGGATTCAACCACGAAGATCACCCAGAGGCTGGGTTGGTGACAGAGAGAAGCAGGGGCCACGGGTGCTGGTGGTGGGGTCAGGGCAGCCCACACCCCTGCCCTTTTTGAGGAGGGCAGAGGCCGTGGTGCTTTGGCCTCAGGAGACTTAGGTTTGGGCTGTATCCCATGTACACAACCCTCAGCTCTGTGAGCCCCGTCCCGGAGCCCAGCGTCTGCCTCCCCAGCCCGGGGTGACACCAGGAGCCTCTGACGTCTGCAGCAACGTGCACCCCGGAGCCCACGGCAGCCTGGCCTCACTCTTCAGGGACAGCAGTGAAACACTCCCACCCTAAAAACTGCTTCTCAAGGAGATGTCTAAAAATGATTCAGTAGTTGGTCTTAACGGGATGATATTACTTTATTTATCTAAAGGTGGGGTGGGGGATTAAATACTGTGAAAAATTCCAGATGAGGTTTTAAAAACAAATAGCAAGATGATGTATTTTCAGGAGATTATAAAATAATGTGAGCTTTTAAAATATAAAGTTATAGGCATAAGTCTAAAAGTATAATTTGGCCAGACAAAATTGCTGGGGATTTGCCTATTCTTAACTCATTTTGCAACTTAAAACCGACCTCTTTCCACTTTGGTGCAACTGGGCGGGTGGCAAGGCTGCCACATCCCCCTCACCCTGCACTGCCTTCAGGATGAGAACACGCCCTCCATGCCCTCTGGGGGCTCAGAGGTGCCAGGAACCCCAGCAGGCAGCTCCAAACGCTTAGGGTCTGGTGTTCGCTCATATAGCCAGGGTCATGGTCCTCCTTTTACACATTACTCTTGGCAACAAGCGTTTCTAGGGTACTTTCATCCGTAATCCACACAGAACAAGCCTTGAAAGGAAATTAGTCCCTTAAACCTCAAGGTGGCCTTGCACTCCCACCCTCTTGACCTGACTCCCAACCCCAGAGGGCAGGTGGTGGCCTGGTCCCCACTTCCTCCCGCCACCAGCTCCACACCTCTGTGCGAGACCTGCTCTTCCCTGGACGCTGATCCCTGCAGTCCCGTCCCCAAGGCCTGAGCCATCTCCCAGGCATCTGGAGACCCCTCAGGAAGATGAACCTCGGCGTGGCCCCGCCCACTGCAGCAGCCCGATTCAGGACTTTAAGTCTGTATGGCCCAAGGGCACAGTTCCCTCTCAGCCACCTTCTCCAAGCCCCTCTGTCCATGCAGCGAAGATGGTCAGGCACGTTGCGGAGACGGGAGGTGGTGCAGACTAAGGCCTGCGTCCCGGGAGCCAGCTCTGGGGACGTCCTGTGAGCACGCCCACTCTTCTCTCGCCTTGTCTTCAGACCACCGAAGACGGCTCGCAGCCACGTCCTGGGGAACTGGACCCCTTGGCGGCAGCACTGCACAGAACCGGGCTCGCGCGTCCTTCACGCTCCCTGGACGGTGGAAACTCTCTACAGTCTAACGCTGATCATTTGTACAAAACTAGACTTCCCAGTTGCCCTGTTTTCTTTCTCAGACTTTGGGAAATCATTAACAAATTCCTTTGAATACATGACTTTAAAATGTTCTTCGGGTAACAGAGTCTCCTCCTGCCTGTGTCCCCGGGCGTCCCCCCCAGCTGCACCGCTGATGCCCTGCTGGGTACGTGGCGATTTCACCTCGGCTCTCTGTCTTGGCGTGGGCTGTTCCTTTGGGCTTGCTTTCTGCTCAGACTTTCAAGTTCCTATTTGCCTGTGATGTCACTATTTACCACTTTATGGCTCCTGGTTTGTCGAGACTTTGTCGAGGTGGTGCGAGTGAGCTCAGGGTAGTTTTAGGGATGTTTGGGCACAGTGGCTCCACCCTCAGACCCTCTCGGGGCTCTGTGGGACTGTGGGGGTCTGTCATCCGCTGCGAGGACCGAGATAAAGCCATGCGGGAAGCAAGAGCATTTCTTCAGCTTTTGAGCCAAAGGAGGAAGGCTCTCGATATGGCTGGAAAGGAATAAAAATGAACTTGTATTTCCTACATTTTGAAATACAAATAAGACAGCTGAGGAGAACAGCAAAAGCCATCAGGTTTGCCACAACCTAAAAATAGAGAGGCGGTTGTTCCGGGGCCAGCTTCGGGGCTGGAGGCCCTGCCTGGGGCAGGCGCGGCGGCCAGCTGGAGCGTGGGGCCGAGATCGGGTTTTATGAGCCCCGGGGAAGCCACTTCAGTGGGAGAGACTGGACCCCGACCCCCTCGTAAGGAGGGGCACACTGCCGGCCGTCATAGCCCAAGCCCCGAGGCTGCCTGGAAAGGCTTGTCAGCCCCCCAGAGCCCTGGCCCGCTCGGGGCTCGGCCAGAGCCCACGCTGGGGCTGGGCCCGCTGCCCCTCCTCTCCAGGCCCCTGGCCGTGGCCCTGGTGGGCCATCTGTCCTGCTGGCCGAAGCCGAGGCCTACTTCACACAGGCCCAGGGGCCAGCCGACACCCGCCAGAGCACATTCTTTCCCGGCACGTGACGAGGGTCTCGTCTTGGTTGAATCTGGGGCCTGGGAACGCTGCTGCGCCCTGACGCTGGGGTCTGCTGCCCCCCTGCGCCACCAGGCCCGCGGGCCTTCTCCGCTCCACTCCGAACCAGCTCCTGCACACGGCGGCGGCTGTGCCCTCACAGCAACTCCCAGGAGCCCAGGCGCCAAGACGTCGCGTCCTCATGGGGCCCCGTCGAGGTGCAGAGATGAAGCTGGGCAGCTCCGCGCTGGCCCCGGGGGAGGCCTCCCCCACGGGGTCATGCTCTGGCCAGCATGGGGTCTTCAGTAAGCTCCCCACATCCTGAGTTCAGGTCTTCACCGAGGAAGGCAGGGTGCGTGAAGAGGTTCGCGTGGAGCCCGCACACGCCGGACCCTCAGCACACCATGCTTTACGGCCGTGCTTGCCACACACGCCCCTGACCTGCAGGGGGGCGGCGTCACCATCAGCCATCATCCCCTCTTCCTGTCCCCCCAGGACTCCCTCATCACCCCCAGGCTCCTGACCTGTCCAGGGCCAAGCCCGATTCAGCCATCACAGCCCCTCATGGCAGACGTTCCTGGCTCTTGCGGAGAGAGTGTGGACCAGCTGCAGTGCTGGGGGACCCACGGGAGCCCCACCAGTGGACATGGACTTCAGCTTTGTTTTGTGAATATACGCCACGCGAGTTGACCTTCACACATGTCCCTGCGGGCTGAGTTCCTACAGAGACTGCTGATGTCACCCCGGGTGACCTGGAGGGCTCACAGCCAGGAGACCCCCAGGCAGGCCAGCGGGTGGGGCTTTTCAGCTGCGCAGACGGGGCCACTGGGGAAATCGGGGGGTGCGGGTGGTTTTTAGGAGCCACAGCCACTCAGCTTTTCACCGAGGACCCTGTGTGTCCGTCATGGTGGGCAAGAGCTCTTCTGATGGACGATGGCCAAGTAAGTGCCAGGCACGGTGCTGACAGGAAGCCCTAGCTAGGGCCTGCCCTCCTCCCTGCTGCTTTACATGTCTCTACCCGAGAGCTGTCCTCTGGGACTGGACAACGGTCAAGATTCAGAAGGGCGAGGACTCACACCTCCTCTGGGTGACTTGGGTCATCGGTACCTGCAGCTCTGCCTGAGGACATGAAGCCTCCAGGAGGGAAAGTGGTTGGGGGCCCTGAAGACCCAGCTTGAGTTTCTCTTGTGTCCTAGGGCTGGTCTCAGGCAGGGCTAGTCCCTGGCCCCAGAAGCCCAGCTCTTCCTTGGTTCATTTCAGAGGACAGACCTTCTTTCACGGGGAGGGGTCAGACCACAGGGAGGAAGCAGGGCTGTGCTGTCTTTTCACCAGCAGCCTGCAGACTGGCCAGGCCGCCAAGCAGCCACCTGGACACGTCACCTGGGGTGGACGAAGCTGCACTGGCCCCCATGCCCTGGGTGGCTTTGCAGGGTCTCTGCATGCCAGTGACTCAGGCCTGACCTGTCCCACCACCTTCCTGACCTTTCCTGACTGTGCTACTTCCTGCCTGAGGCTGCCTCCTATGCGATCTCCTGAAGTTGCTTTAGATGGATGGTTAGACAGATGAGAGATGGATGATAGACGATATGCAGGTAGGCAGAAGATAGATGATACATGGTAGATGGTAGATGATAGCTGATGCGTAAAGAGTTGATATTGGATAGAGGATAGGTGGCTAGACGGTGCATAGATAGATAGATGATGGATAAACAGATATGATGGCTTGATGGCATCACTGACTCAGTGGACAGGAGTTTGAGCAAACTCCAGGAGATAGTGAAGGACAGGAAGCCTAGCGTGCTGCATTCCGTGGGGTCTCAAAGAGCTGGACGGAGCAACTGAACAACAAAGCAGGTATAACAGGCAGATGATAGATAGATGGACAGAAGACAGACAGGTGACAGGCAGATGATAGAAAGAAAGTGACTTTCCCTCTGCTCTTCAGCCAGACTGGAATCACAAGGGCAAAAGGACAAGTTTGTTTTCATTTCTGCACATAGTTTCAGTATTTTTTTTCAGGAAATGAGGCTGAGTGAGTGAGTGAAGTCGCTCAGTCATGTCCAACTCTTTGTGACCCCGTGAACTCTAGCCCACCAGGCTCCTCTGTCCATGGGATTCTCCAGGCAAGAATACTGGAGTGGGTTGCCATTTCCTTCTCCAAGGGATCTTCCCTACCCAGGGATCGAACCCAGGTCTCCCGCATTGCAGGCAGACGCTTTAACCTATGCATTTTTATTTTCTTACTGATTCTCTCTCTCTCTTTTTTCTAAATGAAATGCTTAATTTCAGGAGAGTCGTTGTAGGAGCCAGCTCACAATCTGCCTCCCATAAGCTGGGGCCCAGGACAGCTGGTGGTGCCATTCAGTCCCAGGCAGAGGCCCGAGGACCAGGAGAGCTGATGTCCGAGGTGGGAGAAGGTGGATGCCTTGCTCGAGGGGAGGGGGGACCTTGCCCTTCCTTCCCCTTTTTGTCCTCTTGGGCCCTAATCATGTTTGATGAGGCCCTCCTGCCCCGGGCAGGGCCATCTGCTCACTGAGTTCAAGGATTCAAAGGATCATCTCCTAGACACACCCAGGATCCTGTCTAGCCAGCCACTGGGGAGTCCCTGAGACCAGTTAAGCTGACACATAAAACCGCCTCGGCAAGTCCTTTGTAGGGTACCATCGACTGCCATCTATAGGTGCCACCAACACAGGACCCAGGCCACCCGCACAGGAGGAGCCCTTACCCTTTCAATGGATTCTAACGTGTGGTGCTGGACCTCCTTCACGGTGAAGGAGGGCTCACTGTGGTCACAGCAAAGAAGAAAGTTTATAGTTTTACAGAACTGCCTGCCCCTTCTGCCTCTGTAACTCAGCGTGCCCTTTGCAAAGTCTAGATCACGTAGGTCACGTCGCCTCAGAAAGTGAGGATTTACAATACTAGGCACTGGAGTTTATCCCACTCACCCTTGTCCTGCTCTTTGCAATTGCCCAGCCCCTGCAAACCTGCTTAATCGTGCCTGTCCATGTAAAGGTCAGGCATCCCTCTCCCCATCTTGACTCTGTTCCCACCCGGGCGAAACCCCTTAGTTTCAACCCACCTATTAACATCTAGTGTTGCCCACTGTAGTCTGTCTGTAAAAACTCTGTAACCCCTTTGTTCGGGGCTCAGAGCTTAGAGTGTTAACTCCTCTGGGCCCGCTGGCGTCATAAACCTGAGTTCTCCAGCTCTCCAAGTGTGGTGTTTGGTTTCCTGATTACTGGTTTCTGCAACAACAGAAACATGGGTCAGTGCGACGAGAATGCCGCCCCAACAACCAGCCTCCACGTGTTAACATTTTTCAGGTTTTAAGTTGAGGACAAAGAAATAAAGCACAAAGAATACACAGGGATTTTTGTTCTTTGGGGTTTTTTTAGGGAAACGGTTCGTGTCTGAAGGCACTTGTGAAATGACCCCGCTCCCTTTAACCACCTAAACTGTAAATAAACAAAGGGAACTGGCACTGCTGTGGACAACTTGTTTGCGATGAACTCTGGGTACCAGCACACAATGAAAAGCATTCCAACGGCTCAGTCTGCATCTTTGAAGTACTAAGCTCAGAAAGCCAGAGAGCCTGAGAGCCTGGTACAATCAGCCAATGAAGGGGCTTTGGCAGGAAAAAGTGAGCCTTACGTGGAGAAACTTGGATGTGACACCCACTCATCCTGGCTGACACTGTGAGCCACAGCCCTGGGTCAGGGCGGAAGGAGACTGGCAGGGGGGCGCCGGCCTTAACCCAGCCTCCGTGGACATTTCCACCAATAGAAGGGAGTTTAGTCCCTGTTAACTGACAAACGACTCATGAAATAAGCATTTGGTAGGTTATCTCTGGTTTTGTAAGAGAACATATATTTTTAGAGTCTTCCCATTAACACATTTATATATATAAGGTTATTTTTTAAAATAATCAAAGCTCTTTGTGTACATATAACATTAAAAAGAAAAAAATTATTAATTTCAAATGCCTATTTAAAAAATCTAACCAGGCTTCGTTTTCACTGATAGGTGGTTTCCTAAGCAAGAAATACATTTTTATTTATTTTTAAAGATGAACAAAGGTTGAAGCTGAGAGCCTCTCAGGAGCTAAACTGCATGACAGGAGGTCAAAGGTGAGCCCAGCCCTCTCTTAGACGCCCACCTGCCTTTCGGGGCAGCCCAGGCGCCAGGCTGCCCGCTGCTTCTTGGGAGGGTCCATCCGTCCGTCCTGATGAAGCTGCAGGCCACACCGCTTCCTCAGTGACCATTCCATTTTCCCTATTAACATTGATTATCTTACAGGGAGGGGCACACGGTGTGGAGCTGGGCCCAGAATCACTTTTTTTCTACTTATTTTTAAAGATGGACGAGAGAAACAGAGATAAGATTTTAAGCAAGCAAGGCTATGACTTTTTGCAGACAACCTGAGCCTTAAGCAAGCCTAAGTCACAAATCTCAGGAATTTCTGAGCAGGTGCTCTTTTAAACTCCATTACTGAGGATCTCCCCTCTGCGCACCCCCCACCCCAAGGACGGTAGGGTCACCTTCAGGTCTGGGTGGGGAGGGCGGGGGGCGGAGCTACTCAAGGAGCTCAGAGCTGAGGAGAGTGCGGCCTGCTTGTCTGGATTGCTGTGAATGGGGCAGATGACGGCCTGTGCGCCTGCTGACGGAAAAATCTGGAGGAACAGCGGTGCCGGGGGAGCCAGCAGAGCCCCGTGGGTTGACAGGTGGGAGGCCTAGGGCACTGGCGGGGCGTTTGCTCAGGACGGAGACAGGGACAGGTCACAGGGTCACATTATCCTGCCTCTTGCTGGTGGTGGAAGCAAAGACTTGTCCCTGCAAAAAATCCTTGAGATGGTTGAAGAAATGGTTGGCAAGAGGTCAGGTGAATATGGTTGATGTAGCGAAACCTCGTAGCTCAGCTCGTTCAATTTTTGAAACGCTGGCTGTGTGATGTGCAGTCAGGCGCTGCTGTGGAGAAGAACTGGCCCTTTCTATTGACCAACACCAGCTGCAGGCATCGTAGTTTTCAGAGCACCTCACTGATTTGCTGCGCATGCATCTCAGATATAATGGTTTCCCTGGGATTCAGAAAACTGGAGTGGATTGGACTAGCAGCAGACCACCAAACAGTGATCATTATCTTTTGGGGGGGTAAGTTTGACTTTGGAAAGTGCACAGAAGACAGGCCATGTGCGGACCGTCCACAGGTCAGGGAAAGAGTCCTCACCAAAACCCACCTGCTTATGCCTTGATGTTGGATATCCGGCCTCCAGGTGGCCTGCTGTCTAAGCCTTGGGTCTGGGGCCTTTGTTAATGGGGCCTTCCTGTCACTGCCTTCAGGGCAGTGGACCGGATCCCCATTCAGTTTGGGTGACTGATCACACTCCTAGCTTGTTGTTCAAACCTGTGTTCAGACGGCCTTGGGCTTGGCGAGCGGGCCTCTCAGATCTCTGCCCCAGATGAGCACATGCAGCCCTCTGGACCTAACAGTGTGAGGCAGCCTGGACCTCCCTTCTCCAGCCGATGACGCGGGAAGAGCTGTGTCCCCACGGCCACCCGGAGCTGGCACCAGCAGTCCCACCTGCCTGGCTCGGTGTGGACCAGGCCTGGATCTCATCCCATCCTCCTGCTCCTTCCCGTGACTCTGGGTAACAGGACCTCCGTCTCTCCATCTTGGGATCTGGGAGATGGAGGTGCCGGCCTCATTACGGGCCTTGGAGGATGCTGTCACATATGGGGGGCCCTGTTGGGACAGAGCTCTATCTGGGGTGTCAATGGCACCACATGCGGACCCCCAGGCATGGCAGATGGCTAGCTCTCTTCTTCCAGGCTCTCATCCCCAGATGAGAGCTGGGTGACAGAGCGGATGGGTGGTTCTGCTTTAGCAGGCCCTCGGGGGACCAGGATCCTCTTCGACTGGACGCCCTTTGGCACGTGGGCCTCATCAGCACGGGGTTTGAATTACAGCTCCTGGGGGAGGAGGCAGGGTGAACTGGAAGCAAAGGGCAAGCGTGTTTCTGTGAAGCACGGGGATATCACACACCCAGCTCAGATCTCTGGAGGAAATTGGTCAGTGGCCCCACGAGGCCTCCCGGGGGGCTGTGACGGGGTGGGTGTGGTCACATCTCTGCTAAGCCCCTACAGAGGAGCAGAGGCTGAGTTCCTTCTCTATGCGGAGGAAAGGTATCCTGGGACAAGCTTTACCCAGCATCGCAAACCTGTGGTTCTCACGTCTCTTTAATCAGGTGACTCACTGGGACGCATCCTGAAACAGATGCACATTCTTCACAAACGCTTTTACTTAGGGAGTGACTCACACAGGCTCTCCCTGGGAGGCAGGGCTCTGGGTGGTGGTCTGTTTCTTCTGTGAGGTTACAAGCGTCTGCTTGGCACAGTGGGGCTGGCCCACTGCTCATCTGAGATAAGCAGAAGCGGGAAAACTGCTGAAGGGAGGGATGAGACAAAGGAAGGGCCGGGACCTCAACTCCCGGAGACACTGTGGGTTCCGGGAGGTTGGTGGACTTCAGGGAAAACCCATCAGTGTTGCTGGAATTTCACAAAAAATAATGTTAATTGCTGAGCAACTTCCAAACTTCTGTGTCACGACTCAACTCTGAATTTCCAGCACCCGTGATCGGAATTTGGTGGATTTCTCTCAAAGCTCGCGTGGTCACGTATTCCTTACAGCAGCCAAAAGGGAGGCGAGGCACCCCCCCACCACGTTCCTGGGGGGGCCTTAAAGGTGTCCACTGAACTTGAAGGCCTCTAACTCCCTGACCCCCAGGTACCATCTACAAATTCCTAGGAAGCACAAGGCATGAAGAATCTCCAGCATGGCCCCTGGCTTTTGATCAGTAAAAGTCCCAGAGGAACATTGCTGGGTGTCTGTCCCCCAGGAGGCTGCCCCGAGGATACTTCCAGGCTGCCTTACGAGAGGGTCAGCAGAACTGTCGCGATGGATCATCGCTGGGTTTGCAACATTACAAACCAACTTCATTGCTTAGCTTATGATTTCAACTGTCCACTGTCTGTGTTCGGGTTTATGGAGCTCCACATGGTTAGTGATGGCTGCGTTTCTCCCCTTTCTTCTTGGAGGCCCAGAGAGGGTCCAAGGGAACAGGGCTGTCTGAGCCCCGGCCCGGTGGGCGCCTGCCCTTGGCTCTCAGTCCCCTGGTCTCTGGCGGCAGCCACGTCGCTGTAACTCCTGGCAGGAGGAGGCTGAAACCCCCGTCTGCTGGCCCACGTCCCAGGGCGGCAGGAAGTCTCCTAGTGTTCTTTTTTATTTTATTAACAGACAAAAATTCTTTGATTCCAGAATGATTTCCAGGAATTACAGTATGAGAACTTAGTATGTGAGAAATGCTTTTCTTTTTAAAAAATAAAAATAAAACCAAAGCAAAAGAAACCAGACGGAACACACCACGTGTGGCCACGGCCACCTTGTAACAAAAATCTGATTCTCTCCGAGGGACCTTCAGGGGAGGGGCTGCTCCTCAGGGGAGACCCGGGGACAGGCGGTGCTGGGGGACCCGGGGAGGCGAGGGGCTGCGGTCTCTCCTGCTGCACCCTTCCCGGAGGTCCCAGCGTCCTCCAGAAGTGGAGTCGCTCGCTCCTGTTGCTCGGTAAAGTCAGGGAATGGCTCTGAAAGGCCTCGGACTCGGAGCGGGGCTCCGGCAGGGCTGCCTCAGGAGGAGGCGGGGCCTCAGCGTCTCCACGGGAGGTG